>NW_027531873.1:1551871-1664440 GCF_008692635.1 Crocuta crocuta | reverse complement strand
ACCCCTCCGCCCCCTACCCCTTCCCCCTTCCTGTTTATTGCTTTCTCCCTCCTGGCCTAGCCAGAGCCCCAGAGCCCCTTCGTTCTAGAGGAGAGTTAATTGATTTTTAAAAACTTATTCTTTTATACAGAATTTTTCCTGAGCCTGGATGATAGCAGTTATGACTTACAGAATCTAGAGAAAGAAAATTCTTTGACTTTTAAGGTTTGAAAGTTTAGGAGGAACTATTTTTTTAAGTAATATATATGTTGATGTAGCATAAAAGAAGACAAATGTCTTGAGTTTTTACTGAAACATTCACTCTGATACAATACACAGATGTATTGTTTGGATTTGAATTTCAGAAATGGATTGAAGTGTTTTCAGATAAAATAGTGTAGTGTAAGCTCACTTATTTCTTGGATAAGGAAGTCATAGAAAATCCCTGGTTTTTGAGGAGTATTTTTTGAGGAACTTCAGGGACCAGAATTCCTGACCTATCCTGTGACCGAAAGGGTAGTTGGGGTCTCACAGATGACCCACTCTGTTAAAAAAAAATAAAAATGAAAGGTGTGTGCGTGCATGCGTGTGTGTGTGTGTGTGTGTGTGTGTGTGTGTGTGTGTTTTAGACAGGGACGTTATGTTAGAAGCAGAGCCATTGAAGCTGGAGTGAACTCCCAAGAGCTGGAACAGCAAAAAGGGAAATGATGCCAGGAATCTTCAAGCTGCTGGGGGGCAGGTGGGACAGGAGGTGTGGTGGACACCAGAGGAACCATCACCCTGTAAGACCAGACCTCCGTCGTGTGGTACAAGCTTCAGGAGAGGGAATGGTTACGTTGGGGGGAATGTGATTTCTCTAAATATGCTCTACAAACTGTGTTCTAATGTTGTTTCTTACTTGCAGTCAGAAATGTGTGCTGCGTTATGTGGCCAGAAGTCATATTATTAAAGTTAATACTTAAGGACAAATCTTCCCTGGTTTCATTGGAAGGGACTAAAAGTTCAGTAAGTAGAACTTTTAAAGAACAAAACCACAAGTCTTTTATAGTGTCTTCAATGAGGTCTCTTCTGGAATTGTTTCCGGAGGTTAGGTAGCTTGTTGGGTGAATGGTATTCCCCAGGCCGAGAAGCCCAAGCACTCTTTTAAGTTGGCTCCATGCCCAACGTGGTCTTGAACTCACACCCCGAGATCAGTAGTCCCGTGCTTTCCCAACTGAGCCGCCAGGCGCCCTCCCCTACCTCAGCACTCTTTTGCCTGCCTCAGCCTCCGAGTGTTTGGAGTTTTGTCCCTCCTGGACCAAGGATGAAGAAGAGGAGCTTTATCCTGAAATATATGGGGTGGATCAGCACTCCTGTAGTCATTCTTCCCAAATCCTAAAAATTCTTTTTGCCTTCTTTTATAAGGGTTAACTCTTTACAAGATTTTTTTTTCTTTCCCCTCACGTGTTCCTGAATTGATAAAGTTTTGGCCATTTGAAATCTTGATGCATATATTACAGGGACCTGCACGGACTCTCAAGCCCCCCCACCCCTGCTACCTCCGTGACCACTGGTCCAGGTGGTGGTCTCCAAACGGCAAAGCCAACAATGAAGGAGGCAGAGTTCAGAGTCACAATATTCATACTGAGTTGTGTTGTTGCTCTTTGAAAATAAGTGGGCTACTTTCTTCCAGGAATCTCACAGGATTGTCACTAAGGGCCAGGAAAATTCGTTTAGTTCATTTAGTCATTCAGGAAATGTTTTATCGAGCATCTCCTTGGAATTCTCCCCTACAGCTCTCTCTCCAAGATATGTACCCTTTGGAGTGTAAATTATCCTTCAGAATTGAACCGGTTCTATATAATGTATTCTGATTGGATTTGACATGATTTTCTGTCTAACGGGTTTGTGGACACAAGCATCTTCTACGAAAGTGCTGAGTTTATTTGGCTGTAGTACTTCACCGTGGATAGACTAAGCGCCTTGAGAGTTAGGTCCATCACAGCAAGGCTGTTAAGATTTATTTGGTGGTCTCATGAATGAACGTCTAGAACAGTAATTGCCACTTTGTCAGCCCTCGGTTGGGTGGTTGGGTGGATGGATTCCCAGTCTAGATGTTTTTTGAAAATCTCAGTACTTTTAAAGCAAGCTGTACAATGTGATTGTTCCTGTAACCATATTATCCAACTATAAATAATATACTTTGGTAAGGATGTCTCTCTGATAAATACAGTAGGTAGGTGCTTAAGAGCTTTTTTCTCTGAAGAAAAGTTATTAATAAGTCTGACACGCTAGGCGTGTGCACATACCGGCTGACAATTCCAAATGGGTTATTTTGCAGCTCTGTTTCTGCGGAGGCGCTTGTGTTCATTTCTCCAAAACCGTAAGATTTCTGGGCAGAGAGGTGCTGCTGCCACCACCTTTCCTGCTGAGTTTCAGGGGGACTAGGTGTTTGCTGTTGGACTTCCAGTGACCTGTGGCATGCCCCAGTTTACATGTGTGTAACATTTGTATTTCTTTTAACTTTGAGGCAGGGTGGTGGAGTGGAAAGACTGGGAGCTGTCAGGAAACCAGAGTTGTGACTCCATTTCTCTTAGGTCCTGATTTGCCCCAGTTAGTACATATCTCTGGCACATGTAAAATCAAAGGACTAGACTTGATCTTTAAACTGCTTTCCAATCCTGACCTTCTGTGATCTGCCTGACTTGAGTAACTTAAGTATACTGCGGTAAGATGGTGCACAAAGCTTCTGATTCAGAGGAAGATCTGGGTTGGAGTCTTTTCTCTCTTGCCTTCTTACTGGTTGTGTGATATTGGGCCAGTCATTGTCCCTTGGGCCTCAGCATTTTCATCTGTAGAACGGGAAGATGACTCACGCTTCCTGTGGGGATTAAATGTGGTCATGGATATTAGAACGCTTTGGACATTAGAAGAGGACTGTAAATTGCTTTGTTAACAAAGGAGAGCCTATAACCCTTCGCCTGTATTCGACTTTTCAGTCAGCACATTCTGCAGGCCTGAGGGAAGGTTCCCCTCCCTGACCAAGACTGATACTTCTGTCATCTCTTCTGTGCTAAAGCTGCAGTCTTCCCTTTCTCCTCTCCCAGCCTCCACCCCAGTGACTTCTCCCCATCCTCACCTCTGTATTATTTGAATTAAATGAATGCATGAATGAACAAATGAAGGACAGTAGATTATGGGCTGTGAAACTCCTATTTAAAGGCACGATCTCATTGAAAACATAATCTAAATAAAGAACCACCATGATGTTTGCAATTGTGTATTTATGTTGGATTTTGTATTCTGTAACTATTTTAATGGGTAGCTTTTTTTTTTCGTATGTTCAAAACAACCTAATGGGACGGAGGAGGAGGTACTCTAAGCCCATTAAGCTCTTTTACTCTGTCAAATGCTCACTGATCCTTTCAGAAATAGCTAGAGCCCTGGGAAGTAAGTGTCAGAAACCTCAACAGGCAGAATGTAGTTACGTCTGCCCCTGGTGTGGGTTTCTGTTTCCATTGCCTTCTGAACCTAAGGACCAGAACTAATCCGCAGGCCTGGTTTGAGTTTGAAATCAGATGTGTCTGGGGTTAGTAGTACTAGTCAGTCCTTTTTTTACATTTTATCTCAACTATAAACACTGAGAACCTTAAAGAGCAACTTTGTTTTTAATGTTTATTTGAGAGAGAACTCAAGTGTGGGGGTGGGGGGGAGGGAAGGGAAGGGTGCAGAGAGAGGGAGAGGCAGAGTCCCAAGCAGGCTCAGTGCTACCAGCGCAGAGCCTGGCCTGACTCTCGGCCCCGTCCCTCGAACTGTGAGATCATGACCTGAGCTGGGTCTCTGCTCAACCAACTGAGCCTCTCAGGCTCCCCAAGCAACCTCTGACCTAAACACAACCCTAGAATTAAAGAAGCTCCCCCATTTCTGTCTTTTTCATTCATGCTGCCTCTGCTTTCCAAAGTGCCGTCTTCCTTGTGCTCAAAGCAGAACTTTGGTCAGGACTCAGGGGAAAATTTAGAAAACAGATGAATTGTTTTTCTTGACTTTTATTCCCAAAGCTTGGTAAGCTGACCCTTTTGTTGAATATGTAAGATTACTTAGGACAGGAACATGGTACCTGAGTTTTGTTCCTTTGTATGAACTGTCTGTCAGGACTTGTGGGAATTTTATTAAATAGAGCTTCGCTTGCTGAGTGTCAGGTAAGAGGTCTATCAACATTAATAAGTTTGCTTTGGGAATCAAAATGTAAAAAACAAATTTATGAACATAGTGGCTATGCTTTTACTATCCTGTAAATGAACTCTTGGTTTTACATGCTAAGTATAGGCCAGTAGAGGGTTATAAAACTACCAAATAAATTCATAATTATTGACCAAGATTAATATGTTGACAAAAGTGTATTTTTTTTTCATTCTGACGGTACAATTTGGTTGTTCAGTTTTAGATTTATTAGGTAGCTACAGCTTTTTACTTTACTAGGTGTGGCAACAGATGAAACCTCTTAACTTGAAATTCAGTGCCAAGCACTGGAGTTTCACTGATTTTTGTTTAGGAAGGATGTAGAAGTCCTTACATCTTACCCACTTCTAGAATTGTCATTATTTCCCCAGTTCTAGAATAGCCCGGAAAATGTCATTGCCTTGATAAAAAGGAAGAATATGGATCTCTTTTGGAAATCTCTGCTGGGCTTAGCAGTATGGCTGTATGACAGGCCCTGTGCGTGTGGGCCTGGCTGTGGCGTGAGCATCTGCACGTTAGATTTCCCCGAGCAAGTTCAGCCACTTGTTTGTTCAACTGTCTCTACAAAATGAATTGTCAATGCTCAGAATCCTGTTAAAAACGAATCCATATGTATCTACAGCAGAACATTAGAAAATGATTTCTTCTCACAATCTTTTTTGTTTAAACAGCAGATAATTCTAAGGAAAAAAAAATCTTAGAAATAAATACAGTAGGAATAACTGTAATACACAGAACGGCTGCTTAGTGGCGCTTTTCATCAAGGTAGGGAGGTGTGTGCGTGCGTGCGTGCGTGTGTGTGTGTGTGTGTGTGTGTGTGTGTGGTTTGTCACAGCGCGAAGAGTCATTTTTCATGCATTCGTGTAGTTTTGCTTTGCCGTTTAGGCAAACATCACTGCAGGTCATCACAGGCATCTGGAGCGTTTCTTGTCCTTATGACGCTACCCAAAGACAGCACCTCAGGAAAGACCCCGTACCTCTGTCCTTGAAAGCCTGTCATGCTATTTGGCACTACTTGTACCTTTCAGATTTATTGTTGAAAACCGTATTCAAAAAATCAAAAACCCATGTCTTAAAAATGATACTTGAGGATAACAAAGGCAGAATTAGAGCCAGTGAACTTTGAGGATATTTTAGCCTTAAAGGGAAAATACAAAAGACACATGCTTGTGATTAACGTGTAAATATTACCTGGCTACATATAAACTTCGGTAAGAAAATGATTCCAGATAACCTTTTTTTCTATTACAAGTCAAGAGTTTTATAGAAATATTTGTAGTTGATTTTAAAATGTTAGCTATTTAATCACTTTTGAATTCAAATTCTAAATTGGGTGGGAGCCCAATATTTAAGGATTTCTTTATAACTGTAATACTTTTCCTTTTTTTTTTTTTCTTTTAGCTTTTATTCTGAGTCACAGTCCTTAGGCTCAACTAGTTTTCTGTCTAGTAGTTATTTTTTCGTCTTTTTCAGTTTATGTATTTATTTTGAGAGTGTGGGTGAGCACGGGAGGGGGACAGGAGGAGGAGAGAGAATCTTAAGCAGCCTCCACGCTCAGTGCAGAGCTTAATGCTGGGCTTGATCCCCCGACTGCAGCATCACAACCTGAGCTGATATCAAGAGTCAGATGCTTAGCTGAATGAGCCACCCAGGTACCCGTCTAGTGGTTTTCCTAGAAATGAGTCAGAGGAGGTACTGTTGCTAACAAGGAGTGGAACCTAATTCTTTGGACTTAGAATTTAATGCTGTGTGTAGGTCATAAAGAAGATGTTAAGTAGTGAACGTTGCTTTTAATAAAAGAGAGATGAAAGGTAAAATATCTGCCTCAGATTAATTGGGATAAGTATGTTCATATTTGAGGATTTCTGAAATGTTTAATTTGCCTCCTAAAATTAGATGCCTCATGTTTTCATTTAGTACTAAGACCAGGAAAGGACATTTAGTTAAGTATACATGTAGTAAATAGAAGGTGGCTTTGTATTGTCATTTATTTTAAATGGTATTGGCTGATTAAGTCGCTACTTTATTATTTATTACGTTTATTTATTTTTGAGAGAGACAGATGCAAGCAGGGGAGGGGCAGAGAGAGAGGGAGACACAGAATCCGAAGCAGGCTCCAGGCTCTGAGCTGTCAGCACAGAGCCCAACGCGGGGCTCGAACTCATGAACTGTGAGATCATGACCTGAGCCGAAGTCGGATGCTTAACCAACTGAGCCACCCAGATGCCCCGTAAGTTGCTATTTTAAATACATTCTTTTAAAAAATGTTTATATTTGTGAGAGAGAGAGAGAGCGCACGCACAAGCAGGGGAGGGGCAGAGAGGGAGAGAGGGAATTCTAAGCAGGCTCCATGCTGTCAGCACAGAGCCTGATGTGGGGCCTGAATTCATGAACTGTTGAGATTGTGACCGGAGCTGAAACCAAGAGCCAGATGCTTAACCGACTGAGCCACCCAAGTGCCCCTTAAATAAATTCCAAATGGAAGAAGCAGCGGGAGGCATGACGTTTTTGAGATCCTTTTATTTTTTTAAAGGATTGTTTTAAAATTTTAAACTACAAAACAGATTCCATACATTCTGCCATAAATAAAAACAAACAATAAGGCAGGACTCTACATAAGCAAACCGAGAACTGTTTTCAGAAAATGTGATAAAATGCTTTACAATCATAAGCCGTCCAGTTTTTAAAATAAAACTGTTGAAAACTCACGAGTCTTCAAGCGGCACATACAAGACACCCTTGAAGAGGGAACAAAATGTGGTTCTGCCATTTTGTGCTGTTCTCACATTTTTGAAAACCTAATTTTGCTCAGAGCATAGGTCTGTTCCATATTCTAAAATTCACACAGGTTGGTTTGTTTTTCTCAAGAACCATATGATAGAGGCACCAATGACAATACAACTTTGTTTCCAAGGACCTTGTAACAAAGCATTGTCTCTTTTTAACATATGACTTAAGAGGCAAAAAAGGAATCCTGGATAAGTTTCCTTTCAGAGGCAGGAGCAGAGCCTGTTTCACCGAATTCGCTTCTGCTGCCGCGCTCTGTAAATGTCATGAACGGGGGGGACAACAGCTCCCTTTTCTTCATCTTCATCTGAATCCTCGTTGGGCCTTTTGACCGCCTTGGCGAGCACTGCATTGCTTTCCACGGGGCCGTTGCCCTCTACGGCCAGCTCCGGGGCGCCGCCGGTGATGATCCTCACAGCTTCCTCCACAGCTACTCAAACAAAACAGAAAGGACTGTAGGAAGGGCATTCAGAGTCTGCTCCTGTGACAGGTTCTGCCCTGCTCTTCCGGACACGTTATGGCTGATTTCATAGCCTACTACTGGCAGAGCAAGGGAGGGCAGTCGTGATACTACATAATTAAAGGAAAGACCAAAGCTGCTCTTAAAATTACTTTCATAAGCCGACTCTCCGTGTGTGTTCACACAAATAGAAAAGATCTGCTTTTATGACATTTTACTTGGTGACAACAGGATACGAACAAGCCTCTCTGTACCAAAGAGGATTTGGAACGCTCTGAGGCTTCACCGTATTCCTGCAAGATGGCTAGCTGGAGGAGGAAATCTCAGTGGCAGAGAATAACCATCTCCTGTCTAGGAGATCAAGTGAATTCGGCTCTAGGGTGGAGCTGTCCTCACTTACTATTTGGTATCTTGCATCTTCGGAAAATCTCCATCAGCTCATCCACTTGTACAAAAGGACCCTGTTTCGACACAAATAAATTTTAATCCCCAATAATCTGACACGTTAGAATTGTGCTACTTTACATTTCCCATGAGATAAGAAAAGAAGCACACAGTTCTTAGAACCCATAGAGCAAGTATCTATCAAGAAGACTGTAAACAAACCTGGAAGCAGATGGGAGGAGGGAGAAGTTTCATTAAAACGACAGCTGCAGGCGGTACTGGGAATACGCCACCGGGGACAGGATGTAAGCCTGGTGCTGTGAGAGAAGAGGAGGTAGGAATCAAATAGGATGGAAGAATTCCTATAAACAGCTAAAATAAGTTCATAAGAAGTAATTTATACATAAAGTTCTAGGTCTATGTTGCTTTGTTCTGGACATCTTCAATTGCTTTTAGTGCTTTATGTGTTTGACCAAACTAAAGTGGATGAGACAGCGCAGTCTCAACCCCATGGCCACTGGGAGGCAGAAAAGTAAACAAGTGACTTTGAGTAAGACAACCCAGGGGCTGAACTTGAGTCAGTTTTTGTCAAAGACCATTTCTAAGCCTCATAAATCATGTGTTCAGCAACCCTGTTTAAAGTCCGTTACTCAACAACATATTTAATCAGAAGGGCCTTGTTCACATAGGATCTAGAGGGGCTACTACCCATTAGTAGGTATAAGTGATACCAAATAAAATCATGAAGTAAGTTTCCAGTTGTACAGGTAACTCAGATGTAGCAGCATTTTAAAGACTATCTAATGTCACTGCCGAAATTGGTTACTAGAATCTAGGTCATTGAAGGGTTTTTTGTTGTTGTTGTTGTTTTTAAAGACATTCTTAATTCTTCTTGCTTCAAAGGTTGCAGCCAAGTCACTTGTCATGGTGACCCTGAGTCTAATAATTAACCTACAATGGAAAGGTTACACCAATCCCCCACCCCCACCTCTGGATTTAAATCAACAAACAGAGGTCTCAGTACTGGATCTAAAGTCATGGCTTACGTGCTAAATGTCGTGGCTGAAATGGAATCATCTGCTGAGTGTCTGGTTTAGGGTATTCTGGTTTTCTATCCACTTCATCTTTCAGAACAGGCACTATAGAAGGAGCTACAACTGGGTCTGGAATTATAGCTGCTAGCTTAGCCCGGGAGACATCCTGAAAATGCAGAACAGAAGAATCCTAAACCTGAAAAAGGGACTTAGAGTATAATTGTGCAGTTCTACAGTCTCGAGGACACACTGTGAATCAGTGGGTTAAAACCACAGAAAGAGAACCAAGAGGGATAAGTAAGAACCTGATGGTAAAGATGGTTAAATACTCAACAAGGGACGCTACACTGGTGTGTTATAACCTCCCCCTAACCCTGGGTAAGAAATCATTAGGCTCCGTGTTGCCGGGTAGGACATTTGTGGGATAGATACAAGCTTTTCTGGGTAGATACTGAAGACTAGGCACCAGGTAGAGATGGGGGTAGTCTGTGAAAAAATTTATAATTTTAGGTGTATTTTTCTGACCCTTCCCTTCCATTAGAATTGAACAGTATGAATTTCTTTAAGTGAAGCTGGGTTAAGTGAAGTCCTGCTTTTATGAAAGCTAAAATAATCACTTAAACTAGTTAATAAGGTTTTGTTAGCAAAATAAAGGATTATTGCCAACTTATTGTTACAGGGGAGAAGGAACATACTGGGGGAAGCCACTATTTGTCCAGGGAATAAATTTAGCCATTTATTCCCTCTTTGATGAGCCAGATAGTAACATCTCCATTTTCTAGAATGGACTGAAGCTCAAAGAGCTTCTGAGATCTCCAAGGTCATCTAGCTAAAAAGGAGAGCAAAGACTGGGGACATAGGCCTCTGACCTCAAACCCATGCACTGTCCTCCTTTTAGTTTATCAGCGATGCCACACCAGGGCTGAGAACAATTCTCCAAGATGGATCAAAAGGAGCAGTATGGCCACCTAGCAGTGGAGGCCCCGTCCCTGAGGAGTTCCTGGTATGGGCGCTGGTGTCAGCCTGCCTGGCCACAGCCCGAAGAGGCCCTCATGCCACCATCAGGAGGTAGAAGAGCTTTTTGCTTTCTCAACATTTGCTTGAATGTAGTTGGGGCAGATCTAAATGAGTAGACTCACTGGGAATTGCTTTTTTTTTTTTTCCTCTTCCCTTCTCCCATTACATACACACTGCAGTACATTTAATCTTTCTCTCCAAAAATGAAAGAGTAGAGACAGAAGATGGAGAATTCATATTTAAGTAGTAGTTCTACTTGGAAAGAGTAAAAAGAGCTCTATTTTCCTTAATTTCCATTTTCATCTTGGCAAAGTTGAAATAGTCCTTGCTAATTTCATATAGTAGTTTTAAAAGATCTTTTGCTTTTCATTGAGAGGTACTTAAGCAGAAGCAGAACTTAATCATCCCTGAGCAGCAACCCCTAGTTACGGAATAGGATTCTGGGACTGGCACAGAACCGTGGCTTCCATTAATGAAAAGGTCTAAAGTTCAGTTACGGGTAATTTTTCTCAAACATTTAAATCTGGTTCACACACCAGACTGGTGAGACCCAGGACAAAAGAGGCTGGTGAGGAAATGGAGACTGATAGTCAGGAACATTCTAATGCTGCTTAGCATAAAGGATCCTGTGGATATAGCTTCCTTTTGGATTTCCATCTTGGTCTTTGTTTTCATGACACAGAAAAGAAAAAAATCAAGAAATGATAGAACAATGTTTTTCTCAGCAAGGGCTATTATGGATGGAGCTGTATAAACATTAATATCTTTCCCCCTGCCTGAACAAGTTCAGGGGCCAGATTTCTTATGACTCAGATGTCTGAGGAGTTCCATTCCTAAATAAGCTAATATCCTCACGAGCCCCCCTGAAGTACTGTTTTGAGATACAAATCCCGCAGGGTACTGTACGGATTTATAAACAAGTCTTGAGGGTTCTTCATTATGCCTACAGGAGCTACACTTGGTTTAAGATCTATCAAAACACGTTCATCGGTTTTAAGAACTATTAGAAATGTTCTTCCTTCCACAATACCTCCATCTGCCCACCGGACAGAAGATACAGGGTGTTGATGATGTCACAGGAAGGACGAAAGCATTTGTTAAATCTCATTCTAATTCTCACTTTGTTCAGTATTTTTGATACTCATGTTTCATAAACCCAAGGAAAATCTCTGAACTTTTCTCCTGTTTTCTGCAAATCTATTCTGAAACTAATTTCTATCTCAGAATTTGCTTTAGAGGTATGTTTACCCATGAGCTCTTCTAAAACATGGGAAAAGTAGGGACACTACTTTTGACTGTAAGTACATACCTTATAACCAAGCGCTTTTAGTTCACTTGCAGAGCAAGGATATAAATCCATGAACTTGTATCTGTCCACCAGCAAAGCTGTTTCTTTGCCTTCATACTCTTCTTTGAATGCTGTGAACCGTCTTTTCTCCACTTTGAGTATACTAGCTAGATCACCAATATTGCTTTCAAAAGCTAGAAATCGGGCCCAGATTTCTCTGTAATAAATATAATCAGTACTTAATTATTCTGGGTTTGGAACAGGGACCCCATTTACAAAAAAGCCTGAAGTTCCCTCCTTCCCTTTTTTTAACCATAAAAAGCTCTTATTAAACTATAGGACAGTATAAGAAATATCTATATATCATCATTACTTAGATTTAATCATTGTTAATATTTTGCCATACTTAATCTTGCTTTTGCTGAAGTATTTGAAAATAAATTATAGACATCATGAGTTTGCCCTACACATTAGGGTATTTAAGCCCGTTTTTGAGTTTTTACTTATTTAGCACATTTTCCTATCCCCTGTGGTCACTAAGAGCACATTTCCCTTAAAGAAGGTAAACTTTAGGAGCAAAAGCTGAAAAAGGAACATATTGGAACAGATTTCCAATTTCTCCTGAAAAATGTGGCTTTTTGTTTAGTGGCATAAATTATTCTGTAGAATACATTCTTCATTCAATGTAGGAATAAAAATATATTCTAAATTCTAATATGATTGCTCCCTATTTT
Source organism: Crocuta crocuta (assembly GCF_008692635.1). Lineage (NCBI taxonomy): Eukaryota > Metazoa > Chordata > Mammalia > Carnivora > Hyaenidae > Crocuta > Crocuta crocuta. The sequence continues at coordinate 1,652,539 of NW_027531873.1, read as the reverse complement.
TTCTCATTAACAGATTATTTGGGACATATTTTTACCTCAGCACAGTTATAACAGCCAAAATTAATTCTGAGACTCTACTTAACTATCACTAAGCACCTTTGTGCTAAAGTAACATACTGAATGCCTACTGTATACCAGGAATAGGGCTATCACACAAAGTCTACAGTGGTAGACATTTTTACTCAATGACATAAGGTTTGGAAAGGTTATGAAATCTGCCCAAGGTGTAATCAGAGGGCTAAGATGGAATTTGAACCCAAGACTCCAAAGCCTTATTTCCACTGTAGTACTACACCGTGGTTCCTCTGGTAAAACTGATGGAGTCGAAAGCAAAACCAAGGATGTAATATGTCTGGTATAACTTTGAATATGTAACTTTCAATATGTAAGTCATTGCTTTCGGGTAGAGTAAAATTTTCAGAACTTTATTTGTTCATATCAATTTCTAGGGGCATAGTCAAGTAGGAAGATATACTAAAGTAATTGCTAATACAGCTCTTTAATCAGTATGCAAACATTTTTTAAAAATCTTAAAAAAGGGGTGCCTGGGTAACTCAGTCAGTTAAGTGTCTGACTCTTGATTTCAGCTCAGGTCATGATCTCATGTTTTGGGAGATCAAGCCCCAAGTCAGGCTCTGTGCTGACACCACAGACTATGCTTGGGATTCTCTTTCTCTCTCTTCCCCTCCCACTCTTTTGCTTTCTCTCAAAAATAAATAAGCTTAAAAATCTTAAACAGGTATGAAAATATTACAGGTAGGCATTTGTAAAATAAGCTTCAAGGGAAAAGAGAAACATCTCTTGAAATTATACTCAAGAAATGTTCATCCATAGATCATAATTCAAGTATTAAAGGGGCCCTTAGAACCCAACCAAGTTTTCCCAACAGCTTACCCAGACTTCTCTGGAGGAAGGCTTCCAGATGTTAAAACGCGTTCAAACAAAACTCGGGTATTATTGTCCTCTAGGATATTAAAAAAGATTTTAAATATTAAAATTATTTTATAATCAACAGTGTATTTGCACATACATTATCTCATATAATTCTCATAAAAATCTGATGCAGAAAGGTAACTATTTCCCCAATTTTAGTAGATGGGTTAAACTGGCGTTCAAAAGGATTGAGTTGATCTGGCTGTTACTGAATAATAGAGCTGTAACTGGAAGCCAGGTCTGTCTGTATATACTGCAGTTATAATGTCCAGCGATTTATAATAGTATGATATCTAAATGAGGTATCCCACTGGCCTTTTTTTAAAAATAACAAAAATGAGGGGCACCTGGGTGATTCAGTTAGTTAAGCATCAGGCTCTTGGTTTTGGCTCAGGTCATCAACTCACAGTTGTGGTGTTGAGCCCTACGTCAGGCTCTGCACAGACTGCTTGAGATTCTTCTCTCTGCCTGCCCCCCCAACTTATGCTATCATGCACACTCTCTCTCAAAGTAAATTTTTAAAAATTTAAAAACTTAAAAAAATAAAAATAGCAAAACATGTAAGTGCTAACATTGTGTCAGACTACTGATATTTTTTAATAATTTTTTTTTTTTGGAGAGTGAGACAGAGTGTGAGTCATGGAGGGGCAGAGAGAGTGGGAGACACAGAATCCGAAGCAGCCTCCAGGCTCTGAGCTAGCTGTCAGCTGAGAGCCCAGTGCGGGGCTCGAACTCACAAACCACAAGGTCATGACCTGAGCCAAAGTCAGATGCTCAACTGACTGAGCCACCCAGGTGCCCCAGACTATTGATATTTTTTAAGTACACGGACTGTGATGGGTGGCAAGCTCAAATTTATATATTGGTGATTTTTCTTATTTTGCAGCACCAGGACTGCTCTCTATATAACTACTTTAAATTCTTATATAGGTGCAATTAAAATTTAAGTCTTGGGAGGTCCTCTGTAGCTGGAAGCAGGAAAATAACACTTCTTATTAAGAGATCTATTAAAATTTAAGAAATCAGGGGCACCTAGGTGGCTCAGTTGGTCAGGTCATGATCTTATAGTTCATGGGTTTGAGCCTTGCGGTGGGCTCTGTGCTGACAGCTCAGAGCCTGGAGCCTGCTTCAGATTCTGTGTCTCACACCCTCTCTGCCCTGCTCCTGCTCACGTGCTGTTTCTCTCTCAAAAATAAACATTAAAAAAAATTTTTAGGAATTCAGCAGTAAATTTACTAACAATCATTGAATTTTATATTTAAAACAGGTGCATTTATGGTATATAAACTATACCTCAATAAAGGTGTTTAAAAAAATCCAGCAGAGTGGTGGTTTTTATTGCCTCAAGGTATTCATTCAGTTTTTACTACATATCCACATGCGAAGTAAAACTAAGAGATTAAATGTATTGATTCAAAGAAGATGGCACCGTATTCATGGCTTTCATCTTAACATACTGTACTTTAAAACATTTTTTTTGCTTTAATCCAAGCTTTGCTCCAGACACTTTCTACCATTCCACATAACTTTCCCACTGCTTTTCATGCTGTGTTCTCTACCTGGAAGAATGCGTTTTCCTATATCTTTTCCTGGCTAACTATGTTCATACTTCAAGACCCATCATATTGCCTCTAGGATGGTACTATCCAACAGAAATATAATGCAAGCTAAGTATTTTACATTTTCTGCTAGCCACATTTAAAAGAGTAAAAACAGGTGAAATGAACTTTATTTTACTTAACCCAATATATCTAAATTATTTCAGCATGTAATTAATATGAAAAATTAAGATATTTTACATTTTTTGTTTTTTGGTACCGACTCTTTGAAATCTGGTATGTATTTTACACTCACACCATATCTCATTTTGGCCCAGCCACATTTTTTTAATGAAATATTTTATTTATTTATTTATTATGTTTATTTTGGGGAGGGGGAGAGAGAATGAATGGGGGAGGAGCAGAGAGGGAGAGAGACACAGAATCCAAAGCAGGCTCCAGGCTCTGAGCTGTCAGCACAGAGCCCAATATGGGGCTTGAACTCACGAACCACGAGATCATGACTGTAGCCAAAGTCAGACACTAAACCGACTAAGCCACCCAGGAGCCCCTGGCTGTAGCCACATTTTGAGTGCTCAATAATCAATAGTCCAGTGGCTGCCATAATTGTACAGCACAGCTCCAGAACTTAAATTGTCAGCACAGCTCTAACTCACGAGAGCAGTGACATGACCTGAGCCAAAGTTGGATGTCTAACCAACTGAGCCACCCAGGTGCCTGGCATCCACATTCTTAGAATAACATCTATAATAGGAGCTATTCTTTTTTTTTTAAGTTTTATTTATTTTGAGATAGAGGGTACATGCAAATTAGGAAGGGGCAGAGAGAGAGGGGCAGAGAGAGAGAGAATTCCAAGCAGGCCCCGTGCTGTCAGTGTAGAGCCCAGGGCTGGGCTTGAACTCACTAACCGTGAGATCATCACCTGAGCTGAAATCAAGAGTCAATGCTTAATTGGCTGAGCCACCCAGGTGCCCCTACTAGCTATTCTAAAATAATCAAAATAATTTGCAATTGGTGAGGAACATCAATTCTATGAGAAAATTTTTAATTAAATGCTCCACCGTCTCATTTTTTGAAGTTCAGCCCTTTTCCAGAGTGTAGAATCACTAAGCTAAAATATAAAATCATTCTTTTTTTTTTAAAAAAAATTTTTTTTTAAATGTTTTATTTATTTCTAGGAGAGAGACAGCATGAGTAGGGGAGGGTCAGAGAGAGAGGGAGTCACAGACTCTGAAACAGGCTCCAGGCTCTGAGCTGGCAGTCAGCACAGAGCCCGACGCGGGGCTCGAACCCACGAACCGTGAGATCATGACCTAAGCAAAAGTCGGACGCTTAACCAACTAAGCCACCCAGGCGCCCCTAAAATATAAAATCATTCTTAAGTTTTATTCTACTCTACTATATAAAGAATGCTATTTATATTTTTCTAAAATATCATTCAAAGCATTGATAATACCTGTGATATCTAACTCATTTACATGACACATAACTGTATATATATTTTTTTTAATGTTTTTTATTTATTTCTAGGAGAGAGAGAGAGAGAGAGACAGTGTGAGCAGGGGAGGGTCAGAGAGAGGGAGTCACAGACTGAAACAGGCTCCAGGCTCTGAGCTGGCAGTCAGCACAGAGCCCGACGCGGGGCTCGAACCCACGAACCGTGAGATCATGACCTAAGCAAAAGTCGGACGCTTAACCGACTAAGCCACCCAGGCACCCCTGTATATTTCTTTCTTAAACCAATTTCTATACCAGATAATTTCTAGTCAAGAAATTACATATCCTGGACTGTGGGTAACTAGACCAAATGAGACATATACATACACACACACACACACACACGTACGTGAATCCCCTAGCTCAGTGCCTGGTATAAGGTCCACCTCAGTAAAGGATGGCTATTATTATTACAACAGGACAGGGAAATAAGGATGGAAATAAATATAATGTTTCTTTTTGAAATCTCTTTCCCAGTAGGCTCCAAGCATTTAACTTTACTACTTTGTCATCTTTGAGTTTTGGTAGCTAGAGATTTGTTGTCTATTCCTTCACCCCCACCCAGGAAACCAAGTCATCAGAGATGACCATAAATAGCTGTGTCTCCCAAGTCTGAATTTGAGGCTTTATCCTATCACTGATGTGATGAGGTATTAAAGATCATTCTGTAGAGTCAAAAAGCACCTACCATTACTCAAATACAAATTCATGGTTGACAGGCCACAAATATTTCTTGAGTGCTATTAAGTGCCTGGTTCTGGTGTGATGACAGAATTGTAATACATTTGAGAAAGAAAGAACCCCAGCAACATATAACCTCAGCAACATATTTTCAGAGAATGATACTGATGGTTTAATATTACATAACCAGGGGTGCCTGCATGGCTCAATCGGTTAAGCATCAGACTCTTCATTTTGGCTCAGGTCATGATGTTGTGGGTTTGTGCAATCAAGCCTCATGATGGGCTCTGTGCTGGCAGTGTGGAGCCTGCTTGAGCTTCTCATTCTCTCTCTCTCTCTCTCTCTCTGCCCATCCCCCACTCACACGCTCTAGCTCTGGAAATCAATTTAAAAAATTACATAACCATTCTAGATCTAGAATTGACTTACCATTGAGGTGAGAAAGATAGTCAATATAGGCCAAGACATATTCTGGAATGTCTCCATATTTCTTTAGACCGAGCTCAAAAATCTTAAAGGCAACAGATTTGTCCTAGAAGTAGAGAGGAATGTAGTGATTTCCATGAAATGTCAGAAAAGATACTCAAAAGAATATTAAAACTACAACACCTAAACAAGTTACACTAAGTACTAAAATGAAAATTATAATCATATTAAGTAAAAATTGCTGAGCTAAAAACCATGGGGTTTAATAAGGTATAGATTAGCAGGCAGTAGGGATTTGGGTAATGCTTCAAATAATTTTACACAGATACACTTGGACTTCCTCTATGATATGGGGCAATTACAACTTAATGACAGGGGACAGCTGGGTGGTTCAGCTGGTTAAGTGTCTGATGTTTAATGTTGCCTCAGGTCTTCATCTCATGGTTGTGAGTTCAAGCCCCACAGTGGGCTCCACACTGGGCTTGAAGCCTACTTAGAAAACAAAAAACAAAAACATAACTTAATAACAGAAGGGGCACCTGGCTGGCTCAATCAGAAGAGCATGTGACTCTTGATCTCAATTGTGAGTTCAAGACCCATGTTGGGTATAGAGATTACTTAAAAATATCTTAAAAAACAAAAACAAAAAACCTTAACGTCAGAAACTAGGACTATCGTTCTTTTAATTAATGTATTCAGATAAAGGAAATTATTTTACCTTTATATTTTATTTCAGCACTTACCTTACTACAGTAATACTCCATGAGTGCTGCAGTAACATAGACATGGTGGCGCGTTCTGGTATCTTCTCTCGCTTTTTTAAAGATCATTCTTCCAGATTTGATACCTTCTGCTCTTCTTGCAAATTTCATATATTGGATATATACCTATGGGAAGAAAAGCATTTAAAAAAATTTTTTTAATGTTTGTTTATTTTTGAAAGAGAGAAAGAGATAGAGACACAGTGTGAGTTGGGGAGGGCAGAGAGAGAAGGAGACAGAATCTGAAGCAGGCCCCAGGCCCCAAGCTGTTGGTACAGAGCCTGATACGAGACTCGAACTCACGAGTGGCAAGATCATGACCTGAGCCGAAGTCGGATACTTAACGTACTCAGCCACCCAGATGCCCCAAAAGCATTTCTTTTTTACAGATTAGGCAGAATGTGATCCCTGTAGCACTCAATACAGACTCGCCTTATTCCTATACTAGTATGTTTCCTATATAAGAAAGCAATCTTGAATACCTAGGATATCAGAAAGTAAGCTTATAGATAGTGCTCTATTTAAATCCACAAGCAAAGTTTTTCTGGTATTAAATATGTGTGCAAATTAATTTTTAAAAATTGACACACAATTCACATACCACACAATTCACCCTTTAAAGTGTACAATTTAAGGTCTTTACCATTCACGAGATTGTACAATCATCACTACCGCTTAAATCTAGAATATACAAATTAAATTTTAAGGAAAAAATAAAAGTGAAACTACTAGAAAACACTGCATTAATAAATGCCAACATCTAAAAAGGTTTGATCTAATACAAGCGTGTTTAATATATGTTTAACTTTATATTTTCCTAGTTTATTGGTTTAAAAGCCCACCACTCTATTTTTCCAAAGACGATATAATGTAACTTTACTGATAAACTATTATGAGCCATTTTATACTCAGCACACCAGAGTGCCCAACACACGAGGAAAGGGATTTCCTCTAGTTTGTTGTTCTGGAATCCAGCATGGTACACAGCACAGAGCAGTTTGCTTAGTGAATTTTAAAATGATGAATAAATGCAAGCAAGCAAAGCAGTGGAATCCCAATACAAACAAAAAAGCAGTGTAGATTTCACTTGAGGCAGAGGGTCTAGAGCTGCATGCATTGGCCTGTCCCCTTCTCCTCCTGATGAAAAAGCTTCATTGCACTTTTACAGAAATTCACTTTGAAAACCACTATTTTAGAGCAGAATTCAGGATAAAGTGAGTTCCAGTCCAGTTCGTTTCCAGAATGTTGGGTTCTCTTGCTTCCATTTATTTAAAAAGAAACATTTATTAGGCAACAATTATGTGCCATAAATGGCTTTTAAAGTGTGATTATGAGGGGGCGCCTGGGTGTCTCAGGCGATTAAGCGTCCAACTTCGGCTCAGGTCATGATCTCAGTCTGTGAGCTTGAGCCCCGCGTCGGGTTCTGTGCTGACAGCTTAGAGCCTGAAGCCTGTTTCAGATTCTGTGTCTCCCTCTCTCTCTGTCCCTCCCCAGCTTGTGCTCTCTCTGTCTCAAAAATAAATGAACATTAAAAATTTTTTTTAAAAAAGTGTGACTATGAGGAATCCCCAGTTTAATTCTGCTGCATTAAAAAAAAAAAAAAAGATCAGATTACAAAGGGGTCACGTGAGGGAATTTTTGCAAGGTGGCTGATGTGATGGTAGTCCCATGATTCAATGTTATTGGTCAAGATTCACAGAACTATATCCCAAAAAACCAGTGAATTTAATATATATAAATTAAAAATTTTTGTTAAAGCTGACTGCAAAGGTGGTAAAGAGACATAATGTTACTCACCAAGGTGGGGTCAATATCCTCAATTGCCAGAAGTCTGTTATATATACTGTGAACTTTCTCATACTTCATGCGACTCTAAGGTGGTAGAGAAGAAGTGGATATAAATAAATATTCATAAACAAGCAGGATTTGAGCTCTGAGGAATCCAGAGGCTACACCCCACAATGGCACCTGCTTTGAGCATAAATACATGATGAGCTGAGGACTAATGCCTGTTCATTTTGCATCATCTCTACTAAAAGCAAGGTGCCTGGCAAAGAAGCAGCCAGAAGAATAATTCAATCCTACAGTAAAAAATCCAATTATAAGAAAGTTCTAAATAGTTACTGACCTCTTCATAATCTGCATATGCAAAATAAAGAAGCATATTCTTCTTCAATAAAGTGCTTATGGCTCTTTCATATATATTAGCAGCTTCATCACTAAATAATTTGGCATTATTCATATCCTAGGAGGAAAAAAAAAGCTCACTCTTCAATAATTTTAATACAGTTGAAAGAGAATGAATACACACACTCATGTATATACACATATACAAACACATATACATATCTGGATTCTAAAAAAACTCCGAAGACTTCTTCTGTATATTACTTAACATACAAAAGAATCCGTAAGTATTCTAAATAGTTCATCATTTTAATGCATTAAAAAACAGCCCCTATATTTTAATTTTGACTTAAGGTAGTCCGCGTGTCACTAAGCTTCATATTGACAAAAGATAAAAATTTTCATCACCTATACTTTATTACCAAAATTCAGTGTTATATTTTTAGCAAATTATTGCTATATTAAAACCATGAAAAGGCCAAAACGGGGAAGAGAAACACTTACCCCCTTTTCTGCAAGCAATTTACTTGACTGTTCAAGATATTGGGCAGCTTCATACCAAATATCAGGGTGATGGCCCAGCACAAGCAGGCACTGTTCATAAGCAAACATAACTAGGGAAGACATTCATAACATTCAATTAAAATAAATATTATTTATGAAACTATCAATACAAGCATCACAACTAACTTAGGCTACAACAGGGCCCTCAATAATAAATGATAATTAGAAACACAAGCTTTAGTGATTTCAGGCACCATTATCCACCCAAGCCCCATCTATCCCTCGATTATTTTTAAAATGTTATTTATTTGAGAGAGGCAGAGAGAGCATGTGCACAGGTGTGCAAGCAGAGGAGGGACAGAGAGAAAGAGAATCCTAAGCAGGCTCCACATAGTCAGTGCAGAGTCTCATGAGAGGCTCGATCTCAAGAACTGTGAGATCATGACCTGAGCTGAAATCAAGAGTTGGACGCTTAACTGAGCCACCCAGGTGCCCCCATCCATCATTTTTTAAATTAGTATTTACTGAGCATGAACTATATGCTAGGGAATGTTCGAGACACTGTGAATGTATCGGTGACTAACACTTCCTATACTCAAGAAGTCTGCAGTGTGTTGGGAAGACTGATATTACAAAAGCAAAAGTTAGTACAGTGTACTCTTGAACTTAGAGCAGTTGGACTTAACATCATTTAGGGACTCAAGAAAAGCTTCACTAAGGAACTGACATCTAAAGCAAAACCTGAAGGGACTGATCAGATCAGATCAAATCAGAAGAATCTGGTCAGATGAGAGAGTAAGTGAAGTGCAGGAAGAACTGGGAAAATGGTGTAGGCAAAGGAAACTACCTACAAAGACTTCTAGGTAAGAGCAAGGCCAGATTGAGAAAAATTCTAGTTCTGGAAGCAGCAGATTTGTTTCTATCAAACTTCTCTGAAAATAAAAATCATAAACCAAGAAATACAAAAAACAACTATTTAAAGGCTCAGGAGAATGACCAAAAGAAGCCAATGGCCAAAACAGAAGCCAGAGATTGAGCTCTCAAAAAATCAGAACCATACTGGCTAAGATCCATATTTAATATGGCTTTTCCTCTGAGGGGCAATCCCTGAAAGCCTGAAAATCAACATAAATGTTCTCAAATCTTTAGCTGGCCTCTAAAATATATATACACAGAGAAGAATACAAAGAGCTCAAGTGGAAAGCAAATCTGGAAGGCTGAAAGAGCTGAATAGGTTTTTCAGCAGCTGCCCACTGTCACAGAGACCAAGTTTAGAATTTGAGTCCCATCAAGTTAGAGGGTCTGGGTAAACACCTTGAACTTTCCATTCTATTTTAGGAGTAAAAACCTGGTCCCAGGACTAAGAGATTTACCCTGAGATTAAGGGCAAAACTAAAACAGATCCATCCTAACAAGGTCCAGGTGATCTGCCAGTAACTTAACTCCCTGCTAAAATAAAACTCAACAATTTTCAGAGGCAGATGACAGAATCCAGTCTTTATAATGTACCACTTGTACATCTGTACGATGTCCAAAAGAAAAATTTTATCTAGACTATGACAAAGCAGGAAAATGTGACCCACAGTCAAGAGAAAAAGAAACCAATTCGCTAATGGCGCAGATGTTGGCCACAACAGGCTCTGCATTGACAGCTCTCCCTCTTTCTCTGCCCTGCCCCACCTGCAGTCACTCTCTCTCAAAATAAATAAATATACATTTTTTAAAAATATAAAAACCTCTAAAATGGAAATTGATGGAACTGAAAAGTATAATATCTGAAACAAATAACTCACTGGATGGGTTTAGCAGCAGATTGGATATGATAAAGGTCAGTGAATATGGATGAAGATAGATCTATAGAACTCACTGAATCTGAAGAACGTGAGAGAAAAAAAGACTGGAGGTAACAAAGAGACTGTGGGATGATACCAAGTTACCTCTTTTTGTGATAAGCGTCTGATCTTCTGTACGAAGAGGGTTGCTCTTTTCCCACTGTATGTATTTCTTCCACATGTCCACCTGCTGGGCTTCTTGAGGAGTATTCTGAGGAGGCACCGAAGGAGCATTGCGGTCCAAACCTTTCATCACTGTCTCATATTCCTAGACAACAAGCATTTAGAATTCTGTGGTGAGTCTAGGAAAAACTCAGATATATGGAATTGAGTTGATCAGTTTGGAATACTTTGTTCAAATGCCTATTTTTCCCAAATACCACTTTGTTAATATAATCTAAAAACTAAGAGCAGGGAGAAAGATAACAGAGGATTACTTACCCATGGACAGGTTCCCAGGCCTGAGTGAACAGAACAGCCCTGGGGCCCTCTCTGCAGGTGATCTAGGAGGTCACACTCCAGGACAGAGGAATTGACAGATCGACATAACTGATGATCTGAGAGCATCATTACTGCCATCTGGGGAAACTGTCTGTCTTTTAAAATTTCAATAGTTTGTATTACTAGGCTACGTTCCCTAACTTCTAACAGTGTCAATGAATGGAAAGGTATGCACACAAGACAAATATCTGTCCCTGAGACCTATGAGACCACAAAGTAGTATAATATTCAAATATGTATGAGCAGATAGGAGGGAAGCATAAGAACTGCTTTATCAACTATAGGTAGAACCTTGTCTGTATATCCCGTTCATGTATTTTTTTTAATGTTTATTTATTTTTGCTCACGCATGTGAGAGAGAGAGAGTGTGAACACAGCAGGGGCAGAGAGAGGGAGACACAGAATCTGAAGCAGGCTCCAGGTTCTGAGCTGTCAGCACAAAGCCCAACACAAGGCTCAAACCCATGAACCGTGAGATCATGACCTGAGCTAAAGTTGGACACTTAACTGAATAAGCCACCCAGGAACACCCTGTTCATGTATTTTAAAAAGTTTCTTCCAACGGCACCTGGGTGGCTCAGTTGGTTGAGTATCTGACTCTTGATTTCAGCTCAAGTCATGATGCCAGGGTCATGGGATTGAGCCCCACATTAGGCTCTGTGCTTAGTGTGGAGCCTCCTTAAGATATTCTCTCTCTGGGGCACCTGGGTGGCTTAGTCGGTTGGGCGTCCGACTTTCGCTTAGGTCATGATCTCGCGGTTCGTGGGTTCGAGCCCCGCGTCGGGCTCTGTGCTGACTGCCAGCTCAGAGCCTGGAGCCTGTTTCAGTCTGTGACTCCCTCTCTCTCTGACCCTCCCCTGCTCACGCTGTCTCGCTCTCTCTCTCCTAGAAATAAAAAAAAATTTAAAAAAAAAAAAAAAAGATATTCTCTCTCTTGGGGTGCCTGGGTGGCTCAGTTGGTTAAGCGTCCAACTTCAGCTCAGGTCATGATCTCACGGTTCGTGGGTTTGAGCCCCGCGTCGGGCTCTGTGCTGACACCTAGCTCAGAGCCTGGAGCCTGTTTCTGATTTTTTTGTCTCCCTCTCTCTCTGACCCTCCCCTGCTCATGCTGTGTGTGTCTCTCTCTCTCAGAAATAAAACATTAAAAAAAAAAAAAAGATATTCTCTCTCTCCCCCTCTTTACGCCTCTCTGTCTCTCTCAAAAAAATAAAAAGAAAAAGAAATTTTATCTAAACTTGATTTATTCTATTTTTGTCCTTTAACATCTATGTAAAGAGGTATTTCATTTCAAATACATCATCTGCTCAAACAATGCGATTTAACTGTCACTGGTTAAACTGCTAATAATTGAACACCAGACACAGAAAGCTCTTGTGTAAATAACATACTCATCCTTTCAATAAGTGCCCTGTTGGAAGTCCATACCTTTGCTACACGCCTAGCATTCATGTAATCTCGACTCCGATCTTCAATCATTTTTTTAGCTAAATGAATATTGATACCCTAGAAAAAAAAAGGAAATGTATATCATTTTAAAATTAAGTGTATTTTAATATTAGCACAATACAGTTAATCTGTTCACTTACTAAGTCACTTTAAATTCTTTATTTTAAAAGACTTTGTTTATAAAATAAAGGTTCAATCACATTACATGCTTCAGAGATCAAGGAGGATCTGCTTATATCTTTTAGGAGCTGGCATTAAGTCTCCATGTATCAGAAATTTCTAAAGATAAGGAATCATTTGGAAAAGGTCAATTATTTCATATAAAATTATACTAATAGAGAACTCTATGCAGATTCATCAGGGTAAACAGCCATCGCTTCACTTTAAAAGTTTTTTTCTAACTAGGTCTGCATAATTTTAAAAACAAATGCAGAAGTAGCATGGAAATAGAAACATTATCTTTCACACTTAGTAGTTCTCAAAACGTAGTCCAAGGATTCCTGTTCCCCAAAACCCGTTCAGGGGTTTTTGGAGGCTACATGATGTTATTAGTATCATAACACGTTGAGTTTAGAAGCAGATATGAAAATTTTCCATTAACTTCTATTATAACTTAATAAGGATTTGCAAAAATATAAAACAAGGCCACTTTCCTCACTAAATTTTTCTTGCTTTGGAAAAGACAGCTTGGTTTAATGCTATTTATGTTAAAATGTAAGGAGTTTATTATTGTGAAATACAAATGAAATAATAAATATCTTGGAAATTTCTCAGTTTTAATCTCAATATACTATATACTAATAGATAAAAGCAAGTCCTGAATCAGGTGAGCTTGAGCTCCGCTTCTGGTGAGTTTGTGCACTACTCCTCCCTCCCTCCATTTACCCCTCCCTCCCTCCATTTACCCCTCCCTCCCTCCCTCTCTCTCTCTGCCCCTCACTCACTTTTGCCCTCTCTCTCTCAAAAACAAACAAAAATGCTAGTGAGACAAAGATCTTGCACTGCAGCCCCCCTGCATGCCAATAATCACAGCACTATAACTACATGAAAGACATGCAATGCAACTGATCATTACTATTGGAAACTATTCTAATAAGGTCCCATTTCGTAAGAGATGAATGACAATGTGTATGCATGACCATGTGGATATGGTTTAGCATTGAATATAAGTGGTTTTGTAAGACTTACAATTTCTCTCAGGGTATTCTCGAAATAATAACTCAGTAGTATTAGGAGACTCTCAAAACCTTACAAAAACATTAGGAATGGTTCTTTGATTACTATCAACATAAAAACAGACCTGTGTAGCGCTGATATCCAGGTGCCTTATACCAGCAAGGCCAGAATCCACAAATCCACAATGCATAAAAATTAAAATCAAAAAAATTAAAAACAGCTTAGTTATAATAATAAACTACTCTGGCCTAATTTACCTCTTCATACTTGTTATAGTCTCTCCAGAGTTGTTCAATGTTGATCATTGGATTAACACAACCTCGTTGATAAACCCTTCGGACAGCGGTTATTCTCTGATTTTCTGCATAAGATCCAACAGCTTCCCTGGCATTGGATTAAAAAATGCCATCAGTTATATTGCAGCTAAAGCCACTGTTCACATGGGGAAAAAAAACTATAAAAATACTTACACGCCTTTTAAGAAATTGATGTAATCCACCCAAATCTAAGAAATAAAATAAAATGTCAGTATCTTGATATTTTCAAATTTATTAAGAGTATAACACATATATGGAAAAAATTTAACTACCTGATATGACATAATTTCCATTCCAATTTTATCCAGTGCAAAGTCATATGCTTGGGCCATTTTTTCTCTGAAATAAATGGGACAGACATGTTTTAAATTACTTATTTTCAAAAAAGATTTTGGGGCTCCTGGGTGGCTCAGCCAGTTGGTTAAGTGTCCGACTTCAGCTCAGGTCATGATCTCATGGTTCGTGAGTTCGAGCCCTGTGTTGGTCTCTAACAGCTCAGAGCCTGGAGCCTGCTTCAGATTCTGTGTCTCCCTCTCTCTGCCCCTCCCCTGCTCATGGTCTCTCTCTGTCTCAAAAATAAATAAACATTAAAAAAAAATAAAAGAAAAAATATGAAAAGATTTTATTATTTTAAGATTTTATTTTTAACTAATCTCTACACCCAACATGAGGCCTGAACTCATAACCCCAAGATTAAGTCATATGCTCTACTAACTGAACTAGCCAGGCACCCCAAAAGACATGTTTTTTAAAACATTCATTTATTATTAAAATATATCTACAAATAAAACATACAGGTGCCATATGTCAGTGCAGAGCCCATTTTAGATCTTCTGTCTCCACCCCTCCCCCACTTACTCTCTCTCAAAAATAAATAAAAAATATATATTAAAGACATAATCATAACCTCTGATCATAAGATCAAAACAGCATTTGAACTTTTTGTATAAGCAAAAATGTAAAGACATCTTTGCAAATATATAAGAAAGTAGTGCTTTTGTGTTTAGTTTGTCAATGTCTTTAATTTATATGCTTTATTTTTTTTTAATGTTTTTATTTATTTTGAGAGAAGAGAGAGAGAGCATGTGCAGCGGAGGGGCAGAGAGAGAGATGGAGACACAGAATTCCAAGCAGGCTCCAGGCTCCGAGCTATCAGCACAGAGCCCCATGTGGGGCTTGAACTTGTGAACCATGAGATCATGACCTGGGCTAAGGTCGGATTCTGAACCCAGTGAGCCACCTAGGTGCCCCTATGCTTTATTTTTTTAACTACTGCTTGTGAGCTTATCAAAATTAAAGCCCATGTTTCACTTACCCTATATTCTTTATTGCCTAATCTTACATGTAGCAGATTCAAATGTGGAAATATCTGATTATCTGATTGAGGAGGTAAGTTGCGTCTGAAGATGTATTAGCTCTGAAGTAAAATATAGGAAGAAAGAACTTCCTCTTCAATATAAGATAATACAAGATAATGAGGAACAGAAACTACAGAATTCAGTTACAGAAATAACTTGCCTGTTTGTTATATATAAAAACAGCATTTGAGAGGGTCCATTATTGAGATTCAGTGAAGATGAATAGGTGGGTTTAAGTCATGGTGGGGAATTAAACTATAAAGAGAACTGTCAAAGATGCCTTAGAATACTTAGGCAGCACATTGCTATGTCACCTGCCAAGAATGGTGCTATGACAATAAGATGGTTTTTATTAAGTTTGGCAACAAACCTGCCAACAAAGTGATTTGGTGTTAACAAATGTACTGTGTTTCAATATAGAAGGGCTTGGGGGGCATCTGAGTGGCTCATTAGGTTAAGTGTCCAACTTCAGTTCAGGTTATGATCTCACAGCTTATTGGTCAAGCCCCGCATCGGGCTCTGTACTGACAGCTCAGAGCCTAGGGCCTGCTTCAGATTCTTTGTCTCCCTCGCTCTCTACCCCTCCCCCGCTCATGCTATGTCTATGTCTCTCTCTCTCTCTCAAAAATAAATAAACATTAAAAAACATTTTTTTTT
This sequence comes from Crocuta crocuta, assembly GCF_008692635.1. NCBI lineage: Eukaryota > Metazoa > Chordata > Mammalia > Carnivora > Hyaenidae > Crocuta > Crocuta crocuta. The sequence goes on along the minus strand of NW_027531873.1, from coordinate 1,636,764 downwards.
TTAAAGAAGGGCTTGGGTGATTCAATTCTCCAGAATAAGTCTGATACCAGTGACTTTTTTTGAAGCACCTTTCCCAAGATTTACTAACTTTTCGGAAAACCCTGACTTTTCAAACTCTTAAGTCTCTTCTTCCCAGAGTTAAGAGAAGGTGTGAATTCATGTGGGATTGACTGTGTGCCTGGGGATGACTTGCATTTTTAAGATCTTGTTTTAACTTACTTGTAACTTGGCAGTTTACCCTTGGTTTCTCGAACGTATGAAAGATAACACTTCCATAAATCAATGTGCAAAACCTTCATAAGGCATCTCTGAAATAGCTATAAATACAAGAAAATATTATCAGAATCCACAGTTAAATAAATTTCACATGTACATGGGTGAAATGGAACATTAAAAAACCAAATTCAGGTCTTTTCATTAATTTATTGTCTTCTTACAGATAAATGGCAAATTTAACAAATCCCTCCTATTTTCAGTTTAGATAATCAAAATCATTCTCATTATTTTGGTCAGTAGAGTATAATTATTTTCTTTTCCAAAATTTTTATTGTGAACCTTTTCAAGCAAAAAAAAAAGTCGAGTAAGTATAATGCAGTCCTATACAATCACTACCTAGATTCAACAGTTGTTGAATTTTACTAGATTTGCATATATATGGTAAGTCCTAAGTTAAACTCTAGCATAAAATTCAAAGTAAGTTTATGAGAACTCACCTTTTCAACCTTGTCATAATTTTTAGCTTTTATCTGGAGAAACAGAAAAATATAGAATTAACATTATTGTTTTTAGAGTATTAAAACACCATGCCTGAGATTTTTGACTAGTCTTGCAAATTCATGCTTACACTTTCCTATTAATTCTGCTTTACAAAAATAACAAATAGAATTTTGAGCACAACATGGGAAATTATGCACTGTAGATGTGCTTTATGTAAACTGATTCTACAGACAGCTTTTCATCATTTGTTTAAATTTTATAAATTTCAAAGTGTGTAAAAGAGTTACAAGGTGAATACAGAAATTTATATAAGACATACTTGAACAGAGCTTTATGTATACAATGAAGACAAACTTAAAGCTTTACTTTCCCTGAATAGCTAATTAGAACAATCTGAGTACAGCCACAAAAAGATTTACCAAATTTGACTACAATTAAATTTTAGTCACCCAGTTAACCTCCTATATTCTAGGCACTGTGGTAGGAACTGTGGTTACCACAGTGAACAAAACAAGCATAGTCTGCCTGTGTCCTCACAGAACTCACAGTGTTATGGGGAAAGATGTCAAGATGGGGAAAATATAGGGTGCTCCAGGTACATTTAGAAGGAGCCTAAAACTCAGACTTGAGGATTTGCAGAAAATTTCCTGGAAAAAGTGAAGATGTTAAGGATGAGGTGTTAGGCCGGCAAAGAAAGGGAGGACTTACTCCAGGCAGGAGGAATGACAGGTGCAAAGACCAAGGTTAAATATGATTAGATTTCCCTTTCTCTGAATATTTTCATTAGATGGTAGGTGGGATCAGTTGCTCAACTGTGATACATCAACAAATCTTTTTCACCCAGATAGGTGGATAATTTGATTGGTTGGAGAAATCTTGTGGTCCTTTCCTCTCCATAGTATGTATAAATTTTCTGTTTTCTGGCTTTTGGCGATACTGTTGAGACGATTGATGACAAACTTTTTCTTTTGCTGATAACTTGCTCTCTGGAACCTGTAAGATTTCCCCTTAATCTTCAGAGTCCATAAATTTTAAGAGGTTATGCCTAACTCTCTCTACTATGAGCCAGTTTAGTCAAGGATCTGAAGTCAGACCTCTTGGGTTTACATGGACTTTCCACCTAACCTCTTTTTTCCTTATCTGAATAACAGTGATAATAATAGCTATTTCCTAAGGCTTCTGTAAGGACTTGATGAGTTAATAAATGTGAAGCCATTAGAACACTGCCTGGCAAAGTGAGCACATGGTAATTACCATTTATTATTCTATTAGCACAAATTCTGCCTGGAATTCAGTATGTCCTTTCAAGTTACAGATAAAAGTATTTTTCAGCTCAAGAATTTAAAAAACTATTGCCTCTCTTCCATCTGTTCCTTTTTTTTCTTTTAGGACTTGTATCATACACAATAGATCTCTTTGTTCTAGCCTCAAAATCGGTCATTTTTACCCTGTCTCTTGCATTTTTGCTCTAGGCTTAAAATTATTTCTTCCACTGGATTTTCCACAGTGGAAAATCCACAGGCCAATAATTTAGGTCTCTATGTTACCATTCTCCTCCATTTGACTTATTGCCGTAGTTAGAAAATAATGGGTTTTGGCTCATTTTTTAAAAATACTATACTTTCAGTGTCTCTGTATTCATATCATTTTGTTGAAGTTATTGTCTCCCTCCTCTATTCTGTTGGGGGCCTGTCCCAAGAGTTTGGTTAGCATCTTTTCTTGTTGCTGGATCCTTAGACGTGTAGTTGTTTCTTCTGTCTATTCACTGACGCTCAGTGTTGGCAGACTTATGATAGTAGTTGACCCTTTCTCTACTGTGACAGCTGTGTAGCAGGTGTAGACAGCAAAAAGGCTGTTTGTGGTCTTTGGACAAAGAACCAGAAAGAAATCTTTGCTAAAGAGTAGGGAGGATTCAGCCTGCTGATTCTACTCCTTTTTGGTTTCTTGGAAGCCACGCTGATGTCAAATTTCCTCTGGGGGTAGAAAGGCAGTTGAGGGGTTCCATGTATTTTTAGGAGTTACTTTCTTACTCTTGCCTTAAGTTCTCCACCAGCCCTCTTCTTTGAGACTGCCATAAAACCTGAGGTTTCCTTGCATCCACCTGCTTAGCTCAGTAAAGGTAAATAAGTTGAGTTGAAAGTGGAAGTGAAATCACCAGCTTCCCAAATGCAGATGACAGACTATATGCAGTTCTCACAACTGGCCAGGAAAACCAATACTTAGAAAATTGGCAAAGGTTACGAATAGGAAATTCCCAGAAGAGAAAATGCAAATGGTTAAAAATAATAGGGCAACACATACAAACTCCCAAAAAGGGAAAAACAAATAGATATTGCTTTGTACCAGTCAGTATGGTAAAAGTTTAAAAAGAATATTATTAACACTGCTGAAGTGGTAGGAGGAAAAGGGAGTTCATACACTGCTCAAGGAAGTATGAATTGTTATGGCCTTTATGGAAAGCCATTGGCAAAAGCTCTTCAAATAAAAAATATGTATCTTTTGACCTAGAAATTCTACTCTTGTATCTACCCTACAGAAACAAAAGCACCAGGATATAAAGGTGTTGAGCAAGGTTATTTACTGCTAAATTTGCAGCAGCAAAAATAGTTAACAAAGTAAATGTCCACCGATAGGGAAATGGTTTAATAAATTATGGTGCATCCACATTCTGGATTATATACCAATATAAAAAGATTTAAAGCTGTAACAGGTAATTTGGGAGAATTTCCATAAGATTTTATTGAATGAAAAAATGTGTGCAATATAATCCATTTTTATAAAACAATGATCAAAAATAAACCTTATTTGTACATATGTATGTTTCCATATGATTTTATGAGCATGGAGAAAATATGGGATACAAAGTTGATGATATAGTTATGGTGGGCAGAATTGTATGGGCAGGAGAACAGAGACAAAAATAAGAGACTATACATGCACGATTTCATTTATGCATTCAAGTAAAAAAAAATATTTTTGTATAAGAAATAGAAACCAAAGAATCTGGCTTTTTTTCTATATGAATTGGTCCTGTATCTTGGATTCATTATTTATTTATTCAATTAGTATGACTTTCAATACACATATGTAGAAAAACTATAGAATTCTCTGGTCCTAAAATATCCGGCCACTGTTATTCATTAATTCAATCAGTAAATATTCGACAGCCCCTCTAGAGCCTACACTGATGGCACTAGCACAGCAGCCATAATCTCATTATGGCTTTTTAAACATCATTCAAAATTTTAAAGTATCAACCTGCTTTGGTAAAGCAGTGTGATAAAAATTAAAATAATTTGATCACTTTGTATCAAATACTGAATTTCACCCAGCAACGGTGTTCCCATTTATAAAACAGGGAGATAAGGACATGTACTATAAAGTTTCCAAGGATTTTAAAAAAAGCATCTAGACACTGCAGATGTATAAATCAAACAAATTCACAAAATTATGAAATAAAAGAGCATAACTTTTCATTACATATTCTCTAAACAGATCTATATAAACCAAGTAACCAAATAGAGAAATGTTATTATTATAATTGGCCCCATTTGAAAGAAAAGCAAAGGTTATGCTGCAGACCATATTTAAATTCTATTTTGGTGAAAAATTCCATACTGTTGAAAAACCAGCACAAGAACATGTCAACATCCTGCCTTTGGTATTCCTATTCAGCCATTTTTCTTCTTCAAAACATAATTAACCAAGGTATTGTTTACTAGTATTTACATCACTATGTCTAGAAGTTAAATATTCTTAGTATTTAGCATAGTTATATAGGTCTGTACAAAATCTACCTGATAACAAAAGCTTGGTTTAAATTTTTTAAATAATAAAAAGTTCTAGACACTGTCTTGAACTTTGACATCAAAGATTCTAGGATCTGTTGTTAACTAATGGAAACTGCCTCCATTTAATAAGCCCATTATATACATACACGTTTACAAAGCTTACTAGAATCTGGCTCAGATCTTATCTATCAAAGGTAATTTACTGGGGGCACCTGGCTGACTCAGCTAGTAGCACATGCATCTCAGGGTTGTGAGTTCAAGTCCCACACTGAGTGTTTACTTAAAAATAAATAATAAAAGTAATGTTATGTAAGTCTGAAATGAAAATAACAGGCTCTCAAAAAATTATCTTTTGTCTTCAGCTCTCAAACTTTAATGAGAAAAATGATCACCTTAGAAATGTGGATTTCTGGGGGCACCTGGGTGGCTCAGTCAGTTAAGTGTCATGATCTTGTGGTTTGAAGGGTCAAGTTCCACAATTGACTCTGTGCTGACAGCTCAGAGCCTGGGGCCTGCTTCGAATTCTGTCTCCCCTCCCCCTCCGCCCCTCCCACACTCACGCTCTCTCTCTCCCAAAAATAAACATTTAAAAAATATTTTAAAAACAAATGTGGATTTGTTTTATAACAGGAATCCCAAGTTATCTTAATGCAAAGATTTCTTAAAGTGGTTGGAAATATGCCAAAATATGAATAATTTGTGTGTGTGACGGAATGACATTTTTATCAAAATTTCTAATGTGGTTACATTATATATATTTTTTTAAGTTTATATATTTTGAGAAAGAAGACAAGTAGGGGAGGGGGAGAGAAAGGGAGAGAATCCTAAGCAGTCTCTACACTGTCAGTGCAGAGCCCTCAGCACAGAGCCTGATGGCGGTCGCTCAAACCACGAGATCACAAACTGAGCCAAAATCTAGAGATGGATGCTTAACAACTGAGCCACCCAGGTCCCCCTAATGTGGTTATATTATTTTTATAATTTAAAAAATCATAATAAGAAAAAAAAAAATTAAGAATAATTTTTAACACTTATCTTTCTGATATATCATAAGAATTTGTCATGAAGTTACAACATTACTTTTTTGATGAACCATTTGGATTTTACCAAGACAAGAAAAGTTGCTGTGGAGTGAAAAGAATAAACATTTTATAAGTGTAAGGGTGCCTGAGCGGCTCAGTTGGTTAGGCAGNAACTGTGAGATCATGACCCGAGCTGAAGTCGGATGCTTAACCCACTGAGCCACCCAGGCACCCCAATTAAACTTTAAATTTAATTGAATTCAAATGAATGGTTATTTGGGGAAGAATAAAACAAGTGTAGCATATTGAATAAAACATAGATCTGTGCCTAACATTTTTAAACGTTTATTTCCACTTAATGTCAACAATTATTTCTCCAACACTAATGAACACTGTCTTTTAGAACTAAAACCATCTCTGAGTAATTATCAGAAGTAATGACCACTTGCAACAGATTATGCATTTTGACCTATTTCCTCAAATTTAATTTTTTTCTTATATGTTGGGGAAACAAATCCCATATATCAGAATTTTTAAAAATTTGCAAAATTTTCAATTATAATAATACTTGTATAACTAATCTTAAATGGCTCAAAAACATATTTGACAAATAAACCAAAATGACATGGCAACTCCATAAGCAAGCAAAACAATCTAAAAGAAAAAGTAAATCCCTATTTACTTTGCTTCGTTTTTTAAAATTTATTTTTAAGAGAAAGAGGAAGAGAATGAGTAGGGAAGGGGCAGAGAGAGAGGGAATACAGAATCTGAAGCAGGCTCTGGGCTCTGAGCACAGAGCCCAACATGGGGCTTGAACTCATGAACCCTGAGATCGTGACCTGAGCTAAAGTCAGAAGCCTAACTGATTGAGCCACCCACGCACCCCTACTTTGTTTAGGTTTTTATATAGTAACTAATTAAGAAAAGTCAGTGCTTATGGTTTAAGATTTTTGTTTTTTAATTCCTACACCCAATGTGGGACTCAAATTTACAATCTCAAGGTCAGCCAGGTGTCCCAGTGCTGTGCTTTAAGACATCACTGGACTACACAGCAGCTTAGGCCTCATTTCAAGTGAATTCACACAACAGTTGCTTATAATTAATGTGATGAAGAAATGAAGTAATTGTAAAACTACATTCCTAATTTGTATCTTTCCAAAGTAAAGCACATGCACTTCTGTGGAATTTAAGCTGAGTTTGAGCTACAAAAGTTGCCTCATCCTGCTTGTCTTCTTAATTATCCAAAAAGTTTGGCACTGATCCTGAAACCTACAAGCAAATGGAATCCTAATTATAAACCCCATCTTCCATTCTTTTACTCTTTCCCTACTCTTTTCTGTTGCTCTCCAATCTCATATCCTAAAAAATAGGTGTTGGAAGATTACACGAGATATATAGTTTTTAAATTACTGGAGTAGCTGAAGTCCTTTGTACCACCTAGTTCCTATATCAGCAAAGGACTGCCTGCAAATAAATTCCTTTTTTTAAACAAATAATTGTGTGCCTATGTGGTAGGCTCTATTCTAGCACTGGAGATATAGTGGTGGATTAAACTAAGTTTCAAAAGTCATGGATTTCCATTTCAGTGAGGGAGTCAGATAAATAAAGAAATTAGGTAGTTTAAAAAGTTTTTGCTCATCTGTACTTCCTATTTTTCCTACTATAGATTATATTTTTATAATTTATAATATTCTACTAAATGTAGCTATAAATGTATGTCTATATATGCATATACAGATTTAGGTAAACCTGTTCATGTCACATAAATTCTCAGTTCTTGGAGCACTAAAAATGTGTCACAGAAACAATATATTGCTAAATATGAGTGGAAACTATAGACCACTGTTATAGTCTCATTATGAATATAAGTAAAACATACTAAGCAGAAATATGATTACCTTCAGTTCTAAATTAAGTTTACATTCGTTTTGATTCATACTAACCAAATTAAGTATAAATTAATCTTCCACTGTTCTGAACCAACTAAAAACTATCTTCAGTGTGTGCATAGGATTTACCAAGTGGATACAAGAATATGAAACTTAATTCTATTAATGAGCTTATAATTTACTTAAATACATAAAAGTAACTATTAGAAAGAACATAGGACTAAATTTATTTTGTATATATTCCATGTCCTATAAAATTCGGAGGAAAATGAGTTCTATGCAAACTGGAGTTACTGAAGAAAGTTTCACTGAGCAGGTGGAATCTAGGCCATTAATGAGAAAAAAAGGTTTGTGTAAATCATGACATGAGTTTCTGGAATTTTCTGGGGAACAGTGAAAACATCCACAAATGAAAGAATATGTATTAGGAAAGTAGGTTGGCTAATTGTGGTAGAGGTCTGCTACAAAGGGCCTGAGCCAAGCAGAGTTTAAATCTGATGCACAAAAAAACTGTCACCCAATAATGAAAGTAGAGAAACTATGGTTCATCCATATTACGGTGGGAGGTTGAGGTGAGTAAGACTGAGGTGGCTTTAGTGCTAGGAGATGAGGCAAGCAGGCACTAGCTGAGGAAAAAATAGCTAACATGCTGTTGCTTGCTGTTATCCTTAAGTAGGGTAATAGCAACCTGATCTTGGGGGAGGGGAAACAGGGAAAGAAAACCAGTCGAGTAACAGAAGAAGAACATGGTTTTTTTTTTTTACCCAAGAGAACAAAAATAAAACATGTTACAGTAGTTGCTGTAAAGTTTACTTTTTTAAGTTTTAATATGAGATAGCCATACAATTTCTACAGGCAAAAAGTGTTTAAAGTTATGAGATAAGGTATTTGATTTCAAATTAGACTGTGGGATTAAAGAATATTTTTATCAGTCATTTGTTTTAAAAGAATTTATATATATATACCCAGAGTATATAATGCCTAAGACATTAGGAATATTCCCTAAAGCAGAGAATATATACAAGCAAAGATTAACTTTGAAAAAAACATGTATTACCAGGCAGAGAAAAAAACAGAACTAAAGAGTACATAAGATGAGAGAAAAAGTACAAAACACCATTTACGAGGCCAAAAAAAAACATTATAAGAAAGAGAATTGGTGGATGGTAGGACATACCATAGGTCAGAAGGAACGCGGGTTTAAAAAAGATCAATGGATCTGGTAATATGAAAGTTATTGCTGGGGCGTCTGGGTGGCTCAGTTGGTTAGGCATCCGATTTTGGCTCAGGTCATGATCTCACGGTTCGTGGGTTCGAGCCCCATGTCGGGTTCTGTGCTGACAGCTAGCTCAGAGCCTGGGGCCTGCTTCGGATTCTGTCTCCCTCTCTCTCTGACCCTCCCCTGCTCATACTGTCTCTCTCTCGGAAATAAATAAAACATTTAAGAAAAAAAAAGCTATTGCTTATCTATTACAAATTTAAATTTAAAAATAGAAACAGTACAATTTCTTAGAAGTTGAAATCAATGGCAAAATAGTAATACTAGCAGCATTTATTAAATACTTTATGTTAAGCACTACTCTAATAAAAGTGTATATATATTAACTCATTTAATCCAACCACTCAAGTAAATAAAGTACTATTATGATTTATTACTTAAAGATGAAAACACTAAGACGTAGGAAGCTTTAGTAACTTGCCCATGATTGCACAACTGAGGACACAGCCACTACACTATTCTGCTCTTCAGCAAGATAGATGTATGAATATGTTTCCTAAGAGAGTGCTTCTAATAAAGAAATTTGGAAACTTAAATGACCAAAGGCAGAATAAATTATGCTTTGTCTAAACAATGGCATAGGGTATATACATGTGTACACAAAACTTTAAAAGCAGTGATGTATATTTATAATACTCAATAGAAATAGGTCTACAATATACTATTTTAATTTTTTTTAAATGTGTATTTATTTTCAAGAGAGAGAGCATGATTGGGGTGGGGCAAAGAGGGAGACACAGAATCCAATGCAGACTCCAGGCTCTGAGCTATCAGCACAGAGCCCGATGTGGGGCTTAAATTCACGAACCATGAGATCATGTCCTAAGCCGAAGTCAGACACTTAATCGACTGAGCCACCCAGGTGCCCCTACAATATACTATTTTAAAAATAAAATTTAAAAAATATATACACATTTGCTATGTTTACCCATCTACCTTTCCTCCTCACTGTTCTCCTACCACCAATCCAGAGATTTTTAAAAATTAACAATTGAATTATCACTGGACAAAAGCTGAATTTTAGTCACTTGTCTACTGTGGATCATTCTAGTTTCACTAATCACTTTCTTTCCCATTTTGATAGATTCCTATCAGAAGACAATTTCACTTGCCAAGTTTCAATGGCATCATAAATATTCTATGCATGTCCTTGTCACTAATTCTACGTATCATTTTACATTGCTAAATCAAATATAACATTTATACCAGATATGCATATATCATGGATAAAGGCTTCATGTGAACTTTCTCAAGTCACTTCTGGAAAAACAAGATTAAGCTTCCATAATGAAGTGGATACAAATTTAGCGGGCTGCATTTCTCTACTTTTTGAACAACTTGCCTCCTCTTCCAGGATTTCCTTATCAACACAGATCCATGAATGTGGAATTTCCTCATTCTACAAAACTTACAGTGCTTTCCTAGGACAAAAATCACATTTTAAATCAATGCTTCTATTCAAATACTGTTAATTTTAGATCAGAAATTATAATTAAAGTGGAACTCTGCCCTTTGTACCCTTATCATTTTATCCAAAAAAATAAAACCAACGTTTGTATTAGGACTCAATTCCAACTTTCTCAATCCTACATGCATAGTTTGTTATCAAAATGACCTAATTCCACACTGCAGTTAAAAATGTTTGCCAAATAATCTCCTAATCTTTTCCACCAAAACTGTACATTTAATTTTTTTTTTACCTCTACTCTTGAACAAACTCTATAGTGACCATTTTTATTAAAATTCTAAAACAATTTAAAAGGCCACTACCTGGCTCATTTGAAAGATCATGCTAGCAACATTTGATAATGAAATATCAATTCTAAAAAGTTGATCTAAAGAAATTATAAATGTATAAAGGTATTTAAGTAAAATCATATTTACATTAATTTTTATAAAGCAAAAAACTGGAAACAATATAACATACAACAATAAAGGGCTGATTAAATAGCACATTATCTAGAATGGACTATTTTGACATATTTAAAAGCAATTTGGTATGATAAGTAACACAAAAATATGCTACCATGTGGAAAACATAAGTTACAAAATTTTTTTAAGATTTTACAGATAGCTACATCTAGAGAAGCTAACAGTGGTGAAAGGTAGTGGGAATACAATTTCCCCCCCTTGATACGTATACTTTTCTGCAATAAACACATATTACCCGTTTTAAAAAGAAAAATACAAGTTTTTTTTTTTTTAACTTTATAGAGAATGAGTGTACATGAGGCAGTGGGGGAGGGACAGAAGGAGAGGGAAAGAGAATCTTAAGCATGCTCCACACTCAGCACAGAACCCAACATGGGGCTCCATCCCATGGCCCTGAGACCATGATCTGAGCCAAAATCAAGAGTTGGATGCTCAATTGACAGCCATCCAACCACCTTCCAAAATACAAGTCTTATTTTCCCTTTTAAATAATGACAAATTCACTTTTCCTCATTTCTCTCCTAACTTCCATTTGATGCTACTTCATTATGCTCCCCTTTTAAAATTAAACCATTTAATTCCAAAATGTTTATTCTCCCACATATTTAGCTTCAGTGACAACTGTATATGAAAGAAAGCCCACTATAATACTGCATTTTTTAAGTATTTCATCTAGGTATTATTCCATTGGCTCATCTGGAAACAGATGAGTCAACATCATCAAAAAATCCAACAAAGGATCCAAACAAAAAATCCAAAAAATCAGTGTAATTCATAGCACCTAGAATTGTGCCTAACATATAACATTTGATAAACAGTTGCTAAATGAATATAGATATATCTAACATTGATTCCATTTTAACTTGTGGAATTAATATTATACTCAAATATCCAAGGAAATGTAAAAATACAAAATTTTTATTCTTGTTAAAACATTAACTGAAAAGCTCCAACTCAGTAAAATGATTTAGAATGAATATTATCCTGTCAGTCAATTTAGAAGAACAGTTTTATAAAATTAGATTAAGGACTGATTAAAATGCTAATTTTGATTTTAGGTTTTCACATGGTTTAGACAATTCCATGTGAACACCCAAATCAATTTTCTCATTAAGTCTCTTAAAAGTTTTCGTTTCCCATGTTAACACTGCTTCAAATAATCTCACCTGACAGATGAGAAACTGGGACTCTGAAAAGGAGGTTTAAATAAGTAAAGATAGCTAACAAATTATAAAAACCAAAGAAAAAGTTCAGGTAAAAAAATATTAAATCCCACAAAGAATCAAGAAATAAGATTGAGACCTGAATCTTCTTCCACTGTGATATATTCCAAAATTCAAATTTCTTGCTCTATTTTTGTGAGTCCTGCTTTAAAAATATTTAAAATTTTAAGTAGCTTCTCCAGAATGTTTATAAAATAATCTAACAGATACTTAAATTTAAAATTTTTTTCCCTTACTTCCTAAGTTCCTAAGTACATTTCTTCTTAACAAAAGCATGCCCTATATTCTCTGCAATTTGATTTCTACAGTTTGAAATGTTTGGCTTATATTTTAAATTTTATCCCCTACAAATTCATTCATGTTTTATTTATTTATTTATTTATTTATTTCTAGGAGAGAGAGAGAGACAGTGTGAGCAGGGGAGGGTCAGAGAGAGAGGGAGTCACAGACTGAAGCAGGCTCCAGGCTCCGAGCTGGCAGTCAGCACAGAGCCCGACGCGGGGCTCGAACCCACGAACCAGGGAGATCATGACCTAAGTGGAAGTCGGATGCTTAACCGACTAAGCCACCCAGGCGCCCCAAATTCATTCAAATATATATAAATATATTGTAATATATCTTATATATGTAATTTGTGAGGACATTTCCCAAAGAGATACCACTGAAAGTAAAGAATTAAGTTCAAAGTCTACATGGAACACTGCCATTAAAGATTCGCTAGACAAGAATGAAACAGATTACATGGCACTCCTGCTACAAAGAAACAGGCACTCACTATGCTGTCACTTAAATGTAACACAAGGTGAAGGGGAAATATGCTCAATAGCAAGCTCTGGATAAACATAGTATTTTAGCTTATATATGAAGTCTGGAAGAAGGCTCCTATAATCCAATAAACAGATGGCCATTCTTTCTAGTGGATTCTAATATACAGGTCTACTTTTGTCCACTCTTTATGTAACAGGTTAGTGCAGCCCTCAGATTATCAAAATCGGTGACATATAAAAGGCAATAGGAATAGAAGTTTCCTACTGCCCAGTTTCTCTAGGAAGCTGAGTTGACAGCCCTTTTCTAACCACTACCTAAACCTGAGGGAGGACAGAGGGTAGGGACAAGACCATTGACATTTTCCTCCCCACACCGCCCTCATCAAGCAATATGCACACAAACAAGTCATAAAATAATGTAAAGATGGACTTCCAAATTGCTAAATTTGAGATACATTGTTGGATTGGAGGGCATGCGTATTGGAAACCAGATTTTATGAAGTTATTTAATTATTTCACCATTGGGAAAACTAGTTTAAAAATGTTTAATGTTTAAAAAATAAGTAAAAAATAAAAATAAGGGGTGCCTTGTGGCTCAGTCAATTAAGCATCTTGATTCTTGATTTAACCTCAGGTCATGATTTCACTGTTTTGAATTTGAGCCCCAAGCACCTTGTCCCGTATGGGATCCTCCCTCCCTTTCTCTCGGGCCTCTCTCCCGCTGGTTCTCTCTCTCCAAAAAAAAAAACAAAACTTAAAAACTAACAAAAAATTAAAGTGTTTAATGTTAAATAATGCAAATATAATCTGTATCTAAAAATTTCACTTCAAAGGGATTGCTTGGGTGGCTCAGTCGGTTGAGCATCCAACTCTTTGATTTCAGCTCAGGTCATGATCCCAAGATCATAGGATTGGGCCCTAAGTCAGGCTCCTCCCGGAGGGGAAAGCCTGCTTAAGATTCACTCTCTTCTGCTACTCCCCACCCCCACTCACATGCACTCTAAAATAAAAAACAAAGGGATCTCTATTAAATCTTAAAAATGCCTTCATGATTATGATGCCTTTTTCATTAACAGCTCAAGAAAATTTCTGTTCTTTTTTTTATATACAAATATTTTATTTATAAATATTTTTTTAATTTATTTTCGGGGGGGGGAGAGAGAGAGAGAGAGAGAGAGAGCGTGAGCAGGTTAGGGTCAGAGAGAGAGGGAGACACATACTCTGAAATAGGCTCCAGGCTCCGAGCTGGCAGTCAGCACAGAGCCCAACGCGGGGCTCAAACCCACGAACCGCGAGATCATGACCTAAGCGAAAGTCGGACGCTTAACCGACTAAGCCACCCAGGCGCCCCGAAAATTTCTGTTAATCAAGATTGTTCACAAATATTTTACAGCCAAATCAATTTAAGGGTAAAAATCACATACCTAGCAAAAGTGTACTGATCTACTTAAAACTATTATTGTTACATACAGGTATTTAAGTATTCTCATGTCTTTCTAATGTTGAGTTGCAAGAATATGGAAAGTTCAAGACATGTATGAGAAAAATAACTTGCAAACCTAAGACTTAAATGCAAAATTATAGGTTTGATCAACTAAATGAAAATCTAAGCACTAAACATGTATTTGAAAAAAGTACTGAGAGCAAGTCAAGAATACCAACAAGGAAACAGTTTTTGATCTCAGAGCATATTTATCATTCCTTCCAATCTGACATTGAGAGCATAAACAATAAAGAGAACATACAATTTAGAGGTTGTGTCAAAATTACTTCAACTTTAAGGGATACCTAGGAGGCTCAGTAAGTTAAGCAACCAACTCTTGATTTTTTGGCTCAGGTTATGATATCACGGTGGAGCCTACTCTAGATTCTCCCTTCCCCTCTCCCATGCTCGTTCTATAAAAAAAAAAAATTACTTTTAAATAGCAAATTGTGCTGAAGTTAAGTTAACCTTAACTCCCCTAATATATGATGCCTCTGCAAATAAGAAAAACAAACAAACAAAAATGGGATAAGAATACCAGGTCTCAGAAAAAGAAATCCAAAGAGTCTTTAAAACATGCAAACATGCTCAGTCTTATTCACAAGAGAAATGCAAATCAAAACCCAACCAAGATTATTTACCTATAAATACTGGAAGAGTTTTAAAACATTGCAGAAGAAGAAAATGTTGAGGAAGTAGGCTTTTTCAGGGAATGTCAATGGGATTTTAAATTACCTCTGTTGAAGGCAATTTGGATACAGAAAATTTTTTAAAATCCCACACACTTTGGTCCAACAATTCCTCATCTAGAAACTTAATCAAGGACACAGTCACACAAATGGAAATGGCATGTAGAAAGATATACAGTGCATTAATGTTTGTAATAAAACAAGTCTGGGAAGAACCTAAATAGCCTTCAGTAGGAGGCATGTTAAACAAAATATAAAGTACTTACAAAAAAAAATAATGACCTTTAAAATGTACTTTAAGTAAAAAAAGAAAGAAAAAGCAAGGTGCAAAACAGAACATAAGAGGCAATTATTCATGTAGAAGGAGAAGAAAAGACATAGTTTGAACATTTGTCACTGGGGAGGAGAACTGGGTGGCTCAAGGAAAGGTGGGGGAAAAACTTCACTGTAGGCCCCTTTTGGTATCTCAGATTTTTGAACCATATTTTAAAAATTATGTATTTTAAAACTCTAAACAAACCCTCCAAATATTCTATAAATGTACAAAAGACATGGGATATGTATTATGCACAGAGAAATAAGATGTATAATATTATACTATTTAACTAACAATATATTCTAAGGCAAAGGATTACTTTTGCAAATTCTAAACACCTAGGAGAATTTAGGCCTTTTTAAAAGAAACCTATCTTTACACAAATACATAAAACAAAGTACAGAAGTACTACTATAAAAATCTGAGAATTTTCAAACCTAAAAATGGGTATTAACTAATAAAAGGCTGGGGTCACTCAAGATCTAAAGTGTTTTATAAGGTATTTATAACATTTAATAATATTACTGAAATGATTATACATTGGTAAAAATATGACTAGAAGTCAACACTTAAGAAACTGTTGAATACCACAAACTTCATATAATTCTGCCACTAAAGCTATCAAATAAGATCTACCAAATGTATTTTATAAACATAAACCCCAAAATTATTGCTTTCTTCTTAAAAAAAATTAACTAAAATACCATTAATTATAATTCTAATGAAGGCCTATTCACTTATGAGAACTTTTATTAGAACAGAATGAATTTGGGAGAGCGAACTTATTAAAACAAATATTCAGGGGAACCTGATGGATACTTACTAAAGATTCCTTAACATATATATTTATTTTTTTAAGCTTGAGGAAACTCTATAATTGGAAATGTCCCAAAATACATGTATACCTTTGAAATGCCAATGTTATTTTATTAACCTTGACTAAAATGTCTTCTTAAATCCCCATAAAGACTACTTTTCTGGATATAGAACTTTGACACCTATATTCTTTCAGCAAATTTAAGTGGCAATTCCAATGTATTCTGGCTTCCATTGTTGCTGTTGGTAAGTTGTGGTCTTTATCCAGCTGCTTCCGTGATTTTTTGGTCTTTTCTTCTATAGTTGCATTTTCATGTGTTTAGGTTGGAAATCCTTTTATTAAATCTTATTTGGCATCCATTGAGCATCCTGAATCTGTTGAGTTAATTCTGGAAAATTGGGTTTTCTCTCTTCAAATCGTGCTTCTGCCCAATCTCTCTCCTCTACTTCTGAAACTTCAATTAGACACATTTTCACTCTATGCTTTGTGGCTCTTAATCCTTTCATATTTTTGCTTATTGTCTCTTTAAACTCTAATCTGGATTTCTTCAATTCTCTCTTCACTGGATCTAATCTGTTTTAACTCAATCCCATTGTAGCTGAAGTCTTGGCAGATCTGTTTCTGTTACATGGTTTCCTTACATGCTTAGTTTTTAACAACTGAAATCCTTTTCCTTGGAAAAATGTTTGTAAGAGATTATTGTGGCTTATGATAAAAGTAAATTCCTCTGGAAAGGGTTTGAGTAAGGTTTTCAGTTTATTAAGAGCCTAACTCAGGTTAAGTCCACCTTATATTCAAGGTTTTTTGTTGTTTGGTTGGTTAATTTTTTTATACCACCCAAATGATGTGTGTTTGGATCACAAAACCAGGGCCAATTTAGTGTTGTAACATGTCAGGCATTCCCTATCCCACTTGGCTCAGAAGCACAGCATATTTCCTCAATCTCTTAAAATTAGGAAGGTAGCATAGATTTTTTTCTGCTTCATGGTCACCCTGAATATTGCCTGCACACAGCTTTAAAGGGGGAGAATGTCTTGTTGAGCAGGACTTGGGCTTTGACTTCTGCTGCCTGAGCTCTTAGAAGCATTCAAAAATCACAGCTTAAGTTCTCCCAGTTTGGCAAAGACTCTCAGGGTGAAAACAGCTGAGGTATTTTGCTGATCTCCCAGTGTTTTTATTTGTTTTCCTGTATTTGCTTTCCAATTCTTTTTGGGCTGGCAATTCCTTATGGTACTATCAGTTCCTCAATCAAGCTTGTAAGATGCTTTTCAAATTCAGTCCAGCAGTCTTAGTTGCTTTCAACTGAGAGAGCTGATCTGAGTAACCAAGCTTACCATCTTACCCAAAATTACACGAATATTTTATTAGTATCTAACTTTCAAAAAACTTAGGAAAAAATTTCCATGCAAACTATCTTTAAAAATAACGTAAGTGGTGCCTGGGCAGCTCAGTCGGTTGAAACTCCAACTTCATTCAGTTCAGCTCATGATCTCACAATCGTGGCTTTGAGACCCGCATTGGGCCACTGCTGTCAGGCACAGAGCCCACTTCAGATCCTCTGTCTGCCTCTCTGCTCACACTCCCTCTCTCTCTCTCTCTCTCAAAAAAAAAAATATATATATATAGATAGATTAAAAAAATTTTTTTAATTTATTTTTCAGAGAAAGCACATGAGTGAGAGGAACAGAGAGAAAGGGGAACAAGAAATCTGAAGCGGGCTCCAACTCTTGAACTGTGAGATCATAATCTGAGCTGAAGTCAGACATTCAACTCACTGAGCCACCCAGGTGCCTCTCTATATAAAAAGACTTCAAAGTAACTTAAAAACTTTAAAACCCAAGGTTCATTGAAAGACTAAATCCCAAAGGTTAAAAAAATTGTAGAATTCAATTAACCAAATATATTTCCTTTATGACAATTCAGTTCTCTGAAACACTTTGTGTTTTTTTTTATGTTTATTTTTTTTATTTTTTGAGAGAGAGCGAGCACAAGCAGTGGAGGGGCAGAGAGAGAGAGACAGAGACACAGAATCTGGCAGGTTCCAGGCTCTGAGCTATCAGCATAGTCCGACGCAGGGCTCAAACCCACAAACTGCAAGATCATGACCTGAGCCAAAGTCAGATGCTTAACCGACTGAGCCACCCAGGTGCCCCTGAAACACTTTGTTAAACTAGCAATTTGAGTTTACCTTTAATGTTTACTATGCCTGAGCAAATGAAGCTTGGGTGGAAATCACAAACAAAAAGTAAAACGATAAATATTTAACATTAAACTCTACAGCTTTTATAAAAGACAAAATCTAGAGTAATTCATCTTTTATATTTGTTTTTAAATCTATATAAAAGTTAAATTTAGGGATTAAAACATATTTTAATTTTGGGGTGCCTGGGTGGCTCAGTTAAGTACCCAGCTCTTGGTTTGGCTCAGGTCATGATCTCATCGTGTGTGGGTTTGTGAGTTCGAGTCCTGCATTGACAGCACAAAGCCTGCTTGGGATTCTTTCTCTTTCTCTCTGCCCCGCCGCCACTCAAGCTTTCTCTCCCTCAAAATAAAGAAATAAACTTTTAAAAAATATTTAATTTTAACTGCATAATATCTAATATCTTAAGATGAATATAATATATTTTAATATTTATAAATGAATTCCCATTCATTAGTAAGATGTTGGCATTGTGCACACACACATTAGTCAAAGTTGTGAAGGGCAGAATCAGAATGTCACTGCTTTACCAATTTGACAAAATCACCTATGAAATAAGATAAATCAACATGTGAAAACTCAAGTTTTCATCTCATATATACACATACAAATGTGTCAGAAATTTCACTCCAATGTAATACACCTAAAACTACTGTAACTAGTCAGACCTTTATCTTATATCAGGTTAAGTTTTATCTAAAACTATTTCAGAATCACAAGCAATTTAAAAAAATAGGTACTTCAAAATGGTAAGTTAGTAACGGCCTTTAAATTGGGTAATTCTTTAAAAACACTTTTGTATCATATATCAAGATAATTCTAAATGTCAATTAACTTATTCTACAATATCTAAGTATCTGAAGTTATCAGACAAAAACACTTTCTTTGTATTTTTAGAAAAGTTATAAAAACACTTTTTTAAACTTGTAAACAGTGTATCTATCAGACTTGTTATAAAAATACATTGTCATAAATTGGTATCATACTCTAATTCTTAGAAATTAAAGTTTAAAACATTATTATCTCAGTTTTACTTTCAACTGCAATTTTTCATATGACAAATTTTTTAGAGTGCTACTATATGTCAAGCATTCTTCTATGCTCCTAAAAGATCACAGTATAAAAGACAAATTATAAGCACAATAGGCCAGTCATTCAGTATATTAGGAGATGATTAGGTATTACAGGAGAAAAAAACAGAAGAATAAGTTTTGAGTTGTTGGGAATGGGATTTTTAAGTATAATTACCATAGAAGATCTCACTGAGAAGACAACACTTTTGTCTTGAAGATCTTAAAGAAAAGATTTAGTTGACAGCTACCTGGATAAACATCTTTAGAGCAGGCAAAAACAGCTAAGGTAAAGAAAATATGGGAATATCTAGAACATTTAAGGAGGCCAATGTGACTGAAGTGACTTTACTATATGAATGATCTACCACATAGATATCAGGCACAAAATTTTATCCTTAGTTTGGTATACCAAATACTCTTCATACAAATTGACTAATTAAAAACTAATCAACCTATCTGAATTTAACTAAGAAATAACTGACTCTTGAGGCATCTGAGTGGCTCAGTTGGTTACGCAATCACGACCTGAGCCAGCGTTACATGGCTTGTGAGTTTGAGCCCCACGTTGCTCAGAGCCTGGAGCCTGCTTCAGATTCTGTGTCTCCCTCTCTCTCTCTCTCTCTCTCTGCTCCTCCCCCACTAGTGCTCTGTCTTTCAAAGATAAATGTTAAAATCTTTTATTAAATAACAGATTCTTAAACATATAAGATGTACAGATATAAAGGCATTTACAATTTATGAATTTTTTTGGTACTATACCAATATCCACTTGGAAAAGAACCCTGGTTATTCCAATAATTTTTAAGATTCCAGAAAGTAGCCAAACCCAACCTAGAACCAGAACTAATTCAGTGACCAAAGTTCCAGAATAATCCTCAATTATTCTTACATCTATAAAAAAAGTGTATTTCATGTAATACTATTCTGTTTTGGTTTTTTTTTACAAATAGTTTATTGTCAAATTAGTTTCCACATAACACTCAGTGCTCATCCCCACAAGTGTCCTCCTTCATGCCCATCCCCCCTCCCCCCCAACTATTCTTTTTAAAAACCTAAATTATCATTACCACATCAATACAATTCTTATTAATATTTCCCTCATTAATTTAACACATTGCTGTAGGTAGATAAGGTATTCCTACCCTAATGGATTTTTGAACTTTACAAAAACTTGAACCCTTAGAGACTGGCATAGGTTTACCAAATATGGAGGTTTGGAAACCAGCTCCTGTGCTCTCGTTTTTCTTGATTTTAGCCAGTCTAAGTATTCCAACAATATTCACAAGACATAAGGACATTAGTTCATGGTTCTCTTCAAAACAGAGTTTCTGTTTTGATACTAAATCAGTAAAGGTATAAGTGGCACTTAAAAATCTTGGTAAATCATCCCTCTGGTAGAACTGTCCCTTTCAGTGCACATTAATCTCTTATGTTTAACCAAATTGACAGGGTAAAGTCTCATAATTGTTTTCATTAATAAAATTCATACAAGAAATGAACAATCTTTTTTTCCCCATGCATAAGTAGTCCGGAAACTGCATGTTACTGAACTAGACACTGGCATGTGGTGTCCTAGGACTGGCATGTAGTAAAAACAGATTTTATTTCTGGTAAAAACTTTTCTAGGAATCTAATTGTTTAAAATAACCATTCAGGTTTTATCTACCTAATTTAAAAAACTAGTTTTTCCCCTTAGAAAAAGCTTTTTTCTCCCTGAAAATGAACACACTGACCAATTGTTGCATTTTCCTCAAACTATATGAAGACTATTTAAGAGATTAAAGTCACATACCTTCTTAATTCTTTTAGTTTAAGACTGAAATGGCAAGTAAGTTAATGAGACCAAAAGAAAATTTCTATACAACATGCAAATTTTCCTTGAAAAGTGAAAAGTAAACTTCCACTCAGTTAAATTTATGTAGGCATGAGTTAAAACAAGAGCCCAGAATCATGTTCTCTCAATTTGCGATATTCCTAGAGCAAAATTACATTCACATTATTTTAGCCATTATAAAATCTCAGATATTCAGATTTGTCTAGTTCTATTTGCTGACAGCTTGGCTGCAATTCTTAACTATCGAGCTCGTATGTTTTCTGTAATTAAGACATACTCCACCTACCAGCCACAAGTCATCTGTTTAAATAGTAGGAAAGGCTACAAACAATATTCAGCTTACCAAATAAGTATCAAGCTATTTCAACTCCTCAAATAAACCATATATTTTTTTCTTGCCTTTGCTGAGGTCACAGCACTAGTGGTTCTTGTTGCTAGGGATTCTCTACAAATTTTAGGCCTGTTTAGAGGTCTTGCTGTTCTAGATTTCCTGGACAAATCCTCACATGTCCTCCATTTTTTTTTTTTATCCTCCATTTTCTCTATCATGGCATCTACCACCCATATTGTAATTTCTCTACTTTATCAAACTGTAAACTTGTTCAATGAGGTGTCCATTGCATATTAGGGCCCAGGATGTATTTATTCAGTAAATACTTGAAAGTTAATTCCCCCATCTTTTCCTGATAATATGAAGTGAAAGCCAACAGCCTGAAACAACACATTTTCATATTTTGCCTAAGCCACACAAAAACCTATGAAAATAGATGGTGTGGGGCCTGAAAACATACCTGATGCCTTTTGAGAATCTATAAATTCAACAGTCAATTGTACTACAGAAAAACAGTGTAACACTAGGCAATTTTAACTGGATGTAACCCAGACAAACCAACAATAGACATCTGTTAAGTCTTCATTCTAGTACACATCCACTGTCTCAGGGTACTTTTACAGACTCCACATGTAAAATTACTAGCCAGAAGGGTTTGCTAACAAAATTCTGCATATTTTAATCTGCACAGAATCTCCTAAAATTTAAACTACAGCTTATACTTTGATCCTTATTCAAAAAGAATTAGAATAAGCATCACTGAATACACTGCCGTGAATTTCTACAGTTCAATTATGAGAACCTTAGAATTGCAAAACTGGGGCATCTGGGTGGCCCCATCAGTTGAGTACCCAACACTAGATTTGGGCTCAGGTCATTTCATAGTCATGAGATCAAGCCCTGCATTAAGCCTGCTTAAGATTCTCTCTCTCCCTCTGCCCCTCCCCTGCTCACATGCGCACACTTTCCTCCCCTCTACAGAAGTGTTTTATAGGTAAGTAATTTTTACAATGTTTTTTTTAGAATCAACTGATCAGTATCAGGAACTTGAATAAAGATATTTCAGTATTCAGTGACATAGACTGGAGATGTACTAATACCTCTTAAATTTCTAAGTCTGATAAACCTTAAAATACAGATAACTGGAAATGTTGGTGCCATTTCAATAAACACGATTTTCCCATTAAGGAGTCAAGATCCTCCTTCACAACTTTTTTTAAAAAACACTAAATATTGTTGTGCCCCTCTGACTTCAATATTTCATTTTTACTTTTTCACTAAGTTTTTTTTTTTCCTAATTTCAAATACAGGAAAACCTTGGTTTGCAAGCATAATTCATTCTGGAAACATGCTTGCAATCCAAAGCACTCATATATCAAAGCGAATTATTAAAATATTTTTGAGAAAGAGAGAGACAGAGTGTGAGCAGGGAAGGTGCAGAGAGAAAGGGAGACACAATGTTAAGTAGGCCCCAGGCTCTGAGCTGTCAGCACAGAGCCTGATGGGGGGCTCAAACCCACGAACTGTGAGATCATGACCTGAGCCAAAGCCAGAAGGTTAACAGACTGAGCCACCCAGGCACCCCTCAAAGTGAATTTTAAGAACCATTGGCTCAGTTGTGATTGTGTGACATTCATCATCATGTACTAGTCATACTGGACGGTATCACTCATTTATCAAGTTTATTAGAAATGTTTGCTCACCTTGTGGAACACTCGCAGAACAAGTTACTCACAATCTAAGGTTATACCATATTTTAAAGATTTCCCCTCCAAAAAAATAACCACAATAAAATAGACCATCCTGTCAGAAAACTTATTTTGCAAGACTTCTACATTTCTATAATTCAAAGGTTAATATTCTTTACTAAATCCTAAATTCTGACCTTGTTTTAAGAAAATTACGTCTCAGGGTCGCCTGGGAGGCTCAATCGTTTAGTGTCTGACTCTTCATTTTGACTCAGGTCACCAACTGAGGGTTGTGGGATTGAGCCCAGCATCAGGCTCTGCACTGAGCATGGAAGTCTGCTTAAGATTCTTTTCTCTCCCTCTGCCTTTCTCCCCAGCTCATGTGCATGCACATGCTCTAAATTTTAAAAAAGATTTAAAGAAAATTCCATCCTAACAAAACTCACGATTCCTCAATAATAACTAGAAGAGAAAATGTATTGTTCTCACATTAATGTTGAATATAAAGTTTTAAAGAATGAATTTACAAATTAAAAAGTCCAAAATTACTAAGAGTTACTGTGTTTGTGTTCAGAAGTCCTTTCTGCTATTTGAAATTAGACCCAAATATGCATCACTAAATATTTTACACTGTAAAGGGTAAAAATATGTAGAAGAACAAAGTAGAATTTTAAAATATTTTATAGGCTGTAAGATGAAGCTACATGGAAGTTACTATACCATGACATCTTCAAAAACATTTCTAACAATTTTATGTGGTTGTGAGTGGCTTATACATTATCTAGTTTTTTGAAAGGACTAGGAGCGCAGACCCAAGAATTAGAATACTTGACTGTAATCCTCTTTCCTACTTACTTAGCTTAAACATTAATTTTGTTGATCCTAAATCTCAGTAAAGCTGACAATCTGAAAAAAAAAAAAGGAAGGATAATACATACCTACCTCAAAAGGTAAACTGTGATTAATCAGATATCCCATATAAAGTACTAAACACAGTACCAGAATATATTAAAGGACCAATAAATTTGAGCTATTATTGTTGAGGCCAGTAATCCGAATAAAGGAAAAATCACTATCAACAAGAAATAACTGAAAATTAACGGATTGTAAAATGTAACTTGTATTCTTTTAACTTTTCAGTTTCAAAATTTTCATAGTAAACATTTGAAAAGCAGGGAGGCACCTGGCTGGGCCAATTGACTCTTGATCTCAGGGTCATGATTCAAGCCACCACTGGGCATGATTCAAGCCACCACTGGGCATGGAACCTACTTAAAAAATTTTTTAAAAACAAAAACAAAAAATAACTGGCTTCCCTAAGGTGACAAGAATTCAACATAAGAGCTTAAAGTATAAAATCCTAGGTCAACAGATTTCAAATTCTGTGCCATTCCTATTCCTCCATACTACCTTTCATAATCTGCAGATTTCCTGCATTTCTTTCAAGAAGCTACCAATTCTTCAGGGGCGCCTGGGTGGCTTAGTCGGTTGAGCGTCCGACTTTCGCTTAGGTCATGATCTCGAGGTTCGTGGGTTCGAGCCCCGCGTCGGGCTCTGTGCTGACTGCCAGCTCAGAGCCTGGAGCCTATTTCAGAGTCTGTATCTCCCTCTCTCTCTGACCCTCCCCTGCTCACGCAGTCTCTCTCTCTCTCTCTCTCTCCTAGAACTCTCTCTCTCTCCAAAAAATAAAAATATTAAAAAAAAAAAAAAAGAAGCTACCACTTCTTCAAATATATCTCTTCTGCACTAATCAAAAACTGATGATGCCACTGCTGCAGTAAAAGAGAATTCTGCTTCAGTCGAGACATGGCAAATAACTGCCCCTCCAATAGAAGGACTGTATCACAGACACATATAAAAAATTCTTTGGACTTGGAATGTCCTTTAAACATAAATCTCACTATTCTGCTAACTCAGGAAATTCAAATTTAATCCAACAGGCTTCTTTTAGGAAAATACCACTTTTGCAGTTTAAGCAATCGTTAATTGCTAATAGAGAAATTATTTCCTTTAAAGTGGTAACTTTCTAATTTGTGCCTCAAGCAACGACAAAGTTATTTAAATACTTTAAAAATACAGCATTTGCAAACATAATAAAGTATTTACCTAGATGATTTTCCCCTCACTTTCTAACCTGTTGTAAAGCCAAAGACCTAATGATTTTTTTAAAAATATATAAATTCTTATTTGAAATAATTTGCCATTTGGCCAACTTAAATCAATAAAAGATACTCATTTTCTATGGCCTCCAGTGGTTCTTATAAAAATATAAAACTAGTTAAGTTTCTATAAACCTAATGAGTCAAGCAAATGTTATCTTTTCCTTATGTGACTTATGATAGAATTTAAGACATTACTAATAGAGAATATGATCTGGAAAACTTGCATCTATCATAAACCACTGAAATACTATAAATCATCACCTTTCTAATAACACTTACTACTAAGCTATTTAATAGCAAAACATGTGGAAGGAAAGAAAAGCTACTACTTTCCAGTAATTTTCAAATACAAAACGGCTTGAAGTTTTGAGTCATCAATAGAGTACATACTTACACTCAACGATAAACAAACCAAAAAAAGTAGATAATGTTAGAAAAACATCAATGATTCCTGTAAGAATTGTTAACAATTTCAAAATGAAGTGGGTAATTGTTTAATGATAAATAGGATACACTTGCAAAGTATCTCATTATTTCATTAATTATGAAAGTAGTAATACTGACCACACAATGGAGAAAATGGGTACCACAGACATCACCAATAAGGAGTAAATAAACACCATATGCCTCTAGATGAGTGAGGACACACACATCATTTGCAACTTTTCAGTTAAAATGTATATAGCATGAATCTAATGAGGAAATATCAACTTATAGCTGAGGAACTTTAATGTCAATATCAAGGAGGCTGAAGAGGAATGACCACTATGTATAACAAGGTTGGATTAGATACTAATTTAGAAAAAAAAAAAAAAAAAACCTGCTATAATACACTGAAAATACACAGAAACTGTATGTTAAACTAAAACTTAAAGTAATTAAAAAACTAAAAGATTACACCAAAGAAGTAAAGATTGTGCTATATGCAATCCAATCTCTCATGGTTCACGAAAATACAGGATAAAAGTGTATGTCAAATCCTAAAAACTGGCCAATCAGAGTAAAGCATATATGAATTCTTTGCATTGTTCTTGCAACTCTTTTAAGTTGAAAATATTTTTAAAAATTGCAAAAGTGTCACTTTAAAAGCAAAGCTCCAACTTGCTTTTTAATGGTTTAATACAAAGCAGATTAAACCATGTGATCCCCAGTGATTGGCATACAATTTAAATCTTCAATTCTAAATAATACTCTAAATAGTGATGTTTTTAAGCATTTGTCACCTACTAACATATCCTAAGAGAACCACAAAAACCTCAAAACTTCACTTATTAAACAAGCTAAATGAATTATAATAAAAAAATGATAGATGAGGGAATTAAATGTACAGGGGCACATGGCTGGCTCAGTCAGAAGAGCATGTGACTCTTGATCCTGGAGTCTTTAGTTCAAGCCCCACATTGGGTGCAGAGATTAAATGAAACTTTTAAAAGAATAAAATTGGGGTGCCTGGGTGCTTCAGTCGGCTAAGCATCTGACCAACTCAGGTCATTTTCCCATGGTTCCTGGGTTTGAGCCTCACATCAGACCCCGTGCTAACAGTATGGAACTGGTTTGGGATTCTCTTTCTCTGCCCTTCCCCTCCTTGCTTGCTCTCAAAATAAATAAATGTACAGTACAAGAGACAAGGTTTTTTGTTGACAACCTTCCCTTAATATATTTAAACTCCCTCCTAGACAGTATACACCTTTGCAAAATTTTTCACTAAGGTAATGTTATTTTTGACATTTAAGTTTTATGAAATTTAGATATACTACTCCAGTTCTTCTATGAAGATCACTGATGCCGAAAGTCTCAATTATAAGATGGAAAGGAATCAATTTCTTAAGAACAGACATCAACCGGAAATACTAAAATCACCATTTCTCAATTTAAAAGCTATCAAAAGGCACTAAGGGAGAAACTTTTTAAAAATAAGTAAACAGTTAAAAATGATTGAGAAACACTGCACTCATCTGTGTGGTGAAAAATTCAGAAAACTGACTACAGAAATAGCTAGGAATAATGACCAGTTCTTTGTCAGAACACTCCATCTCCCAAAAGAATGAGTAGTATTTATATATAAAGATTTAAATACTAATTAAATGAATGGATGTTGGCTAATAATCTGAAAATGTGGTGGTATTCATGTTTAAAGACTCTCTCAAAAGTTAAGGATGGGGGAACCTGGGTGGCTCAGTCAGGTAAGCATCTGATTTTGGCTCAGGTCATCATCTCACAGTTCTTGAGTTGGAGCCCTGCACTGGGCTCTGCAGTCAGTGCAGAGCCCATTTCGGGTCCTCTGGTCTCCCTCTCTTTGCCCCTCCCCCACTCGCACTCTTCTCTCCCTCTCAAAAATAAACATTTAAAATAAAGAGTCGGGGCCCCTGGGTGGCTCAGTTGGTTAAGCGTCCGACTTTGGCTCAGGTCATGATCTCATGGTTTGTGGGTTCGAGCCCCGCGTCTGACAGCTAGCTCAGAGCCTGGAGCCTGTTTCAGATTCTGTATCTCCCTCTATGACCCTCCCCTCCTCACACTATCTCTGTCTCAGAAATAAAACATTAAAAAAATTTTTTAAATAAAAAGAGTTAAAAAAAATAAGCTGCAGTAATTTTAAGCCATATTCTCCAGTTTAAGTGGTCCTCCCTGAATACACGGGGCTCTTATTTGCTACTTAGGCAATTATACTTTTTTAAGTTTACAAAGCTAGAATATTGGGTTTCAAACCCAGGAATTAAGTCAGCAACTAAAATACTGTCAATGTTCAATAACACTACCATTATCCTGTTTGCAGATCTAAGAAATACTCCCCACAGTTAGAATACTACCAAGCACACATTAAATGCTTCTAAGATTACTTCTAGATTCTATATTGAGTGATCTATCACAGCATAGTCAAAAAAGCCATAAGACTAATTACTTCATAATCCAAGCAAATACAGGCAGTATTCTGTGAGGTTTATGAAATATACCCATAGCAAAACGATTCAATTATTGTCTCCCAAAACTAGTTGCCAGAAACACCTAATAATACATTTGCATGTGCCCATCATGCGGAGGTGAAGTCAGCAATAATGGTACACTAATTGCCAAGCTTGCAGGTTTTAAAAGCTTCCCAGGTGATCCTATAGCACTGTAGTTTCTAAACTTTGATTCTGAGGTTTTCAAAAAATATAGATGGCTCAGTTGGTTGGGCACCTGACTTTGGCTCAGGTCTTGATCTCAAGTCTGTGGGCTCAAGCCCTGTGTCAGGCTCTGTGCTAACAGCTCAGAGCCTGGAGCCTGCTTCAGTCAGAGTCTGTTGTCGTCCTCTCTCTGACCCTCCCCTGCTCACATTCTGTCTCTAGCTCTCAAAAATAAACATTTAAAAAAAATTTTTTTAACTTTGATTGTAAGGGATAAAATCTTGCTTTATTTCTTTCACCCATGTCTGAAGTGACTAAATTCATCTTCTAACTCTGAATTTCGTATTTAAACTCAGTATCTCTGGGGGTGCCTAGGTGGCTCAGTTGGTTAAGCATCCAACTCTTCATGTCAGCTCAGGTCATGTTCAAGCCCCACACTGGACTCTGCGCTGACAGTGCCACAGCCTGCTTGGGAATCTGTCTCCTCTCTCTGCCCCCACCCCACTGGTGCTCTCTCAAAATTAAAAAAAAAATAATTTTTAAACTTAATGTCCTCTTTGGGTTTAAATATATAATACTAGAAGGGGTGCCTGGGTGGCTCAAGTCATTTAAGCATCGGACTCTTAATTTCAGTTCAGGTCATGCTCTGAAAGTTTGTGATTTCAAGCCCTGTGTTGGGCTCTGAGTTGACAGTGCAGAGCTTGCTTGGGATTCTCTCCCCACCTCCCCCCGCCCCCACTCATCCCAACTCATAGTCTCTCTCAAAATAATAACCTTAAAAAAATTAAATATACATGGGGCGCCTGGGTGGCTCAGTCAGTTAAGTGTTAGACTTTGGCTCAGGTCATGATCTCTCAGTTCGTGGGTTCGAGCCCCGTGTCGGGTTCTGTGCTGGCAGCTCAGAGCCTGGAGCCTGTTTCAGATTCTGTGTCTCCCTCTCTCTCTGCCTCTCCCCTGCTCATGCTCGGTCTCAAAAATAAATTAAAAAACTATAAACATATATTTTTTAAAAAATTACACAATACTTGCATATTCAATTGTTGAATTTCGAGAAAACCATCTTGGCAACACTCCTTTTTTCTTAAAATTCAACATGAAAAGGTTATCAGAAAATGTCACCATTAAAAGACCTTTTCCCTTACTACTGTGTGAGGTGATGGATGTTAACATTGTAGGTAACATTTTATAGTATATACATTTATCAAATCGGTGCTGCACACCTTAAACTTATGTGGTGTTAGAGGTCAATTATATCTCCACACAACCAGAAGAGAAAGACTTTACCATATAGAAATATGCAAAGACTTACAATAATGTTATCTGTATGTGCTAGAGCTAAAATTTTGCATTAAAAAATGCCATAATTGAATATCACATAAATAAAAGTACTAGAAAGCTTAAAAATAGCTTTTGGGACTGTTCTATTGACTTTATTACATTTTGAATTATTACTCCAAAACCACATTTCAATAGTCTTTGATACTAGATTTTTGTTTTTATAACTATCACTTAACATTACTAAACGGAAAATTTTTCTTTGGCGGTGGGGGGGGAGGGGGGTGTCTCCTAGCATACAAAATGGTAAAACTTACCCCATGTTATGCTTCCCTGAGCCTTAGAAAAGCCGTTTAGTTTCTCAACAAGTTGTATTCAAAGCAAATATTCACAATTTGGTTGAAATTGCTGTGGATTCTGAATATGTAAGGGGAAAAGATTTAGACTTCAATGTACTATATACCATCATATTAACCAACTGCTTTCCACTCCAAAATTGTTAGGAGCAAAACTGTTTAGTAATAAAAATTAGTTAAAGAAAATTATTTACAACAGAAAAAAATGCATTCTTGTCCACATCTCAAAATACAGCTTTTTAAAATAAACATCACCAGTATATTTTAGACATCTTCATTTCTTGGAAGTGTCTTGAATCAGACTCATTCAAAAAGGAACAGCTGTTTGCAAGTAGAAAGAAAACACTAAACAAAATAAAAAAAAACAATGAACCCATTAGAAAAAATCTGAGCCTTAAAGAGGTCTTTGTTTTTTAAAGTCAATTAATTGCTACCTGGTTCCCTTATGCTCAAGTTAGAACCAAAAATGCTGAGCACCCTCAAAAGGCTTTTCTGTTAGGATTTATTTCCAGTATGGTTTCTCTTCTTAATATTATGAAGGGCTCATGTGCTTGTGTTTATTCATAGATGCCATGTTGGAGCATAACTAATACCTCTTAGAATAGGGGAATGGTCATATACCAAAACAATCCCCTAAGATCCTGTTGATTACAATGCCCCATAATAAAATAAAATAAAAATTTTAAACCACTAAATATTAGGTATTATATATTAAATATTGTCATTCTACAAATGCCCAAGAAATTTAGGCTAGAGCATTACCCACAAGGAAACTTCCAATTGTATGACAAATAGCCCTTGTTGTTTCATAACAAATTTGAGAATGTATGTACTTTTTATTAAAATCTGGTTAGAGATGCCTTTTCCACATTTTCAGAATATATCATAAATCTTATTACAGACAATGAAGTAGACTATGAAGAAGCAGTCTTAAAAAACTGAGTCTTTGCAAACGAAAAAAAGATGACCATTATTTTTTCAATTTATCAGTGACTGCAAATATTATAATTTTCCTTTATACAGTGGAGAAATATAAATATACAATTAGGTTGATTAGTACAAGGTTTTGCTTGAAAATAGATCACTACATTTCACATAAAATACTAAATTATCTAGAAGATAAAGAATAGAAAGTAAGATTTGTTTAAAAAAATTTTATCTAAATTAGCTATGTCCTTTTGTAAAATAGTTTTATTATACAATGCCTGAGTGAAGAGAAAAAGGCCTCAAAGAAAAAAATGTATAGATCAAGTTAGTATCAGTGACAAAATCTAAAATGTCTATGCTACAGTAATGGAAGGGCATATGGACACGATATGGTATTTCAGTGAAACCTGAATTAGAAATTTACTACTTATAATAGTAAACACACAAATATTTCCTTTGGTTTAAAAAATAGTATGTAATTATTCAAAGCACTTTCAAATATTTGATTACTCAGTTCTGTGTTTGCAAATCATTCCTGTTTCCTTTTTATACCCCTACGCTACATTTATACATGCATTTAGAAACTATAAAGAGCATGTTGCGTTTTAGAGTACAATCTGAATAATCACACAGACATGGACCAACATTTATTACAAACAGGAAAAGAGCAGATCTATAAGAAAAGAGTACAGATGTTTTTAAAGAGATTGCAAGTTGAAGTATAGAAAAGAAATTATAAAATGTATATGATAATGCAATAATTTTATCTGCATTTAAAAAATCACATTGCTCAAAATATACAAAACATTATAACAACAGTACTTTGAACTGCTACTTAGAGGAATTAAAACAGAATCGACAGTGGAGAAGTTTATTTCAATTTAGGTCATTCATGTTCCATCCTGAGTTCACTTCCATTTTCCAAGAAGAAAGGTATTTTTTAAGAATCATTTTTCCCAAGTAGAAAGATTATTTTGAAAAATCGAAATGTATAGTTTACAACCCATTTTAATAAGGATTCATGTTTTTAAAAACTTTTTAAATAAAAAGCAATCAATTCTCTATACACTTTTATTAAAGAATTACAGCTTTCACAGATAGCAAAATACATCGTTGCTATTACCAGCAGCATTACCTTCTTCATTTCTCTTTCAGCTACCAATAAAAACCATCATCCTTTTGTAGGAAAATTTCTTATGAATGTGGCCCAATTCAAAACAAATTACTTCTAGCAGTAAGATATTGTAGCTTATGTGCTGTCACACTGATTACCTAGCTACATGAACAGCTACAGAACCACAAAGGGAAAAACAACTTAAAAGAATACAGCAAAACTATAAATTTTCTCAGTTCTGTGATACTTAGCAACTCTTTTAACACCCTAAAAAGTGGGGTCTTTAAAGAACACTGAGGCTCTGACTGGGTATCCCACTTAACTCTGTTGTTTCTATGTAATTAATATGTACAAACTAAGGTAATCTGGCCTAATTTTAAATTATATATTATAACAAAGATATTGGTTCTAAATGCCCTTTCATTAGAACAAGAAACTAAAAGTGGGTAATGAATTAAGGATGGTAGTTTAATAAAGCTCAAATTTTACACAAGTAGCTAGGTACTGTAAATGCCACTGATATGAGAAAAGCTGATATACTAGCAAATATTAATAAATATCGGATTAGTGTCACTAACTCCTTTCTTAAAAAAATTATATTATGCTCTCATTTGGAACTCATGTTTCAAATTTAAAAGCAAACAATCAAAACCCCCCAAAACCAAACACAAAAAACCATCCAAAAATCAAAATACTTTTTTTGGTTACTTTGTTCTTAGTAGGACTTACAACTTTCTCTGGGGAAGCAAATTATCTCTTGTTATTAATGATGTATGTATTTTCATTAGAAAAGAACTAAATGTATTTGGACTCACACACATTCATTTAACTGATCATAAATAAACAAAACATAATTTTCCCGCCATGAAGTACTGAGTTACAACAAATGTATTAAAAAAACTTTATTTTCTTGAAAGTGCATACAAATGTTATGTAAACACTGTTAGTATTACCTTTAATGTAAAGACATTCTTATTATTACTTCAGATTTTAATGTATTATAAATAGGTTAGATGTCTCCTCCAGAAATATTAAAGGCCACACTGGGTGATATGACCAAAGAAAACTTTAGCCTCTTACAGGCTAAACAAAGTACAAAATGTGAAAATAAAAAAATAAAGAGTAAATCAGGAAAAGAGAAAAACACAGCTCAGGGTATGCATTTCTGAATCAGCAATTTAACATTTTAATTCCTAAACCAAAAATGTAAATTTTACAAAACATACATATATTTTTTTTTTACCATTTTTTTCTCAAAAGATGTTTTATACATACATTCATATTTATGTGTGTATATGTGTGTGAAACAACTGCAAATCTTACCAATTAAATAAATCGGGCAACTGCAAGCAGCTCTGAAATATTAAATGAAATGAGCCTATTATTTAGACAATTTCAGCCCCTTGAAAGAACATCTGGTCCATCTTAGAATTTTTTTTAGAATGCAATTCATATTTTTAGTTAGGAAATGGGAGAAAGACTCATTGGGTTCATACAGAATGGAATATCTGCCAATTTCAGTTTAAATTATAATAAAATGCACAAATACCTGAATATTTGAGAAGTTTCTAAAACTAAAGTACTACTTCATTATATAAAAACTATTATGCATCAATTATGTTCATGTCTGATGAGTTTGCATACAAATTAATGTGTTTGTAAAATCAAACTGGAATGTAGACCAAGTACAGGTGATCCAGGGTTCCTTGATTTAATGACTATTACAAAGCAGCACTGGGTTCAGCATACTTCAGACAGGCCTATTCACTCACCTGGTGAATTCCATGTCGGTCTACTCTGATGATTAAATATATTAAGGAAAGAAATGGTCCCAAAGGATAAGTGATGAAACCTTAAGGATATAGTCTTGGACCAAAACCACAACCAAACTCCATGTAAGGTACAATCTCTCTCACACATACAAACACACATACCACATACACAACCACACACAAAAAATTTAATACACACACACACAATGTTCCTGCTATTGTCCAGTAATCTTCCCTCACCCCCAAAGTAATATACTATAAACCATAGCACAAATACAGTAAGTACACTGTAGCCTCAATTTAAACTGGCTGTCAGTTGGGTCCATTATGCAGAACACATCACAGGTGACACTGTGTTGTGTTAAAATTTGTTTAATACTGCTGATGACTAAAGCCCTTTAAATAGGTCCAAAACAGACCCATATATTATCAAATTTCAGTTATTATGGAGAATGTTAAGATGAGGCTGCAGTGTATTTGATTATGTTGAGAATTTATAACATTCAAAATAAGAATACTTCATAGTATTATAAATTATAAAAAGAAATGGATAGAATTTTCAGCGTAATGTGGACATCAATTATTCCCTTCTCACCTCTTCCATCCCATTAATTTATAATCTGAAAGATGATCACTTGGTGCCGCTGTTATCGATACATTAACGCTTCATTATCATCTTGACTGCTAACCCCAGTTGTCAAAAATGAACATTTCCCTTCTAATCATAATCAAGAATGAGGCCCTTACTCTTTAAAATAAACATACCTGACTTAAAATTTCAAGATAGTTAGAAAACAAGAAAAAAAAATCTAAGTATCACTGGGTGAATTATGATTATACAGATTTGAATCACATTAGCTTATTCCCAAATAATGTATACTTTATCCCCTTAAAAAACGTATCTTTAAATTACTGAAGTGCTTACATTTATTGACAAACCATGCATTTTCACAAAATTAAAACCCGAAATAAATTTTCACCTACATGTTTCACCACTCAATATACCCTATAAAACTAAGTTAACATTTCCACATTTTCTTATAATACCACTCATATTAGTTTGTAAGTAGGAATAAAAGAAAAATGAGTTCTAAATAAATGACACAGGAGGCAATAAATTGACACATGACAAGTAAATAAAAGGCTAAAGCACTCCAATACCATTGAAACTGTTTTAATGTTGTTGCAACTCCAAAATGCAACAATCATCAGCTTGTAAAGACCCAAATTTCAAAAATTCATTTTAATTACTCCTTCATACCTATTTTACAAAATAAAGGCAAGAGACATTTAAATCCTCCTTGTCCTAATTGTGCTATCTATGTTCCTAACTTGTTTTCTATCACTCTATAGTGTATGCTGCATTTCCCATCAGATGCTATATAAGAAAAAATAAAATAAAATATTAACCTCTGCTTCAATGTATAGTTTCCAGAATCTGCCAGAACTGGGGAACTGGGCAACAAGGCGTTCATAAGTCTTCCGTGCTTTGTCTATAGGTTGATTCTAAAATTAAAAACCAATAAACAGCATTTACAATGTTAGGATTATGAAATTATTATTTACTGCAGAACCAAGTAGTGTGATTGGACCCATAGAGAAGGAAATGTAATCCTATTTCACTAAACCTGTGCCTCTCGAATGAGAATGCTCCAAGCGTCAAGGTCATATGGATTCTCTTCTAATTTCTTTTCAGCTTTCTTCACCTTCTCTGGGACATACTCAGCTGCCTGGGGGAAAGAAAAATAACAAACTGATGTTACGGCTTTAAAAATTTCATGCCTAATTTAATCCAAGCACAAGATATCAGTTTCCAATATAAAAGCATAAAAACATCCTCCTACAAAAGAGCCCTGCATTTTCTATAATCTATATATATTATGCTATCATAAATCACCTGCATAAAAACAAAATCTAATGATCACATACTTTTAAAAGACATTTTAAAATTTAAACCCATCTTTCACATTAAATATTACAGAGCAGCCATTCTCAAATTCTGCGGTCTTAAGACGGACCCCTTTTATACTCTTAAAAATTACTTAGTATGCCCACAAGCTTTTTGTGATTATTTCAAAATTTACTATATTAGAAATTAAAACAGAAAAATGTTATTTATTCACGTACAAATAATAAAATTATCTGCATGTTAACAAAGACTTTTATGAAAAGTAAATGTAAGAATTCAGTGAATATCCTTGTTTTCTGTATTTGCAAATCTGTTTAATGTCCAATTATTTTAAATGTAGCTGGATTTTCATATCTGCTTCTGTATTCAATCTACTGTGATAGCACATGTAAAAGTTCCATTGTACTCTCATGAGAGATTAAGAGCAATAATGCAAAAGTGCCTTTAATTTATTATGAAACAGTGAAAACTCACAGAATGAACCTCTGAAAGTCTTAGGAATCCCTGGGGTCTGTGGACCAACTTTGGGAAACACTGCTATAGAGCATTCACCCTGAGCCACAAAAGGAAAAGCATGAAATGACATGGAAATTTATTTTTTTTATTTGAGAGAAAGATGGCATACTAGCAGTGGGAAGGGGAGGGGAGAGGAAAACAAAGAGGGAAAGGGAGATAATTTGAGAATCTTAAGCAGGAGCCTGACACAGGGCTCAATCTCCTGCTCCTGGGATCATGACCTGAGCCAAAATCAAGAGGCAGACGGCATTCAACTGACTGAGCCACCCAAGTGCCTCTGGAAATTTTATTTTGATATAAAGGTTTTAAAAACAGGATTCACACTATAAAAGAAATTTGCAGTAAGAGATTTATAAGACTGTACTAAAATGTCTAGTGGTCATATATGGGCGATGGGCGGTAGTTTTATTTTTATTATAGAAATACAATAATGAAATACAATTAATGCCGAAAATAGTAGCTTGCATCTGAGGCAAAAATACAAGTACTACTTTCTCAAACTGTTCAGACTACTACTATGTACTACAAAAAGAAAATGACATTCAAATTAAGTCAGATAAATGTTAACTTCTAAGAGTTCTGTTTTGTCTTTTTGCAGGACTGCTTGAATCTATACTACACTGTAGTATTCAAGATGGAGAGGGAAACACTGCCCCTAAGAGCTTTCTTTTTTCCTTTTTTCAGTGGCAATTAATATCTCACTGAAAATTACTGTCAAAACTCCAGGTGGGGGAAAAAAAGCCTTTAAATTGTAAGTTTAGAAAAAAAAATTACCAAGGAGAAATAATACTCTTTTCTTTGGAACAAATTATTTATAAAGAAAAACATGTTTTAAAAGATTAATGCAAATTTATATAAAAATTATGATATTTTGCTAATATACAAGAGCTTTCTAGGTAGGCTAGCTCAAGAAGCTAAAACTGGAAAAATTTAATAAAGAGGACTACTGGCCCCAAACCACATGTTAAAACACAAATGAAAGGCAAGTTTGGTAATGGTGACAAACCAATCATTGGTTCAAGATGGTTAAGAAAGAGAATGATACATGGAAAATGAACAAATCAAGGTGATATTTTATTTTATTTTTTTTAAATGTTTTTTGTTTATTTCTAGGAGAGAGAGAGAGACAGCGTGAGCAGGGGAGGGTCAGAGACAGAGGGAGTCACAGACTGAAACAGGCTCCAGGCTCTGAGCTGGCAGTCAGCACAGAGCCCGACGCGGGGCTCGAACCCACGAACCGCGAGATCATGACCCAAGCGAAAGTCGGACGCCCAACCGACTAAGCCACCCAGGCGCCCCTCAAGGTGATATTTTAAATCAGGATGGTGGATTATTCAATGTACAGTGTTAGGATAACTGCAGTCAACTCTATCAAAATAAAAGTTGTATTACTATTTTATCCTTTCTACCAACGTAAATTTCAAATAAATCAAAGATTTAAACACAACAAAAAAAGAACTAGAGAAAAACATACTGAAATGTATCTTTGCATAGAAAAAGCTTTATAAGGACACCTGGGTGGCATTCAATCAAGTATCTGACTTCGGCTCAGATCCTGACCTCATGGTTCGTAAGTCTGAGCCCCGCATGGGGCTCTGTGCTGACAGCTCAGAGCCTGAAGCCTGCTTTGGATTCTGTGTCTCCCTCTCTCTCTGCCCCTCCCCTGCTCATGTTGTCTCTCCCTCTCTCAAAAATAAATATTAAAGAAGAAGAAACACCTTTTTAGAAGCCTCTGAAAAGAGTAAACTTATTTCACTTTAAATCTGTGCATGAAAAATTATAAATCAAAGTCAAAAGACAAACCTAAAAAACATCCCAACATATTTGGCACAGTACTAAATTTATTAATGTACAGTCAATAAAAGACCAGCAACTCAGAAAGAAAATGGGCAAAGTACTGAAACAGTTCCCAGAAAGAGAAGTTAACACTGACCTTTAAACACTCAGAAGAAATACAAATGTAAACCATATGACAAAGATCAAAAGTGTTTTATAATCAGCATTGCACTGGCAAAAGTATGTAAAAACAGACATTCTCACATTGTTGGCAGGGGTAAGTAGTAATCTGACCAAAATGTTAACACGAATGTTTGACCCTGAATTCCACTCCTGGCAACTTCTACTGCACATATGCCCAAAGATGTATACTAAATAAAGAAGAGTCAACTACTTGGCTGTTTGCTGTTGCATGAAGTAATTTAAATAATCATGTATACAATGATTGGCTAAATAAAGGAATTTGCCCTCACTTAAAAAGAACAGAGGACAGGTCTGTAGATAGCAACATGAAACTATTACCATAATACTGGGTCAAAAAAAAAAAATTGTGGAGGTGAGCTGGGGAGAAACAGACACACACACTTACTTTACAATGTATACTCTTCTACTATTTATATCTTTACTATTCACCTGAAAAGTATTTGCTCAGTGTCTAGTATGTGCCACACATTGTTGAAGGGTCACCTGAGATACAACAAATAGACTTCTACTTTCAAAGGATTTACTTCTTAAAAAAGAAAAAAAAGAAAACTTAAAAAACTATTTTAAAATAAAACTAGGATTGGGGCACCTGGGTGGCTCTCTCGGTTAAGTGCCCAACTCTTGATTTTGACTCAGGGCAAGTCCCACATCAGGCTATGTGCTGACAGCGGGGAGCCTGTTTGGGATTCTCGTTCTCTGCCATTGCCCAGCTCACAATGTCTCACTCCCTCTCTCAAAATAAATACACTTTAAAAAATATATACAAAATAAAACTAGATCCTTAGTTTGTAAGATACCAACTATAATAAAGTATTAATTATAAAATAAGAAGTAAACCTGATACAAGAACTTTAAACCAGGAAGTAAAGAACAACTAACCAATACCAGTTTTAGTTAACGCTAACAATTAGGGTTTCAAAGCAATCTGATGGAAGAGCAAATCATGATCCACTTGCTGAAAATTAACCATTCAAATTAGATAATGTATATCACAATCTGTAAAAGAACAGAGAAAAACTCAGGAGATAGTGTCTAATACTCAACCACCAAAATTGCAGCGAGAAGCATAAATGTCTCCTTGCTAAATAAAACAAGCCATTCCTTTAGTGAGTCTCAACCCAGGCAGCACATTAAAACCACCTGGGTGAAAGAGGATTTTAAAATAATGCTCAAGCCCTACCATTTATATCAATTAAATCAGAATCCCTAGGAACCAGCCTGGACCATCACTACTTTTTTAATTTTTTTAAAAAATTATTACTTTTAGGGGTGCCTGGGTGGCTCAGTCAGTTAAGCATCCAACTTTGGCTCAGGTCATGATCACACGGTGGGTTCTGGCCCCGTGTCGGGCTCAGTGCTGAAGGCTAGCTCAGAGCCTGGAACCTGCTTCAGATTCTGTGTCTCCCTTTCTCTGACCCTACCCTGCTCAGGCTGTCTTTCTTTCTGTCTGTCTCTCTCTCTCAGAAATAAATAAAACATTTTTAAAAATCATTACTTTTAAAATTCCCCAGATATTTCTAACGTGCAGTCTCAGTTGCAACCATAGCTCTCTGAGGGTTTCATAACCCTTTGTAGTGCCACAGAACTTTTCTACAATCTAGTGAAACCTAGGGCTCTTTCTCAGAAAAATGTTCTTCCCTCTCCCATCCCCCTCAAAGTAGGAACTACAGCCAACGTGGGGCTTGAACTCACAACCTGGAGATCAGGAGTTGCATACTCTACAGACTGAGCCAGCCAGTCTGAGCCTCTCTCAGAACAATGTTCTTAAATATACAAAATAAACTTGAGATACTTCAAAGGAAACCAACTACATTAAAATGTTAAGTACTGAAATATTTTTAAACAAAGTTTTACACAATAACAGACACTTAACACAATGAATAACAAGATTTAGCAGCCAGTCTAGTGGTAAGGGCAACAATATTTGGAATATGTATACACAGTTACAGCTGTTGCTAACACTGCTAATATAAAGGTTTCTTGCCTACATTCATAATATAAGAAACACTCAATTTCAGTTAGACATCAGTAAAAACAAGGACTTTCCTATCCAACTTAATAGAATCCCTGTAATTCTATCCAGTTACCTGGAGGATGGGGTTAACAATGGACTAAGAATCCATGCAAATGATGGAGATCAGATGTAAAAAACTTTTGAGCATCTATAATGTAAGGCATTAATCATTCTTTGTTAAGTAATAACCCGATTTCATAAGAAGAAATATAATTAAGTTACATGAAACTTCCCAAAGTCTAGTTAGAATCTGAGAACCATGGCTCAGCTCTTTTCAGACTGTTACACCCCTAAATATTTTCCTCCTGCCAAGGATGCAGTTAAAGGTTCATAAAATTTACAGATAATTCTCAATCAAGTACATTAACAAGAAAACTACCCAAAACAGACAAGAATATAGTCTAGTAGTTTTGCACAATGGATAGTGCACTGGACTCCTAAGTAGTTTGGGCCACATTTAATTCCTACAATGAAAAGTCATTAATCATCATGAACCAGTTGGGTAGCAAACAGCACAACACTTTTGTTCTCTGGCCTGGGCATATTTCTATCAGGCAAAGGAAAATCGAACAGTTTTCTACCATCTGTAAGGAGACTGGACCTCCACAAGGAATGGAATTGTATTACTACTTCCCAAATCTTTTGCCTGATCAGAGGAATAGGTCACTTTAAGAAAATTTAGGACAAGTTTCCAGTGCTCAGTAGTAAGGGAATGAGGTCGGAACTCTGCTTGCTTAGTGTAGCAAAAGAACAGCTGTCCCACAGTTACATGTCTCCAAAACTTATTACTCTAAGAAACCATTACAAATCCAGCTTTTGCGTTTGGAATAAACTATAATCCTATTACCATTCTTTATGGAATGTTAATGGCCAGTGGGATGGAACCCCAATAAGCAGAACAAAAGATGGACTAGTTCCCAAGGCATGCACGTTACCAACTATATTAGCAGAACTTTAAGAACGCCTTTGATTTACAAAATTTTAAAAACCAGAAAAATTACACAATTGTATGGGGTATACGGAGATACATACCAACACATACTACTTCAAATGGGTACAAAACCCAGAAAAATTGTGAACTAGATGATGTACTTTTTTTGGTATAGGGACAAGATGTTACTCAGAACTATCTCTAGCAACTGTTCTATGAACTGTTTTTCTACTAGTAGCATATTGCTAAAATAACAACTTATTTATTTTCTCTGTGAATAATAACCAATATACAACTGGCTAAAAGTATGAAGGTAGGGTAAATCCATTACATGTTTGATCTTTTTAAATTTTCTTTAATAATGGCTCTTTGGAGACATAATCTTCTTTAATTCACTCATTTAAAATATACAATTCACAATACATTTTTAAAAACATCTTATAACCCAATAAGAACCATACCCATTAATAGTCATTACAGTTTCCAAAGTTGTCTCCATAAATGTGAAAGTGTATTTCATATAAATGATTGAAACTATATAACATATGTTGTTTCTGACTTTTGTTTTGCATGCTTTCAAGATTTCTGTTTTATCACAGATCAGTACTTTCCTCTCTAATGCCAAATATTTCACTGTATGGATAATCCCACATTCTGTTTATCAGTAATGGACATTTGGATTGTTTCCAATTAAAACAAAATTGGGGGGGGGCCTGGG
Source organism: Crocuta crocuta (assembly GCF_008692635.1). Lineage (NCBI taxonomy): Eukaryota > Metazoa > Chordata > Mammalia > Carnivora > Hyaenidae > Crocuta > Crocuta crocuta. Next base: position 1,594,935 of record NW_027531873.1, on the reverse strand, counting down.
TGGCTCAATCGGTTAAGCATCTGACTTCAGCTCAGGTCATGATCTCATGGTTCTTGAGTTAGAGCCTTGTATCAAGCTCTGTGCTGACAGCTCAGAGCCTGGAGCCTGCTTTGGATTCTGTCTCCTCTCTCTACCCTTGCCCCACTGATTGTCTCTCTCTCTCTCTCAAAAGTAAATAAACATTAAAAAAATTAATATAGAAGGATATTTTATTTGATTATTTTGAGAGAGAGAGCCCACAGGGGCGAAGGACAGAGAAAAGGAGAATACCAACTGGGCTTCACAATGCCAGCAGGGTTCGATCACATGAACCGTGAGATCATGACCTGAATTGAACCAAAACCAAGATGAGATACTTCACCCACTGAGCCACCCAGGTGCCCCGGATTGTTTCCAGTTTGAGTGGAGTTTATCTTGTGTTTTGTTATTCTTAGTGATATACGTATATATGTTACATACTCCCACACACAGACATATACACCTACAGATGAAATTGTTAGGTTATATGGGAATTCTACTTTTAATATTTTTAAGAACTGCCAGACTGTTTCCCAAAGCGACTGAACCATTTTACAATCCCATCAACAGTGTATGAGGGTTCCAATTTCTCCACATCCTCACCGACACTTGTCTTTTGATGATTATAACCATCCTACTGAGTATGAAGAGGTAACTCATGGTGATTTTGATTTACATTTCTCTGGTGGTTAACCAAGTTCAGCATTTTTTGATGTTCTTATTGGCCATTTATCTTATCTGCCTGCCTATTCAGATTCTTTGCCCATTTTTAACTAGGTTATCTTTTTATTGTTGAATTACAAGTCTTTTGTATACTACAGATACAAGTCACTTATTAGATACCAGATTTACAAAAATGTTCTCCTGTTAGGGGAGTGTTTTCACTTTCCATGTTTAAACTTTTGTTTGTTATGTGAAGCTAACCCAGAGAAAGAGAACTTGACAAGACACAGTGAACTTTCAACGGTCCTCAAACTTTCTGTAAAGCATTACTTAATATTCTTAAAAACTGAAGAACCAAAGAAAAATTTTTAAATGTGGGTTATATATTATCATCTTAGAAATTAAAATTGAAAAAGTTTTGTTAATTCACTTCAAAATTATAAATATTTTCCAAAACAAAAAAAAATTAGTGAAAATAAAGGCGGGTTTATGTTTTTGTGATTCTTTAATGTCTGGCTGAATAGAAGACATTATCTGCTTCAACTTTCAGGCTATTGCAATATATTGTTTTTGGTGAAATATGACCATGTAACTACAGTTATTAAGTACACAACTACATATGTAGTTGGAAAAGGGAAAAGCACTTAATAGCCATTTCAAATCATTGTGGATATGCCATGTAGTCTCTGAAAAACTAAATTAAGCCTTATTAAAACTGCAAACCAGTTTCTATATGACAGCGTAACTATTTTAGGAAGATGGTTAATTTGGAATGGGAGAGGGAAAATGACAAAGATGATTAATGGTTGAAAGAATAAAGCAATCTAATTTCTTCCTCCCATTCCTACCAGGGAAGTATAACTTTCATGGGGGGGGGGCCACGGAGGTAGTTCTTCAAGTAGCTATTTTCATGGTAAATGGGAAGGCTGTTATGCTCAACATAGGTCATGCCAACATTCAATCAAAATGGACATCACTGAAAATTTAATCCAACTGAGGGGCGCCTGGGTGGCTCAGTCAGTTGAGCATCCGACTTTGGCTCAGGTCATGATCTCACAGTTTGTGGGTTTGAGCCCCATGTCAGGCTCTGTGCTGACAGCTAGCTCAGAGCCTGGAACCTGTTTCAGATTCTATGACTCCCTCTCTCTTTGACCCTCCCCTGCTCATACTCTCAAATAAATAAAACATTAAAAAAAATCTTTTTAAGAAAATTTAATCCAACTGATAAACATCGTAAGTATGGGATGCAGGTGGTAAAATTAAAAAGATTTATAACTATCTCTTGACCATGACCAACAGGAGGATGAGTCTCAAATGTGGTACTGTAATGAATATTTTCCACTAATAAGGGTAATGGCTAAATTACCCTTATTTAGTAGTGGAGGAAAATTTTTTGTAAAATGCTATTAAAAGCCTAACCATCCTCAAATAATCTGCAATTTTTTTCTCCACTTATTTTATCAAGAATGTATTCAAAAACAACTTTTAAGGTTCATCTTTAAACCAGTAAGCAAGGTTTCAGTTACATAAAAATAATCTGTGGTACTTGTTTCAAATGAAGATTCTCAGCCTCCCTAACAGAATCTGTTATACAAAGTCTGAAATTGGGGTGTAGGTACCTATACTTGTATAAAGCACCTAAGTGATTATGATTCAATGGACCATGGACTCTATTGGGAGAAATACTATCTAATCTATATGTTCTGTAAATACATTTTTCCAAATGTGGTTTCCTTAAAAAGAAAGTGGCATCAGACCTAAGTCATTCCATTTTTTCCCTAAAACATAATAAAGCTTCATGAACTATCCTAACAATATGAAGTCTTAATTCTCCCTTGGTAGCTAACCTTTATTTAAAATTAAATATAGACTAGAGTAGCACTTTGCAAGACTATCTGCAAGTAGTAACCAAGGAGATTCATACACCTAGATAGATAATAAAGCAGTTTATGTGACAGGTGACTTTATTACTGAAATGGCAGCTGAGTCCTGTGTGACTTCACTGTGCAATGGAACTCTATCACTTTTTTTTTTGGTGAATGAATTTGAATCTGTATCCTGCATATAATCCCTTCAATCCTTCCAAAGACTAAAAATCTAAGAAACATGTAAACAATTCAAAGCTTAAGAAAAAGGAGACTAAAGATTATTGGTCCAAATGACCTGTATATCACATTTCCTTATTATTTGCTTATTCATTCCCTAGGTAACAAATAGATGCAAACTACAAATAAAAATTTGAGTCTTTAAGAATTGAAAAAATTTAGCTTTAGATCAAATGTAGCCAAGACATTAATTATCTAAACTAAAATGTTTGAAAAACATCAATTAGGAAATAGTTTCATCCTTCCGACTTTAAGTATTTACTGCTTATTATAAACTATACACTAATCTAAAAACTTACTAACTCAAAACTTCCCTTTTAATATTTTATTTGAGAGGGAGAGAGAGAAAGAGAGAGAATGAATCTCAAGCAGGCACCACATTCAGCATGTAGCAGAATGAATGCAGGGCTCAATCCCACCACCCTGGGATCATGATCTGACATGAAATCAAGAATTGGATGCTCAACCAAATGAGCCAGCCAGGCTTTTTACATCCATTCTCACACCATTACCAACTGTCCAGCAAAACAAAGACTCAAATTCACAGCAAGGTCTTGGCTAAAGAGAAATAAAGATTTAGAGAAAATAGAATAGCAGAAAAGCTCAAAACTAAGAACTGTGTTTAGCAATGGTCCACTTAATAGGTACAAACATCTCAAACACATTTTGCAATTCTGGGAAGTCTACCTGGGATGTAAACTATACTCCCTGAAACTTCTACTTTTTTTTTAATGTTTTATTTATTTCTGACGGAGACAGAGTGAGCAGGGGAGGGTCAGAGAGAAGGAGATACAGAATCTGAAGCAGGCTCCAGGCTCTGAGCTGTTAGCACAGAGCCCCATGCGGGGCTCAGACTCCTGAACCACGAGATCAGGACCTGAGCCAAAGTTGGACGCCCAACCGTCTGAGCCACCCAGGGCCCCTAAAATGCCTATATTCTTAATGCTGAGGAAATGCAATCTTTCTTAACACAGCACCTTTCTGTTGTACTTCTAAGGAAAACCAATACTTCTGTAAACACAGATCAATCTCACTTAGGACAATGACTGTCAACAAGAGTTTTCTACATGGTAGAAATTTAACAATAAGATGACCTCAATTTTAGCTGCCCAAACTGTTATACTAAGTACCATAACAGGAGGCGAGAAAATAGGAAAGGCTATTACAAAAAGATTGTTAAAAACATATAAGAATAATTGGGTCCAAGAACACACTGTCTAACACACATACTTGGCCCTTTCCCCCTCCCTATTCCTAAACCACCCCCCATACCCACTTTGGCTTTGAAATTCCTGATGGTATCAGTACCTTTTAACCACTGGTAAGTACTAATGGTTACTCAGCAAAGTCCTAATCCAGGTTTCAGGCTGCAACACTGTATACATTTCACCTTTCTTCCTTGATAAATACATAACAGGGAACATTTTCATATTTTCCATATTGTCCCAAATTTATTTCTCACCAAAAGGAAAACCGTGATTGACGGTCCCAAGTTCTCCTCTTTTAAGAACTTTGGGTAATTATGTTTCTTCAAGTCATGCAATTTTTCCCAAGTGAGGATCATTTTGTTTATATTGTAGGCCTTCCTAATTCAAGGTAGGTTAAAGATTTTTTTAAAAGTCTTATTTCTATTTTTTTAATGTTTACTTAAACATTAAATATTTTTTGAGAGAGAGACAAAGCCCACGCGGGAGACACAGAATCTGAAACAGGCTCCTGGCTCTGAGCAGTCAGCACAGCCCAACACAGGGCTCGAACTCAAGAACTGTGAGAGATCATGACCTGAGCCAAAGTCGGACACTTAACCGACTAAGCCACACTCCTCGTGTCTTATTTCTTTTCTTTTTAAAATTTTTAAATGTTTATTTACTTTCGAGAGACAGAGCATGAGCAGGGGAAGGGCAGAGAGAAAAGGAGACACAGAATCTGAAGCAGGCCCCAGGCTCTGAGCTGTCAGCACAGAGCCTGACACAGAGCTCAAACTCATGCACTGCGAGATCATGACCTGAGCAAAAGTCAGTCGCCCCAACGTGTGTCTTATTTCTAAAAGACGAGTGTAGAAATAGAATTTTAAGGATTTATTTTTTTATGTTTTATTTCTAAGAGAGAGAAACAGTATGAACAGGGGAGGGTCAGAGAGAGAGGGAGATACAGAATCTGAAACAGGCTCCAGGCTCTGAGCTAGCTGTTAGCAAAGAGCTCTACTTCGGCTCAAACCGAGGAACCATAAGATCATGACCTGAGCCAAAGTCGGATGCTTAACCGACTGAACCATCCAGGTGCCACGAATTTTAAGGATTTAAAGATTCATATGAATTGTCCTGGCTGAGAACTTTTCTCTCTTTCCTCAAATCTAACAAAACTTTAGGAACCATCCACTTTTACACCCCAAACATTTTACTTCCTGTTATCTGTCCATCTGTCCTCCCAAGGTTAAATTCTTTGAGAATTTGTAATGTATTGCACAGAGCCTAGCTGCAAAATTCATCCATTCATTTATCAAACACCTTTCAGTATTAAAACAGAATTCCCTAGATTCCTAGATGCAAGGGTGAATAAATAAGGCCTTGAACTCAGGCCCAAATTCAGTGGAGAAACTCAACTCAGGCCCAAATTCTGTGGAGGAACTCAAAACAATAGCTAAATGCTAAAAGGGTAGAGCACAAAGTAAAATGAAGCTAAGGAAGAATGAGATTACAAAAAACCCAACCTGAATCAAGCAGTGAAAAAAAAAAATGCAAAACAAAAATATAGCCATTAATTCCAGGAAACTAGGAACTAGATGTGTTTTCATTAGGAAAGTGGGGGGGGGAGGGGCGGCCACAGGGTAGGGCTCTCCCCCCACTTAGTTTTGTCACTACTGAACTGGCAAAAAAAAAAAGGTAAATCAAGAATACCCAAGAAAACTGCTAAGGTAATTTAAATAGCTCTCTATATGCAAAATGGAACTTCTTCACAAGAGTAAATAAGTAAGTAAATAAATAAATCTTAGCGATTTTCCTTGTCTAGTCATTTCCCTCTATCATAGGGCACAAATCTAGAGATTCAGTACCAAGAAAGAAATAACCATGCATAGTTCAGAATAACTAAGATATTATCAAGTTTATTCAAAAAACTTTTTTTTGAGCTTCAATGCTAAAAGGGTAAAAGAAATTTACATCTCCTATCTTGCTAGATTCTTTGTCCATCACATCTCTTGGCGTCTTTCCAAAGCAAATGCACAATTCAGAGTGGCTTTGATTTTGTTTCTTACCATTCAACTTTGTTTAGTCTTTTTCTTGTCTATCATTTTAGTTCATTTTAGGCACTCTCTTTTCCTGTAAATATTCACTGACTAGTCAAAAGGTTACTGAAGAACACAATATCAACCCACAGACTGCTAACTGCAAAGGGGAAAATAATCCTTCACAAGGAAGAAACCCAGCAGCCATCACCCTACCCAAAGCAAACCAGTTGATTCATATGGTCAACCATGTCACTATTGTAGGTATCATTTAATTACCACTTTAAAGTTGAATAGTACAATCTCTGGGATTTGCCTGAAAGCAGGAAGTGTGGGGAGTTTAAGTAAAAGTATGGGAAAAAACAAGATTAGTCATCAGTTACAGCTCTATGATAGAAACATCATCCATTATACTATATTTTTGCATGTTTGAAATGTATCATTACAAAGTTAAAGAAAAAATTGTATGTGTTTTAGGTTGATGAAAGATACAGGAACCACCATAAAGACTGGGACAAGTTGAGCATCCAAAAGAAAAATAGCTGTCGCTTTTTTTTTTTTTAATATTTATTTTTGAGAGAGAGCACGTGCACAAGCGAGAGAAGGGAAGAAACAAGGAGCCTGAGGATCTGAAGCAGGCTGTGTACTAACAGCAGGGAGCCCGATGTGGGGCTCAAACTAATGAACCAGAAGATCATGACCTGAGCTGGACACTTAACCGAATGAGCAACCCAGGTACCCCACTGCTTAACACTAAATACAGAGAAACTCATGAATCTATAGTGATCTCTTTTAGAAAAAAAAAAGAAATCTTCTTTACAGAAAAATATGAGCCAGCCAGTAAAGACCTAACAGAATTTTCAAAACACCATTTGGCACCTCCAACAGAATAACCGATTTAGTCAAGAAGTAACAACTGATGACAAGTAACTAGTTAAAAGGTTATTGAGGAGCACAGTATCAACCCACAGATTACTTACTGCCAAGGTGAAAATAATCCTTCACAATGAAGAAACACAGCAGTCATCACCTTACCCAAATAATCAAACTTATCCATCACTATTAGCGTTAACAACCTAGCATGAAGTGCCTTCGAAGGTAACATTCTAAGTTATTCTACCCCAAAATATCTAACCCAAATATTACCAAAACTTTCAGTTTAGAGCCGAACAAACACGGTTTTCAGGAAATAACACAAGAAGAAGGGAAAAGTTAAACACCACCACACACAAAAATCAAATCAACCCAGAAAATGAGAAGTCTTACTAGAAAATTGTCCTGGGCTCTTCAACAATATTCCTGGGGAGAAAAATGGGACTATTCAAGAGTCATTAGCTAAATGAGGCCTGTAAATCCAGAGATTGTTTTAAGAAAAAAAAAGGGGGGGGGGAAGAATCGCTATGAAACATAATCTTGGGACAACTGGGGAAATTTGAACACAGACTGAGCTTTAGAAATAATAGAGTATTACTGTTAATTTTCTTAGGTGAGAAAATGGTACGGTCGTTATATAACTGCATCAATGTCATTATATAAAAGAATGCTGAAATATACAAAGCTGAAATGTGTTCGCTTACTTTCAAATAAATACCTAGTGAGAGATAAAGTATGGCAAAATGGTTAACATCTGTTGATTCTAGGTGAAGAACTATACTGCAGGCATTCGTTGCACTTTTAACTTTTCTCTATGTACTAAACTTTTCACAGTAAAACTTCCAGGTTAATTTTCTGTAAATTTTAACTATTTCTGCCATTTAAAACACCACCAATCTGAAACATTAAAGGTCATGACATTGCAGTGTCTTTACAATTTTAGATAAATGTAAGAACAGATTCTGGAAACTTTCAACAAAACCTCAGGAGATTACTTCTCGGTTTTCAGGTGACAACGTATGAGCCCAGAAAAATGGTAGGTATACATAAACAGATTTGATATAATAATTTTGAGACTTGGCATTCTTGGGCATTCTGACAGCATGTAAAATGTAAACACAGAAGATTTCAGTACTAATTCAGTCAACAAGCAAACACAAAATTTAATTTAGCAAGCTTTTCCCGACCTAATGAAATTTACAGTCACACAGACTATTCAAGAGGAACTGCAATTTTGCCTCATCTCTGTCAACTTCCAAGAACAGCCTCTACGTTCTAAGCTGGGGACTTATAAAAACAAAAACCTAAGGGTAGTTCGTTACCATGGCAACGGGAAATTTCGGGAAATTGAGACCCCGCAGGCTAGCTAGCCTCCATTTTAAAAACTATTTACCTGAACATACCAGAGCTTACGTCGAAAAACAAACTGAATGACATCTTTCATAAAATTTTCCAGTTTCCTCTCTCAAACTAAAAGGTAAATACTATCCTACAAAATTCTGAATAAAGAGTAAAAGTAACAAATGGTTCATCTAAATGTCTGAATTTTAAAATATTTAAGTAATTTATGTCCAGTACTAAAGCAGATGCGTTTATTCACAGTGACCAAAACATACTTCTCATTTCCGATTTATCAAATTCTGCATTATGTGTCGCTTGAAAAACGAAAATGAAATGTGGACAGAAGAAAAAGAAGGAGAAAACCACGAAATTCCCAAATCTCTGCATAACCACGTTCTTACTCCTAGACCGCTTCCTTCTTCACTCCCTCTGGCAAGAGACTTATTTCTCCAGCTGAGTTTCATCTCAAATTTTTCTCAAACTGGTAACCTATTGCTGTGTATATCGAAGAAGGGAGGAGGAAACCTTGACAAGTTTTTCAAAAACGGCGAGTACACGTTAAATTAATCAATTCCCAACCACCCTAACATCAAAACAAAATGTTACCAAACGAAGGCATCCCATAGTAGTCCCATGAACCTAAACAGGACGAAGCAGCTTCCTGGCTATTGTCTAAATCAAATATTTGTTCATATTAACGCCTAAGACAGAGGAGCCAAAAACTAACTTCAAATCTCAGTCAGCTCTTGCTCCCCATTCCCACCATTCTTCTGTTCCCGGTCCTCCGGGTTCATTAGACCCCGTTTCCTTCCTCAGGCGAACATGGCTGGAGTATTTGGACGAACAGAGACGTGGAGAGAAGAGGTCGCCACGAGGCCCCACCACTCTCTTTCCTCACCTGCTCTGGGGCTCCGTCTCCTGACATGGCCTCAGCTGATTAGAAAGTGAGAACCGGCCCGCGATGCGAAGCTAGAAAAGAAAAATTAAACTAAAAACCACCCCAAGCCAGTAAAGTTACCCCCTGCCCAGCGGAGCCAGACCGCCAACACGAATCGCCACCGCCCACTCAGATATGAATTAAAATGGCTGCGCCCCTGCCGGCCGAGAAGAGAGGAGGGGCTTCCTCATTCACTTCCGGGGCAGTGGGCGGAGCTAAAATCTCAATTCCCCAGTTACTTGAACGCGCCGAAACAGAGAACCCAGAGGTGGGCCCAAGGCCTTGGCTGACGTCACGACTCTGGGTTTAGGGAAGCTGTTGGTGAGCTGGATACAACCGGCTAGGAGGCGGGAGTCTGTTTAGCCTGAAGGCTCGCGCGCATTTTAGAATTTAATTATCAAGTTTTGGAACCTGGTTTTTCACTGTTGAAGCCTGATTACAAATCGGTTCAGGCAAACTGGTTATTTTAGGGAACAATGCTAAATTTAAATGCCTTCTAATATATTGGTGATAAAGAATACATTGAGGTCTCAACTAATGTTTTATATGCTTCCAGGGATGAGAGGAACCGATCAGGCCCACAATAATCTGTACTGTCACCATCCACTAGTGTCTAAGGCTGTAACATCTGTAAGTCCGGGGTTTTATGTTCAGCATCAAACCATGATTCCTTAGCACTTAGGCTGTAGAGCCAGACTACATTCATTTGAATCCTGGCTTCATCTCTCACTTAGTGAGTTACCTTGGGCAGTTTAACTGCACCAGAGCCTCAGTTTCCTTGCCTGTAGATAAGAATAACAATAGTACCTGCAATTTAAATAAGGTGTACTTGAGGCATCTGGGTGGCTCAGGCGATTAAGCCTCTGCCTCTTGATTTCAGCTCAGGTCATCATCTTCCTGTTGAGATCTATCCAGCCCATGTGTGTTGACAGCATAGAGCGTATTTGGGATTCTCTTTCTCCGTCTCTTTCTCTCTCTGCTCCTCCCCTGAATGCGCTCTCTCTCTCTCTTTCTCAAAAAAAAAAAAAAAGTAAATAAAATTAGAGGTACCCGTAAAAGCGCTCAAAGCAGTTCTGGCATAGCCCAAGATTACATGAAAGCAGGTCTCTTAAGCTAGTTTCCATTCAAAGTTCATAGTGTGTTGTTTCCTTTCGTTTTGTGTGCTGATAGCAGCTTACATGCCAAAGTAAACTTCAACTTTTCCCATACATACTGATTCTTTTCAGTCTCCATGCTTCTGTCTGTGTGTCCACCACCCTTTCCACAGCCTGAATTCTTACCCTTCCAAGTACAGGTAAATTAACAAAAGATGTATATTAACAAATATTTATTGCACCATCCAACAATAGAGGACTAGTTAAATATATCATAAAACATTTCTAAATGGAATGTCATGAGGCCAGTAATCTGATGCTAATGTACAACTGACATATCCATGATATGCTAAGTGAAAAAGAATACAAAAATAGTGCACATTATATAGGAGATACACACACACACCTCAAAACACTAAAAATAGTTATCTCTAGGGGTACCTGGGTGGCTCAGTCAGTTAAGCATTCAACTTCCGCACAGGTCATGATCTCATGGTTTGTGAGTTGGAGCCCCACATTGGGGACTGTGCAGACAGCTCAGAACCTGGAGCCTGCTTAAGATTCTGTGTTTCCCTCTCTCTCTACCCCTCCCCTGCTCATTCTCGGTCTCACTCTGTCTCTCAAAATACATAAACATTTAAAAAAAACAAGGCGTGATCTCTAGGGGCACCTAGGTGGCTCAGTCAGTTAAGCATTGGTCTCTTGATTTCTGATCAGGTCATGATCTCATGGTTTGTGAGTTCCAGCACTGCATCAGGCCCTGCCCTGACAGCGGGGATTCTCTCTCCCTCTCTCTCTGCCCCTTCCCCACTTGTGCATGCATTCTCTCAAAATAAATAAATGAACGTTTTTTAAAAAAAGTAGTTATCTCTAGATTGTGTGTTACATAAGTTTCCTCTTTTTATGTTTCCTGAGTTTGTCTATGATTAATCTAAGAAAAAGTCTTTTTTTTTTTTAATAGTTTATTTATTTTTGAGACAGAGAGAGACAGAGCATGAGCAGGGAAGGGGCAGAGAGAGAGAGAGAGACACAGAATCTGAAACAGGCTCCAGGCTCTGAGCTCTGAGCTGCCACCACAGAACCCGATGCAGGACTCGAACTCTCGAACCGCGAGATCAGGACCTGAGTGGAAGTTGGATGCTTAACCGACTGAGCCAGCCGGGCACCCCAATCTAAGAACAAGTCTTTAAAAATAGTATTCACAGGCACAGAAGAATAGCATTCGCATTCTATTCTTCAAAGTTTGACTCAACTGCCGTTTTCTCTTAATAATTTTTTTAGTTATTCATTTAATTTTCAGAGAGATGGAGACAGTGTGAGCTGGGGAAGGGCAGAGAGAGAGAGAGAGGGAGAGAGAGAATCCCAAGCAGGCTCCATGTCAGCACACAGCCTGATGCAGGGCTCAAACTCACAAAATTGAGCTTCATGACCTGAGCCAAAACCAAGAGTTAGACACTTAACCAGCTGAGCCACCCAGGTGCCCCTCTCCTAATATTTTTGAGACAAATTTCAAAGAGATAAAAGTTCAAAGAATAATACAATGAATGCCTGTATCCCCACCACCTTGATCTAGTGACTGGCATTTTGGCATGTTTGCTTTATATGTATGTATTTACATGTGTAATTTGTTTTTTGCAAAGTAATTTGAAAGCAGATACATACATCATGACACTTCATCCAAAAGTAAATCAGTTTATGTTTTTCTGAGAATAAGGACATTATCCTTCGTAACTACAGTACTGCCTAAGAAAATTAATAACTAGTTCCTAATATTATTTATTATTCAATTTATATTCAAAATTTCTCAGGTACTCCCAAAATGCCTTTATAGGAGTTTTTTACAAATCAGGATCCAATAAAGTTTCAAGCATTGCATTTAGTAGTTATATGTCTTCAGTCACTTTTATTCTAGAAATCATCCTCCCATCTTTTTATTATTTGTGAGGTTTTTTAAGAGACCTAACCAGTTTTCTTTAGGAAAGTCCCATATTCTGGATATGTCCAAAAGTATACTCTAAATGAGTGATAAGATTTACATTATACATTTTGTCAAGAATATGTCACAGGTGTAGCTATGTCCCTTGTTTTGTATTATGTCAGGAGATACATCAAACTACTAATATGATGCTAAGTTTGATCACTTGCTTAAGGTGGTGACTATCAGATCTCTCCATTAGGTACATTTCACACTTTGTAGTTAACAAGCAGGTAATTGCAGCATAAGGCTTTAGCACAGTGCCAATTTCCTGTTCCCCAACAAATTTTCACCATGGCTTGGTTATCTATTCATAAATCTTTCCTGAATTAATAGTGAATACTTGGTGATTAAATAATTTTTATTTTTATTTTTAAAAATTTTTTAAATGTTTTATTTATTTCTGAGAGAGAGAGAGAGACACCGTGAGCAGAAAAAGAGGGAGACGCAGAATCTGAAACAGGCTCCAGGCTCTGAGCTAGCTGTCAGCACAGAGCCCAACGCGGGACTCGAACCCACAAACTGTGAGGTCATAACCTGAGCTGAAGTCGGATGCTTAACCGACTGAGCCACCCAGGCACCCCATATGAATTTTTTAAGACTTGAGTTGTTTCAATCATTTGCAATCATTATTCTTTTGAATATTCTTTATTCTATAAAATCCCCTTATACTGGGTGACTGGGTCTCATGTCCTTTTGACATGTTGCCATTAATTTTGGAAACATCCTGACCTACTGGCACAAAATGTCTTAGACTCACTTATGTATCTTCTCTCTTACAGAACCGTACCTTCCCTGTTACAGCTCAGTCATCTCTCCAAACACAAGTATTTGAACAGAGGAAGTCTGGCCCCAGAGTTCATAGTCATGGACACTACAGCATGCTGTGCCCCTGTAGGCTGATTCTAAGTCTGTTACATCACTGCAAGGATAAAGACCTAGGGAGTGTTTTTTTTTTTTTAATTTCGTTTTAAAAAATTAAAGNCTCAGAGCCTGGAGCCTGTTTCAGATTCTGTGTCTCCCTCTCTCTTTGACCCTCCTTGCTCATTCTGTGTGTGTGTCTCTCTCAGAAAAAAATAAAACATTAACAAAAATTTTAAATATCAGTATCAATATATTTTCTGAGTGATGTTTAAGATTCCTTTAAAATTCTTTTTGTTCTTAGATTGTGTCATATTAAGGATGTTCATTCAGAATCCCTTGTACAAAAGTCACTTAAAATCATCCTTATCCCTCTGAGTTTATGTGAGCAATTGACATAGGGTTGGGTTCAACTGTTCTCATTTGTTTTCAATTTTACTATTTGCTCTTTGGATATGTAATTTTATTTTTAAATATAAAAACCCCATTGAATGGAGGCACCTGGCTGGCTCAGTCAGAAAAGCATGCTCACTCTTGATATCGGGGTTGTGAGTTTGAGCCCCATATGGGGTGTAAAGATTATTTAAATAAATAAAACTTTTAAAAAACCATTACATGGCTCAAGAAGCAAAATTATGTAGAGTTACTCTCAGAAGAATTTCATTTCAATCTCAGACCCTTCACCTACCCAACCCCATTCCCATCCTCTATAGGTAATCATTTTTATTAGTGTCTGGTTTAATTTTTTCAGTGTTTTGGGGTTTTTTGCAAAGATAAGCAGTGCATATATTTTGCCTTTTTGCTTACACAAAAGGTCCACTATTCTATACTTGCTTTTTTTCACTTAGTATATTGTGGAAGTCACTTCCTAGCAGTAAAGTAAGGAGTAAAATGATGAAAATAAAGATTTTCATTATTCTCGGGATGCCTGAGTAGCTCAGTCGGTTAAAGGCCTGATTCTTGGTTTTGGCTCAGGTCATGATCTCATAGTCCATGGGTTCAAGCCCTACATTAGTCTTCATGCTGATGGTGTGGAGACTGCTTGGAATTCTCTCTCTCTCTGCCCCTCCCCTGCTCAATCTCTCTCTCTAAATAAGTAAATTAATTAATGTAAAAAAAAGAGAGAAAAAGTAAATAAAAAAAAGACTTTCATCATTCTTTTTCTGTATGTTTGTTTAATGTTTAGAGAGTACTCCATTGTGTAGATGTACCATAAGCTTTCCCAAACTTAATGATGGATATCTGTGTTGTTCCCACAATCTTCTCTTCTACAAATAATGTTTCAGCAAATAATCTTGTACATACATTGTTTTATATTATGTATATGTATCTTTGTGGTACATTCCTAAAAGTGGGATTGCTGAGTCAAAAGGTATATAGACATGTAATTTCATTAGATCTTACCAAACCCCCTTCCATGAAAATCGTGTCATTTTGCCCTCCCCAAATCTGTGTATTTATTTTTTCCTACAGCTCCTTCAACAGTGTGTTGTCAAATTTGGACTTTAGGCAATCTGATAGGTAAGAAATGGTATTTCAGTACAGTTTTATTCATCTTTCTTTCTTTCTTTCTTTCTTTCTTTCTTTCTTTCTTTCTTTCTTTCTTTCTTTCTCTCTTTTTATAAGTGAGACTATAGTCTTTTCATAGGTATAGTAGCCATTTACTTTTATTTTGAATTGTCTGTTCATGTTTTTTGTCCATTTTTTTATTTATTTTGGGTCTTCATTGTCTTGATTTTTTAAAATGATCCCTATGTTACAGAGATTAACTCTTTGAATGTTATTTGGGTTGCAAATATTTTATCCTTATTTCTCATTTTCCTTTTAATTGTGCTTTTATGGGTTTTCTTGGTGAGGGTAACAGGAGGTTGGGTGGGGTTATTTTTGGTTATGTAAAAAAATTTTCCTTAATTGTTATATAGTAGAATCTATCAGTCATATTGCTCTGGATTTGGGGACCAAGATAGAAGGGCTTTCTCTATTCCCAGATAATAAATTCTCTCATGGTTTTAGTACTCCTATGGTTTCATTTTTTTCCTTTTAGATAGTGTTGCTAGAAGTGGCAAATAAAAATACAGCACAATCAGCTAAATTTGAATTTCATATAAACAACAAATAATTTTTTCTATAGTTATGTACCAAGGGGCTAACGTAGGCAACTGTACCTTTTAAGTGGCAAACCTACATTTGGATTTATGATCCATTTAGAGTTTATTCTGGCATATATGAGACAGAATGTGTCCAATTTTATCTTCTCCCAATACAAATTCCATTTTCAAAAAGTAATTTTAATGAAGGAGTAGTCTAAAATAAATTAATGACAATATGGCATTTTGCTTCTGAATGCTGTGCTTTGCATCTTTCAAAAATGAAGAACATTTCCTGCCTAGCCAACATAATACTATCATATCTAATTACATTAGTCATTCTTTAACATTATCTAATATGTGGTACATATTCACATTTTCCAATTGTCCCCAAATTTTCTTCACATCTGGTTTTCTTAAACCAAGAGCCAATCCAGGACCACACATTATGTTTGGTTTTTCTGTTTCTTGTATCTCTTTTAATCTAAGTTGCTTTTTTCACAACACTGATATATTGAAGAGACTGACCGAGCCAGTTAGTTGTCTTTGAGAATGCATGTTCCACCTTATGGATTTGTCTCATTGCTTCCTCATGATGTCATCCCATGAGTTTCCTGTAAAGGTGTGGTTACAGTCCATTAAGTAACATAATACTTAACACAAAACTGGATTAGGGTGGAAACAGTCTGATTCTGTTATATTCTTGCAACTTGAAAGTAATTATTTTTTTTTCTTTACGTTTACTTATTTTTGAGAGACACAGAGACAGAGCATGAGCAGAGGAGGGGCAGAGAAAGAGTGAAAGACACAAAATCCGAAGCAGGCTCTGGGCTCTGAGCTGTCAGCACAGAGCCCGATGCGGAGCTAGAACCCACAGATTGCAAGATCATAACCTGAGCTGAAGTTGGCTGCTTAACCGACTGAGCCACCCAGGCACCCCTAGAAAGTAATTCTTGGGGTGTCTGGGTGGCTCAGTCAGTTAAGCTTTGGCTCAGGTCATGATCTCACAGCTCGTGGGTTGAGCCCTGCATCAGGTTCTGTGCTGACAGCTAAGAGCCTGGAGCCTGCTTCAGATTCCGTGTCTCCCTCTCTCTCTCTCTCTCTCTCTCTGCCCTTCTCCTGCTTGTGCTGTTTTTCTGTCTCTCTCAAAAATAAAACATTAAAACAATTATTTGGAACCACAACCATGTTAAGTTCTTCATCAATATTTCACTTCACAGTTCTCATACTGATAATTCTTGACTTGCTAATTTAATTAGAGGCTCTTTTATTATCATTTTCTAATTATACAATTGTGTTTATATTGATTTGCTAACATTCTTCTGAAGAATTTTCCCTTACGAACTAAGTCCGTTTAGTTTATTAGAAAGCAGGTTAAAGACTTAATTTTTCTCTAATTATCAAATTTTATTTTATTATTTAAAAAATTTTTTAATATTTTATTCATTTCTGAGAGAGAGAGAGGCAGCGTGAGCAGGGGAGGGTCAGAGAGAGAGGGAGACACAGAACCTGAAACAGGGTCCAGGCTCTGAGCTGTCAGAACAGAGCCCGACGTGGGGCTTGAACCCACGAACCGTGAGATCAAGACCCAAGCTGAAGTCGGAAACTCAGCCGACTGAGCCACCCAGGCTCAGTCAAATTTTAAGTGAAGGAGTACATTAATAACGCATGCTTCAACTGGGGACAAATGAATTTTTCCTGCATTTATATTTGCTGGGTATCACTTTGGAATTCACAGATTTTCATAAATCCAATGTGTTTCCATAAACTACAACCAAGGGAGTGCGTTGTCCTGGAAGTCACTGTGAAGAAAGTTTATCAAAGAGAAAGAAGCGATCAACTGTGAAACTGTGAGCCAGCTGCTAAGTCAAGGAAGACAAAGATTGGGAATTCTCCATTGGATTTAGTACTACAGGGGCTATTGATGACCTTGACTACAGCAGTTATAAAGGAATTATGGAGCAAATACCTGATGAAATGGATTTAAGAAAGACTGAGAAGAGAGGAGTTAGAGAGCAGTCTTTGAAGGGCTTTGCCTGCAAAATAAAGCAGGAAAAGGGAGAGGAGAAGAGTAGGTACAGCTACTAGGATAGTGAGTAGAGAGAGAATTTTTGTTTGCTTGTTTTCTATAAACAGCTTTTAGTAAGTAGCCAGAATTTCCCTGGGGGAAAACAAGTTCTGTTCTCTGTATCTTGCTTTGTTTGTACATTCTTCCTTGTGAAGAACAAAAGCCCACAGAATTAAAAAAAAATCAATTTCTGTCAGCAATCTCATCAGGCTACCTCCCTCCCTTCCCTCCCCCCCCCCAAGAGACTCCGCTTCTATCTTATTTTCTTTATCCTCATTGTTATTCTATTAGTAACTACTTTCTCTTCTTTTTTATTGTTTTTTAATGTTTGTTTTTGAGAGAGACAGAGAGAGAATACCTCCTAGTGGGGGAGGGGCAGAAAGAGAGGGAGACACAGAATCTGAAGCAGGCTCCAGCACAGAGCCTGGCATGGGGCTTTAATTCAGGAGCTGTGAGATCATGACCTGAGCCGAAGTTGGATGCTTAACCAACTGAGATACCCAGGTGCACCCTGCTTTCTCTTCTTTAAAAGCCCAGCCAAAAGCATACTTCTTCCAGATGCTTATCTATCTGTCTATCTATCTATCTATCTATCTATCTATCTATCTATCTATCTATCATCTATCACCTGTCTATTTATTTATATTTTTAAAAGATTTTAGGTTTCAGTAATCTCTACACCCAACATGGCGCTTGAACTAAGAACCCCAAGTACATGCTTGGGGCACCTGGGTGGCTCAGTAGGTTAAGTGACCAACTTAGGCTCAGGTCATGATCTCAGTGCTAGTGAGTTCAAGCCCTGCCTCTTGCTCTGTGGGGACAGCTCAGAGCCTGGAGCCTGCTTCGGATTCTGTCTCCTCCTCTCTCTGCCCTTCCCTAACTCATGCTCGCTCTTGTTCTCTCTCTCTCTCTCAAAAATAAATAAAACATTAAAAATGTTTTTTTTCAAAACCATAAAACATCCATAAACAACTCTTCTGCTGGTCACCTATGACCTCCTAATTACGTAATACTGTGGTTGGTCTTATCTGATCTACTAGCAATATTTGACAACACTATCATTCCTTTCTTTTGGAAACATTTTTGTCACTTTATATTCAGAATACATATTTCTTGGTTTTGCCATTATGTCTTTGGCCAACTTTGCCCCCCCACACACAGATATGTATGTGTATGTATACATATAACATAAGCCAACACCATTCATAAAATAAATACTATTAACACATATATTGTAACATTGTATTACTATGAATTTTGCCACTTGCAGTGTTTCCATAAATCCCCCAGGTGGCAGACAAATACAATTTCCATTTGATTAAACACACTTGGTAGGAATGTTACTTTCTTATTGTGAATCAATTAGAAATATTAATCAGAATTCTAGAGTACAGGCCAAATATATTACCATATGATTATAGAACTAATTTCTTATAACTTCCTAACTTCATTAGGAACATAAATGGCAATTGTTAAGTTGTTGAGCAATCACTGTAATTAGGCACTTTGATAAATATATATTCCATTTGATCTGTCATCCTAAATAGTTAGAAATGTATCTACTGGGATGGAAGTTAATATTGGTCCTCTGAGATCTGAAAAAAAATCAATTAAGCATCACTGATAATAAAGCAAAAACTCTGTTAACCAAGTAATTGTGTGTTTTCTTTTAATTTTTTTATCTTTATTTATTTTTGAGAGAGAGAGAACAGAGAGAGCGGGAGACACAGAATGTGAAGCAGGCTCCAAGCTCTGAGCTGTTAGCACAGAGGCTGACTCCGGGCTCAGCTCAACGAACTGCAAGTTCACGCGAGACCTGAGCTAAAGTAGGACACTTAACGGACTGAGCCACCCAGGAGCCCCCCAACTAATTGGGTTTTTAAAAATTCTTTAGAGGGGTGCCTGGGTGGCTCAGTCGGCTAAGCGTCTGACTTCGGCTCAGGTCATGATCTCACGGTTTGTGGGTTCAAGCCCAGCATCGGGCTCTGTGCTAACAGCTCAGAGCCTGGAGCCTGCTTCAGATTCTGTGTCTCCCTCTCTCTCTGCCCCTCCCCAACTTATGCTCTGTTTCTCTCTGTCTCAATAATAAATAAACAAAAAAAATTAAAAAAATAAAAATTCTTTAGAGATTTCTACCATTATTCCTAATTTTAAACTCTTCTAAGTTAAAATTGGTCCTAAAAGTTTAGGTGCTTTTATACTTGGTAGAATTTACCCACTTGCTATAAATACATTAAGTGTACCCCACTTCCTCATACTCACAGTTATATTTTTCTAACATTTCAGTATGCTTTCTATAAAAAAGGAGCATGATCACAGCTGTGCAGAGGGATGGGCAAATAGTTTAAAGGCTTGTGTGAGAAGGACACAAATATATCTGGGATTTTATTTTTTAAAGTATTTATAATACTTCCAAGTAATGAATTCTCTATGTACATGATGAAAATAACTGGAAAGACTATTGACTCACCATGAATTAAAATGTTAATTAAACACATCTCTTACCTATTTTCTAAATGTAACCTGACTATACTGCTGGCATTTAAAATTATTTGAAAATTAAAAAAATAGAGATAATCAGTTAAAAACCATCTGGGCATTGTTAAATTATATTTATTGTTCTAAATATCTATTTTTTAAAAATATTTTTAATGTTTATTTTTAAGAGAGAGAGAGAGCAGGGGAGGGGCAGAGAGGGGGCGGACACAGAATCTGAAGTAGGCTCCAAGTTCTGAGCTGTCAGCACAGAGCCTGATACGGAGTTTGAGAACCATGAGATCATGATCTGAGCCCAAGTCAGATGCTTAACCGACTGAGCCACCCTGTTGCCCCGATTATTCTAAATATTTTAAAAAACTTTCTTAAATTAGTCAAGAACTAGAACAACAATATGGGCAAATACTGAGTGGGTGGAAGCTAATTATAACCTCATCTCTTTGAAAACCAATTTTTATTTCATTTAGTGCCTTTTTGTATTCAATCATATGCATACATATTTCCCATTTTAGAAAACATTTCATATATATAATTTTGATTTCTGTGAAGAGCTATTTTTCTGTTTTTAAAAATGTGGGGCCAGGGTGTCTGGGTGGCTTAGTCAGTTAAGTGTCTGGCTCTTGATTTCAGCTCAGGTCATGACCTCATGGCTGTGAGATTGAGCCCTAGGTCAGACTCTGCACCAGGTGTGGAGTCTGGGATTCTCTCTCTCCCTCTCTCCCTTTGCCCCTCCCTCACTCCCACATGAGCAAACACACACATGTGCTTGTGCTCTCTCTCTCAAAATAAAATAAACTTCTAAAAAACGTGGGGCCAATATTTTTTTAAATTTTTTAAATGTTTTATTTATTTCTAGGAGAGAGAGAGAGAGAGACAGCGTGAGCAGGGGAGGGTCAGAGAGAGAGGGAGTCACAGACTCTGAAACAGGCTCCAGGCTCTGAGCTGGCAGTCAGCACAGAGCCCGACGCGGGGCTCGAACCCAGAACCGCGAGATCATGACCTAAGCGAAAGTCGGACGCTTGACCGACTAAGCCACCCAGGCGGCAACGTGGGGCCAGTATTAACTAGTATGACTTTATCCTGTCTTCAATTGCCTTAAGAGAAGCTAAATGCTTTTGTTAGGAAGGGGCACCTAATAAGAATCTACTCTATAGATAGACTCCACACTGATTAATTAAGTAATCCAATCACATGTACCCTACTTGAAAGGTTGGAGAAAGAAGAGAGACAGTAGGAGAGAGAGAAAGATGGGCCATGTGGACTCTGGTGTAACCAGGCCTTGAATTGTCTCAGTTATGTAATGGCCTAATGCTTTTAAACCACACATGTCATTTTAGTTATCCCCCTGTTCCCTTAAGACTGAATGAACTTTTGTTCTTTGCAACCTAGAATGTGACACAACCACATTTTGATAAATTATCAATTTTTGTCCTGTTTCCCCTTTTTATTCTGTTTCCTTGCCTTTTATGCAAGTTTGTAAACAAAATGATTCATTTGAAGTAGAAATAATTTTTTTTTTACAAATAGTTTATTGTCAAATTAGTTTCCACATAACACCCAGTGCTCATCCCACAAGTGCCCTCCTCCATGCCCATCCCCCCCTCCCCCCCACATCCATCAGTCCTCAGTTTTTGTCAGCATTCAAGAGTCTCTCATGGTTTGCCTCTCTCCCTTTCCCCCACCATTTCCGCCCTTCTTCTCCCCCTTGTTCCTCCGTCAAGTTCCTCCTAATCCTCCTATACGTGCAAACATATGATATTTGTCCTTCTCTGCCTGACTTATTTCGCTCAGCATAACACCCTCAAGGTCCATCCATGTTGCTACACATGGCCAGATTTCATTGTTTCTCATTGCCATGTAGTATTCCATGGTATAGATAAACCACATCTTCTTGATCCATTCATCCATTGATGGACACTTAGGCTCTATCCATGTTTTAGCTATTGTGGAGAGTGCTGCTATGAACATTGGGGTACATGTGCTCCTATGCCTCAGCATTTCTGTATCCCTTGGGTAAATTCCTAGCAGTGCTATTGCTGGGTCATCGGGGAGTTCTATTGTTAGTTTCCTGAGGAACCTCCACACTGTGAAGTAGAAATAATTTTTATTTTATTTTTTCAATGTTTCTTTTTTTAAAAAAATTTTTAGTGTTTTATTTATTTTTGAGAGAGAGATAGAGACAGCATGAGCAGGGGAGGGTCAGAGAGAGAGGGAGGTATAGAATCTGAAACAGGCTCCAGGCTCTGAGCTGGCTGTCAGCACAGAGCCCGATGTGGGGCTTGAACCCACGAACTGTGAGATCATGACCTGAGCTGAAGTCGTACACCCAACTGACCAAGCCACCCAGGCGCCCCTAGAAATAATTTTTACAAGCAGATTTTACCATCTCTAAAAATTACTTGATGTTGCATAAAAATAAAGAGTACTTTAGCACTTTGCTTCCACATTTTCATTATTGTCCTTCATCCTGAAAATGGTATAAAAGATGTATTCATTTTCTAGGAAAAAATCCACAATATCCATAAATTTATGTTAATCTAAAATACCATGTCTGTTTTCAGGACATGAATTTGGCCCACAAAAGACTCTCAGTAAAATATGTACGCCTTATAATCTTTGGTGTAATAATATTCTGCACAACAGTACAATACTACCACTATACTCTGTGTGGTGCTTTTCATCCAAAGACTCTTCGAAATTCCTTTTATGAGGCAACACATACTTAGACTCTATGATGGT
This sequence comes from Crocuta crocuta, assembly GCF_008692635.1. Taxonomy (NCBI): domain Eukaryota; kingdom Metazoa; phylum Chordata; class Mammalia; order Carnivora; family Hyaenidae; genus Crocuta; species Crocuta crocuta. The sequence goes on along the minus strand of NW_027531873.1, from coordinate 1,572,455 downwards.
CATTTCTTTGTTTACTGGTGATAGTACACAGAAGGATGGAATGTGCTATCCCAGGCACGAAGAGTTCTGTTGGAAGTTTAGAGAGAATAAAATGTCTTCATACTTCAGTGACTACAGAGAAAATACTTGTGGAAAAGAGCAACGTTCCAAGAAGTATATATTTATTATCACCGTGCTGGTTAGTTGGAACTCTTTGTCAATGAGATCATAGTTTTGATCCCAATGTGGTTCATTTATCTTTCCCAGCACCCTTAATCTTAGTGTGCACCCGTAGCCCCAGCCAAATGTTTGACAATGTCTCTTCTTGGTCCAAAGGGGAGCCTGTTAAGAATAAAATAATCTGTGCAAGTCCACTGCTACAATTGGAGAAATAATTTAAAATGCTTGCCAGTTGACAATGGATTAATAGTTATCATTTTCAGCTAGACACTAGTTAATAGTCATATAGAAAGTCTGCCTATATATACATAAGCAATTCCTAAATGATTTTAGATGAACAATTAATTGATCCATCTTAATAGTGTTGAGATTTCCCAAGTGTGTTTCATTGTATATCAGTGTACAGATAGACCCTTATTTATTATTTTTTAGATTTTATAATTGGAAGTTTGTACCTCTTGACCATCAAGATATGGTATTTGTCTCTCTCTGTCTGACTTATTTCACTTAGTATGTGCCCTCAAGTTCCATCCATGTTGTCACAAATATCAGAATGCCCTTCCTTCTTTTTATATGGCTGAATTTTATGTATATAATCTCATGTCTTCTTTATGTATTCATTCGTCATTGGACATTTAGGTTGTTTTAGGTTGTTTTCATACCCTGGCTATTGTAAGTAATACTGCAATGTACATGGGGGTGCAGATATATTTTCAAATTAGCATTTTTGTTTGCTTCAAATAGATACTCAGAAGTGGAATTGCTAGATCATATAGTAGTTCCTTTTTTTTTTTTTTTTTTTTGGAAACTCCATACTGATTTTCATCCTGGCTGTACCAATTTACATTCCCAACAACAGTGTACAAAACTTTCTTTTTCTCCACAACCTTGCCAATTCTTACTTTTTAAAATTGTTATTTATTTTTGAGAGAGAGACAGTGTGACCAGCAGAGGGACAGGAGAGATGGGGGAGACATGGAATCTAAAGCAGGCTCCAGGTTCTGAGCTGTCAGCACAGAGCCCACACAGGGCTTGAACTCACAAACTGAGCTCGTGACCTGAGCCAAAGGTCATGACCTCAATCAACTGATTGAGCCACCCAGGCTCCCTGCCAATACTTACTATTTCTTGTCTTTTTGATAATAGCCATTCTAACAGTAATGAGGTGATAGCTCATTCTGGCTTTGATTTGCATTTTTTTCATGATTAGTGAAGTTGGATACCTTTTCACATACCTGTTGTCCATCTGTATGCCTTTTTTGGAAAAATGTCTGTTCAGATCCTCTGCCCATTTTAAGATCAGGTTGTGTTCTTGCTATTGGGTTGTATGAGTTCTTTATATGTTTTGGATTATTAACCCCTTAACAGATATATCATTTTCGGATATCTTCTCCCATTTTGTGGGTTGCCTTTTCATTTTGCTGATGGTTTCCATCGCTGTGCAGAAGCTTTTTAGTTTGATGTAGTCTCATTTCTTTATTTTTGCTTTTGTTGCCGAAAGAGTCTTAATAAAATGAAGGAAACAAAAAAATTGTAAAGATTAAAAGCCTTAGTATTCTAGCTTTACATCAAAATCATTTGTTTGAGGGCACCAGCCTGACTCAGTCTGTAGAGCATGAGACTCTTGCTCTCAGGGTTGTGAGTTTGGGGTCATGAGCTCAAGTTCCATATTAGAGTTAAAAAAGAAAAACAGGGGGACCTGGGTAGCTCAGTCAGTTAAGATCTGACTTTGGCTCAGGTCATAGCTCACAGTTCATGAGTTCAAATCCCCTATCAGGCTCTGTGCAGACAGCTCAGAGCTTAAAGCCTTGTTCAGATCCCGTGTCTTCCTCTCTCTGTGCTCCTCCTCCACTCACACTCTGTCCCTCTCTCTCTCAAAAATAAATAAACATTAAAAAAATTATATAAAAAAACCCTATTTAAAAAAATCATTTGTTTGAAGCATACCAAATCAACAGTAGTGGAAAAAAATAGTGGTGATTATCACTCCTTTGGCTATCTTGGTCACATAATTAATGGCAGAATAATTTGATACTATCTGGATATTAGAAAGAATATGACAAATCCCTTACCCCTATCTTTGAACTATGGCTTTGTGAAGAGTGGGTTGATATGATTGCTATAGTATTATTCAACAATAAGCTAAAGCATGGGCTTTTTTAGTGAGATGTTCAATCATGAATTAAGTAAGAATTAATGGAATACCAATATATTTTTTCTATAAAGTGAAATCCTAAAAAGAAATCCACTATAGGGACCAATTTAAAAAATGCACAATTTTTATAAATAACAAACAAACACAACCAGTTCTAGCAGAAGTTTCTCATTTGGGGATCAAGTTTTTGTGTAAGTATATATTGACATATAAGAACTTAGATATAACATGACACTGTATGAGTCTCACCTATAAAATAATGGCCTTGACATTTTGGGACTCAAAGTCTTGTGATGGATGAACATTTTGGGGACAGCTTCTTCTGTCCTTTTACTCCTACTTGCATCAGGAACCATTACTATGGCTCCTTTTAGAAAGGAGAAGTCGTTTTTTCTTGCATCATGTAAGTTCCATGTGCCCAATCGCTCATTATGTCTGAAGATATCCGAATTGTTTAAAAGTCTTATAGTAAATATTTAATCCAAAGACCTTTACTGAGGTCTTTTTCTGTACTTTCAGTCTCCCATCTACAGTGATTCAAAGTAGGATATAGTCTCTGCCTTCTAGAAATTAAATATTGATTTATTTTTTTAAAAAATGTTTATTTTTGAGAGACAGCACAAGCAGGGGTGGGGCAGAGAGAGAGAGAGAATCCTAAGCAGGCTCTGCACTGACAGCAAAGAGCCTGACACAGGGTTTGAACCCATGACCAGAGCCAAGGTCAGAAGCTTAACCAACTGAGTCACCTAGGCATCTCTAGAAACTCAATATTGATTTAAATCCCTAATTACCAAATTCTCTTAAAAAGCATAAACAAATTCTAGACTTCACTTAATAAAGGTATTTAAACATTAAAACGCGACTATGAAAATGATGGCAGGGACCTCGCTGGCAATATTAGACTTCTTAAATATGAAGCTGTCAGTTATCCCCAAATTGATCTATAGTCTCAAGACAATTATAGTAAAAAAATATAAGCAAAAATTTTTTAGGATACTGATGAGCCAATTCTAAAATTTATATGGAAAAAGAAGAACAAAGTTAAAGGTCTTACACTACCTGATTTCAAGACTTATTAAGACAGTCTGACATTGACAAAAGCACAGACACATATACCAATGGAACAAAACAGAGTCCAGAAATGAATTCATACAATTTTTGACCAAAGGTAATTCAATGGAGAAAGGGTAGACTTTTTAGCATATGGTATTAGAACAACTGAACACCTATGATCTAAAACTAAATCTCAACCTATACCTTATACCTTATACAAAATTAACTCAGAATGGATCACAGACTTCTAAGTAAAACTATAAAACATTTAGAAAAAACAAAGGAGAACTTTTTGTTAACCTGGGATTAGGCAAAGAGTTTTTATTTTTTAAAAATAGTTTATTGTCAAGTTGGTTTCCATATAACACCCAGTGCTCACCCCCACAAGTGCCCTCCTCCATGCCCATCACCCCCCTTCCCCTCTTCCCCATACCCATCAGTCCTCAGTTTGTTCTCAATAGTCAAGAGTCTCTCATGCTTTGCCTCCCTCCCTCTCCCCCCCATTTCCCACCTTCTTCTCCCCCATGGTCCTCCGTTAAGTTCCTCCTAATCCTCCTATACGTGCAAGCATATGGTAGCTATCCTTCTCTGCCTGACTTATTTCACTCAGCATAACACCCCCAAGTTCCATCCACGTTGCTACCCATGGCCAGATTTCATTCTTTCTCATTGCCATGTAGTATTCCATTGTATAGGTAAACCACATCTTCTTGATCCATTCATCCGTTGAAGGACACTTAGGCTCTTTCTATGTTTTGGCTATTGTTGAGAGTGCTGCTATGAACATTGGGGTACACGTGTCCCTATGCATCAGCACTAGGCAAAGAGTTTTTAGATATGATGCTCAAATCGTATTTAATTCATAGAAGTCCATTGATAAACTGGACTGTGTCAAAATCAAAAAGATTTTCTTTTTGGAAGATACCATTAAGGGGATAAAAAGACAAGCCACGACTGGAGACAATATTTACAAATCACATATCTGACAAAAGAGTTGTATACGGAATGTATAAAGAACTCCTGAAAGTTTACAATAAGGAAATAACACAATTTAGAAAATGGGCAAAAGATTTGAACAGTCACTTGACCAAAGAACATAAACAGATGGCAAATAAGCATGTGAAAAGATGCTCAATTTTATTAGTCATTAAGGAAAGGCAAATTAAAACCATGATAGAATATGGCTACAAACCTACTAAATAGTAAAACAACACCTGATAATACCAAGTGCTGATGAGGATGTAAAGCAGCTAAAACTCCTTTTTTTCTCTTTTCTTTCTCTTCCTCCCTCCCTCCCTCCCTTTCTTTCTTTCTTTCTTTCTTTCTTTCTTTCTTTCTTTCTTTCTTTCTATTTTAGAGAGACAGAGAGCAGGGAGGGGCAGGGAGAGAGAAAGAGAGACTCCTTAGAAGGCTCCATGCTCCACCCACAGCCCAGCATGGAATCCCACGACCCTGGGATCATCACCTGAGCTGAAATTAAGTGAGCCACCCCGGTGCCCAAAAGCAGCTGGAACTCTTACACATTGCTGGTGGGAATGTAAAATGGTACAGACACTTCCTGAAACAGTTTGGCAATTTTGTAAATATATATATGTGTATATATATACACAAAATATATACCATATATCATATGACCCAGCAATCACAATCAGTCCCACTGGTAAGTTTTCTCCAAGACAAATAAAAATTATCCTCACACAAATGTTTATAGCAACTTTATTCATCATATCAAAAGATTGGAAACAAACCAAATGTCCATCAATTGGTGTTGAATAAAGAAATGCTAATTTGGCAACCTAAAGGAAAAACTACTAATATTACTGATATACAGAATAGTGTGGATGAATCTCAAATACATTATGCTTAGTGAGAGAAGCCAGAGTCAGAAAGACCACATATTAGTTGATTCTGTTTATGGGACGTTCTGAAAAGGAAAAACTATATGGCAGAAACCAGATCGGTGATTGCCAGTTAATTTCACCAGGCAGTTGTGATAATTCTAAACTTGTATCATCTTCCTTCTTTGTCTCTTTTGCTGAATACTCTTTATCTCCCAAATTTAGAATGCTCTGGGGCGAGTTACTGGAGCTTTTCTATCACAGTAGTCTTTGGTGATCACATTCAGTTCCATAGCCTCAAATACCAGCTATATGCTAACTACCAAATTCAGGCAATACCTCTAATTCTGCCCTCTGACTTATTAAACCAATCACCTATCTGACATTTCCACTGGGAATCTAATAGTATCTCAAACTTAACATTTCTTAAACAAGCCTTCTTTTTTTATGTAATTAAAATTTTTTTGATGTTTACTTATTTTTGAGGAGACAGAGACAGAGACAGAGAGACAGAGCATGAGCAAGGGAGGAGCAGAGAGAGAAAGACACAGAATCTGAAGCAGGTGCAAAGCTCTGAGTTGTCAGTGCAGAGCCCCAAGTGGGGCTTGAACTCATGAACCATGAGATCATGACCTGAGCCGAAGTCAGAAGCTTAACTGACTAAGCCACCCAGGTGCCCCCAAAACAAGTCTTCTGATCTTATTCCCCAAACCCTGTCTCTCCCAGGCTTTACCATGTCAGAAAATTACAATGAGATGCATCCAGTTGCTTAGGCCAAAAACAATGCAGTCACCCTTGACCTCTCTCTTTTTATCTCATCCTCTCCCAGCAGCAATTCTAGTAAATTCCATCTTCAAACAACAACAACAACAACAAACAAAATCTAATCACTTATCTCCATCTCTACTGCTCCTACTCTGCTCCAGGCCACCATCATGTCTCACTTGGATTACTGTGATTGCCTTCTAACTGGTCTCCCCACTTCTGCCCTTGACCCCTCTATTAGTTCTCCAAGAAACCGATATCAAGATATGATTAAATGTACAAAAAATTTTTCATGAGAAGCCCCTGTGGGAGAAAATGGGAGGGAATTAGGAGAGGCTAGAAAAGCTGTCAGACTGTGTTGCAAGTTTGGACCCAGATGAAGAGAAGGAAGGTTGTGTGGGACAGTGTTAGGCTGCTGTCCAGTTAAGAAAAGTCTTTGTGCCAAAGCCATCTATCAGAAGAGTCCTGTGATTCTGGGGGATGGTCCTGCCTTAGCATCCCTGCTATGCTCAGTCACTGGCAGAAAACAGCCAGTGTAAAGCATGGCCTTAAAATGCCACAGCCCTGGCCCTCAATCAATTATGCTTTCTGCAGCAAGCCACTGAGAGTGTTTTCCAGTACCTACCACATCCACTTCAGTCCATTCTCTACCCAGTTGTCAAAGTGACCTTGCTAAAATGTAGCCAGATCCTTTACCTCTACTGCTCAAAACCTTTCAATCACTTCCCGTTTGATTCAGAATTAAACCAAACTCCAAACATGGGCTACCCATTACTATAAAGAGACGAGCTCAATAGATCCTCAGCTTCTAAACTGAAATACTTCTGACAGATGCAGGATAATCTGACCTGGTAGTGTACTCTGACCAGATTTGGTAACATTTGGAAAGTCAGAAAGTACAAAGAAAGTACTTAGAAAAAGTACAATTTGACTTCTCTGGAATCCCGTTGTATGTTAGACCACCTTCTCAGAGTGTTAGGTCATAGGATATAGAGGGGATTATATCAACATAAAACACATTTACTTTTCCAATGAGAGAATAAGGAAAGTATGCATGCTTGAGGTTTTCTTGAAGAAGTATCCAAAGACTCATCTACAACCGGGACTCCTAAGGTTTTAAGTAGATTGGAATTTCTCTCTTAGTCCTCTAACAAACAATTTGACTCTGTTTTCTATTCACCACTCCTGGAGGCCATAGATGACTTTTTCTGGAATTAATATACAAGAAAAGTAAAAGGAACAAGGGCTACTTAGAGAAATGGTCAATTTCAAGGCTGGGGCAGGAAAAGACAAGATGAGCATCTGGGAATATCATGTGGTATTAAAAATTAAAGAAGTGCTGAAAAACTAAGGGGACACAGGAGCCAGCTTGAAGGGGGGACCCACTAGTCAAATATTAGTCAGTCTGAGTAACAAAATAATAATAATAGGAATGGGTTATAACTCATTGATTAACGAGAAAGAAGCCATGAGTCTATGTTATTAGAGAAAAAATATCACTGTTTTATCGGTCCCTAATAATTGATTTATATAAGAATCATCAATAAATACTAAAGCTATTATGTGAAAGACTGTGGGAGAGCATGATATTCATGGTCTCAAAATATCACTCTGCAGAATACTTCCTAACTACAAAGGTAAAAAATGTCTTTCTATCAGAGAAATTCAGGAGGAACTTAAATAAACAAAGATAACATCAATGATGCAGCAAACTAACTCTAATATCCCCTTAGGTTTGATGATTTAGTGGAAGGACTCAGAAAACTTTATTTATTTTTTAAATATAATTTATTGTCAAATTGGTTTCCATACAACACCCAGTGCTCATCCCAACAAGTGCCTTCCTCAATGCCTATGACCCACTTTCTGCTCTCCCCCACCCCATCAACCCTCAGTTTGTTCTCAGTCTTTAAGAGACTCTTGTGGTTTGCCTCCCTCCCTTTCTGTAACTTTCTTTTCCCTCCTCCCTCCCCCATGGTCTTCTGTTAAGTTTCTCCTGACCCACATATGAGTGAAAACATATGGTATCTGTCTTTCTCTGCCTGACTTATTTCACTTAGCATAACACCCTGCAGTTTCATCTACATTGCTACAGATGGCCAAATTTCATTCTTTCTCATTGCCATGTGGTATTCCATTGTATACATAAACCACATCTTCTTTATTCATTCGTCAGTTGATGGACATTTAAGCTCTTTCCATGATTTGGCTATTGTTGAAAGTGTTGCTATAAACATTGGGGTATACATGTGCCCCTATGCATCAGCACTTCCGTATCCTTTGGGTAAATTCCTAGCAGTGCTATCGCTAAGGGATAACACTGCTCAGAAAACTTTAAAAAGCTGTTATCCTCACAGTTACAGTTTATTATAGCAAAAGGATATGGATTAACATCAGCAAAAGGAGCATGGGGCAAAGTCTAGGAAAAACTAGGAATAATCTACTCGTTGTCGTTTCTCAGTGGGGTCACATGGACAGCACTCAATTCTCCCAGCAACGATATGTGACTATATGTGTGAAGTGTTGACAACCAAAGAAGCTGACGCAAGCCTTGGTGTCCAAGGCTTTATTGGGGCCATGCAATAACTGTTCAGGGCCAGTTTTAGAAGCCCATATCACCATGTGACTGACCCTAGGTACCCAGCTACCAGATTCCAGAGGTCTAACTGATGCAGCAGAGACCAGGGCCTGAGGCATATGAAAACAGCTATTCACTGTAAATCAAATTGTTAGCATAAATTATTTGGTCAAACTGATACAGAATGGGCCAAGGCCCAAGGCATACAAAAACACTTTTTTCAGGAAGATTCTATGGGCTCAGAGGTTATCTCCCAGGAGCTGGTCAAGGTCTAACCCTTTCTTTGGAATGTGCAGAGTTTAAGCAACCAAGCCTGCTGAGTTAACCCTTTATGGCATACCACAAGGTAGGAAAAGGGCACAGATCAACAATGTATTATCCTGCCAAATTTTTAACCTAGATCTAACTGTGAGGAAACCATTAAAGAAGTCTAGATTGATTGACATTTGGCAAACAATTGTCCTGATTCTTAACAAATGTCAATGATATGAAAGGGAAAAAAAGAAGAAGAAGAAGAAAAAGATGGGATGCTATTCTAGCTTAAAAGAGACCAAAGAGACGTCACAATTAAGTACAATGGGTGATCTTTCATTGGATGTCCTTGTTCAAAACAAAACAAAACAAAACATAACACATATAAAAGACTTATTGGGACAATTTGAGGCATTTGAATAGGGGCTGCATTGTAAATAATAATATTGCATCCATGTTAAATTTCTCAAATATGATAAAGACTCTCTCCTTTGACCAAACTTTGAGTCAGGCTCCTCTGAGTCCTGTTTCTGACTATGCCCCTGACCTTGGGCTCTGTCATTGGCCCATCAAGTATAGTTTTAGCAAGAATCCTGCTGGGTCAATATATGGAAAATCTGCCACCATTGTTATCTGTCCACTCCTGATATCTGATTAAATTCTTCATTTCTTATCCTCCATCTCTTATCACCCTGGCCGGCCTTCAGCAAGGATCTCATCCAGTTTATTTTATTTTTTATTTTTTTAAGTAATCTCTATGTCCAACGTGGGGCTCGAACTCACAACCTTGAGATCAAAGGTTGCATACTCTAATGACTTAGCCAGCCAGGCACCCCCATCGTTGAGTTTAGCCACAATCTCTCTGATGTTTTGTTTTAGTAATTTTCCATCAACTGACATTCACCCTGCTCCTTCCTTATAAATTCCATTTTGTCATTGTCAGAGTTGGAGTTGAGCTCAGTTTCTCTTCCATTTTACAAACCCCCATTGCAGTAGCTCTCCCTGAATAAAGTCTGCCAGTCTGTCTTATCATCTTGAACAGGTATCATGAATAATTTTTTCTTTACCAAGTGTAATAATTATATTATGATTATGAAGGAGATAGCCTTGTTTTCAGGAGAGATAGGCTGAAATATTTAGAATTATCATGAAGTCTGCCACTAACCTACAAATAATTTAGAAAATACCTATATATGTATATGTGTCTATGTATAGACGTGTGTGTATATGTTATACGAATATGCATGTGTGGGAGGAGAGACACAGAGAGCATGTGAGTGAGAGAAAGCATATTTGGCAAAATGTTGACAGTTAAATGAACCTAGGATGAGTATTCAATTTATAATTGTCACACAGTTTCTGGTTTTTAATTTTTTTAAGCTTTTATTTTATTTTACTTAAATTTATTTTTTTAATGTTTTTTATTTATTTCTGAGAGAGAGAGACAGCATGAGCAGGGGAGGGTCAGAGAGAGAAGGAGATACAGAATCTGAAGCAGGCTCCAGGCTCTGAGCTAGCTGTCAGCACAGAGCCCCATGCGGGGCTCGAACCCACGAACTGTGAGATCATGACCTGAGCCAAAGTTGGATGCTTAATCAACTGAGCCACCCAGGCGCCCCTAAGTTTATTTTTTTAATGTTTATTTTTGAGAGAGAGAGAGAGACAGACAGACAGAACATGAGCCGGGGAGGGGCAGAGAGAGAGGTAGACACAAAATCGGAAGCAGGCTCCAGGTTCTGAGCCATCAGCACAGAGCCTGACACAGGGTTCAAACCCACAAACTGAGATAGTGACCTGAGTCAAAGTCCGATGCTCACCTAGACAACCCCTCGGGTGCCTGGGTGGCTCAGTCGGTTGAGCATCGGACTTCGGCTCAGTTCACGATCTCACAGTTCGTGGGTTCGGGCCCCATATCGGGCTCTGTGCTGACAGCTAGCTTGGAGCCTGGAGCCTGCTTCGGATTCTGTGTCTCTCTCTCTCTCTCTCTGACCCTCCCCAGCTCATGCTGTCTCTATCTCTTTGAAAAAAAAAAAGATTTTATTTTTAAGTAATCTCTACACTGACATGGGATTCAAACTCATAACCCAAAGATCAAAAGTTATGTGCTCTACTGACTGATCCAGCCAGGCACCCTACTGGGGGCTCTTTAATTTTACAAAATAAAAAGTTGGAAAAAATAATTCTGTAAACCTTGTAGAGGGGGGAGAAAAGTGTTAGAAGAAAGTTTGCCAGGAAGATGGCTATTGGGTTTCCCTGTGTTGCTATTTATTTATTTATTTATTTTATTGTGGTAAAAAACAAACAAACAAACCCAAAAAACATATAACATTAAACTTACCACCTCAACCATTTTTTAAAAAATTTTCTTTTAACGTTTATTTATTTTTGAGACAGAGAGAGACAGAGTACGAGCTGGGGAGGGGGAGAGAGAGAGGGAGATACAGAATCCGAAACAGGCTCCAGGCTCTGAGCTGTCAGCACAGAGCCTGACGCGGGGCTTGAACCCATGGACCACAAGATCCTGAGCCCAAGTCGGATGCTTAATCAACTGAGCCACCCAGGCACCCCCTCTATCATTTTTTTTTTTAAGATTTAATTGTTTTTCTTCCAGCTGGTCATGGGGCTGCTGCATGCGCTGAAGGAGACAACCAGCAGAATTGGTGTCTTTGGCAAGATTGAAATTCTGGTAGGTCCAGAAACATGCCCAATTCCATGTCATTGGTATCAAAAAATATTACAAGTCTTATACTCTCACAGGTAGAATGAATTGTGTACTGGCCACATATGGAGGTATTGCTTTGATCGTCTTATACTTCAAGTTAAGGCCTGAAAAAACACCAGCTGTGAAAGCAACATAAATGGATATATAAGTGTACCTCATCTTCTAAGTTCCCATGCCTGGAGAAGCTAATGCCACCTCATCATGTGATCCTCAGTTTGTACAATAAATTATGAACCCTGAAAACAACAAAAACAACAGATTTCATTTTTAGGTAATCTTTATACCCAATGTGGGGCTTGAATATACAAACTTGAGATCAAGAGTCGCATGCTACACCAACTGACCCAGCCAAGCACCTCCACCTCAACACCAAAGTGTTCAATTCAGTCATGTTAATATATTCACTTTGTTGTGCAACAGGTTTTTCCTACAGTTTTTTTTAAACATTTTTAAATTTTTATGTTTATTTATTTTTGAGAGATAGATAGAGTGTGAGTGGGGGAGAGGCAGAGAGAGAGGGAGACACAGAATTCAAAGGAGGCTCCAGACTCCGAGCCATCAGCACAGAGCCTGATGTAGGGCTCGAAGTCACGAACTGTGAGATCATGACCTGAGCCAAAGTTAGATGGTCAACTGAGTGAGCCACTCAGGTACCCCCTCCTACAATTTTTTGTCTTGCAAAACTGAAACTTCATACCCGTTAAACCCTAATTTCTCCCTTCCTTTTCCCCAGCCCTTGATAACCATGTTTCTACTTCCTGTTGCTAGAGTTTGAGTACCTTAAGTACCTCTTATAAGTAGAATTATACAATATTTGTTCTTTTGTGACTAGCTTATTTCACTAGGCATAATGTCCTTGACATTGTAGTATGTAATAGGATTTACTTTCTTCTTGTTTAAAGCTGCATAGTATCCTATGTATGTATCACATTTTCTTTATCCATTTGTCCATTGATGGACATTTGGGTTGCTTTCACCTCTTGGCTACTATGAATAATGCTGCAATGAAAGTGAGCGTACAAGTATCTCTTTGAGATCCTGCTTTTAATTCTTTTGAATTCCCAGAAGTGAGATTGCTGGATCATATGGTAATTCTATTTTTAATTTTTTGAGGAATCTCCATACTGTTTTTCATAATGGCTATACCATTTTACACTCCCATCAATAGTACTCCCATCAAGGCTTCCAATTTCTCCACATTCTCACCAATACCTGTTATTTTTTATTATTTTGATAGAGACCATATCTCACTGTGGTTTTGATTTGCGTGACTCTTATGATTAGTAATGTTAATTATTTTTCCATATATTTGTTGGCTATTTGTATATCTTCTTTGGAGAAATGTCTATTCAAATCCTTTGCCATTTTTAGTTTTATTAAAAAAAATGTTTTTAATGTTTATTTATTTTTGAGAGAGAGAGAGAGACAGAGCATGAGCGGGGGAGGGGCAGAGGGAGAAGGAGACAGAATCCTAAGCAGGCTCCAGGCGCTGAGCTGTCAGCACAGAGCGCGAAACGGGGCTTGAACCCATGAATTGTGAGATCATGATCTGAGCCGAAGTCAGATGCTTAACTAACTGAGCCACCCAGGTGCCCCTGGTTTGATTTTTTTTAAGTTTATTTACTTATTTTGACAGAGAGCACACACAAGAAGGGGGAGAAACAGAGAGAGAGAAAGAGAGAGGAGAGAGAGAGAGAGGAGGGAGAGAGAATCCCAAGCAGGACTCAAGCTATTAGTGCAGAGCCAAAGATGTGGGACTTGATCTCATGAACTGAGATCATGACATGAGTGAAAATCAAGAGTTGGATGTTTAACCAACTGAGCCACCCAGGCTCCCTCCTTTGCCCATTTTTAACTGGATTATCTGTTTTTATTGTTGTTGAGTTGTAAGAGTTCCTTAAATATATCTGATTTGCAATATTTTCTCCCTTCATATATAGGTTGATTTTTCACTCTGTTTATTGTTTCCTCTGGTGTACAGAAGTTGTACAGTTCGATATAGTCTCATTTATCTATACTGTATTTGCTTTGCTGTCTGTGCTTCAGTGTCATATCCAAGAAAGCGTTGCCAAATCCAATGTCCTGAATTTTTTCTCCTATGTTTTTTCCTAGAAGATTTATGGTTTCAGCTCTTACATTTCTTAATTTTGAGTTAACTTTTGCATATGGTGTCTGTATAGGATTCAACTTCATTATCTTGCATATGGATGTCTAGATAGCTATTGGCTTTTAAACTTCTTTTTACTGAATGCCTGACAACAATCTTATTATAGTATCATAATACATTGATTTCTGAGGGCATGATAGTGGTGTTTTATTTTTTGGTTTTTCAATTTAACTTGATTAGCAAAGTTATCCCAGCTTGATTATATAAAAGGAATGTGTGAATTTTCTCTGAAATATATTTGAATATATAACAACAAACACATTCTTATATATCTTAAAAATACATAAAAGAAAAAAATCTGAGCAACTCTAATAATAGTACTAATAGTACTAACAGTACTCAGTAAATGCGAATAGAGAAAAGTCAGTTGGCTAGGAAGAACAATAACAATAGGAAGAATGTAATTTGCTAGTTAATTTGCTTTCCAAAACTTACATTGTATTAAGAGGGCTTTGCTTAGGAAAGCAACATTGAAAACAAACTCATATGCCAAGTATTTCTCTGGAAAAAAACAGATGAATGTCTTAGGTAATATGATAGTGGAAGATGAGACAAAACAAGAGGCATTTGGATTAATTTAATTAGTGTCCTGTTGAATTTAAGAATACAGTGTCCTGCACATGCACAGACATAGATCAGTAGCAGATTTAGGGAAGCACTATTAGACTGCACCTGTTAGAGTCCTCAGTGAATCCAGTCCTTGTGTAAGGCTTCCAGTTGGAGCTGGCAGTTGTTGTAGGGATTAAATTATTTAAAGCCTTCAGCTGGCTGGTGTAGGCAAGCAGTAGCTTAGAAAACACTTAATCTATTTTTTAAAATCTGTTCCTAAGTTTGCTTTGCTCAGGCTGTAAGACTACATGCACCACCCACCTGCCACATTCTGGAATCTTTTTGTGAGAGAGGGTAAATTTATCCAAGAGAAAGAAAGATCTTTAAGGAATATCTATATTTTAATACACTATGCTTATTTGAGCCATATTTATTTGTAATAAGTATTTTGCTAAGCAACTAAAAAGCTATTGTTTAAGCTTATGTTTAAAAGGGAATCACCAAATGACTTATTTCAACAGCAATATTTTAAAGTTCTATTTTTAATTACAGTTAGAGGGGATTTTGGAACCAATGCATGGGCACTTTCAACATTATTTTTTTATTTTTATTTTATTTTTTTAATGTTTTATTTATTTCTAGGAGAGAGAGAGAGAGAGACAGCGTGAGCAGGGGAGGGTCAGAGAGAGAGGGAGTCACAGACTGAGGCTCCAGGCTCTGAGCTGGCAGTCAGCACAGAGCCCGATGCGGGGCCCGAACCCACGAACTGCGAGATCATGACCTAAGCGAAAGTCGGACGCTTAACCGACTAAGCCACCCAGGCGCCCCTCAACAGGATTTTTTTAAAAGGCAGCTCCATGTATATTAAGTAATATGGCAGCCCATTGCAATATGTTTAACTTCTTTTTAGAATACTAGCATTACTTAATAAAGTACACTGTGCCTTGAAGTGACAAGGAGTTTGGATAAAGCCTTCCAGATAATTCTGAGGCAGAGGATTTACTAGGCAAACCTCTTATATGTAATTAATCATTACCTAGAGGCCCAGTGTATTTTTTTTCTCTGTACTTTTTTCCTCAGGTGATTTTTTTTCTCAGGTTTGTCTGATGAAACCTGCAAGAATCTTCTTTCCTACTAGAAATTTTTATTCTAGTTTAGGTCTCTGTCATTTGCTGGGGGCATGATTAAATTAATAATTTCGAAAATAAAGAACTATGTTTCTGACATCATTCACTGTCTGAAGTTGTTCCCTGGCTGCCTCTAAAATAATAAAACTGCTGGGACACCTATTAGGTGGCTTAGTCGTTGAGTGTTGGACTTCCGCTCAGGTCATGATCTTGCATCATGATCTTGGGTTCGAGCCCCACATCGGGTTCAGTGCTGACAGAGCAGAGCTTAGTGTCCACTTCCGATTCTGTGTCTGCCCCTCCCCTGCTTGCACTCTGTCACTCTCTTTCTCTCTCTCTCTCTCTCTCTCAAAAATAAGTAAACATTAAAATAATAGGGGCGCCTGGGTGGCTCAGTCAGTTAAGCGTCTGACTTCGGCTCAGGTCATGATCTCGCGGTCCATGGGTTCAAGCCCTGCGTCAGGCTCTGTGCTGACAGCTCAGACCCTGGAGCCTGCTTCGGATTCTCTGTCTCCCTCTCTCTCTGCCCCTCCCCTGCTCACGCTGTCTCCCTCTCTCAGAAAAAAAAAAACAACATTAAAATAATAAACCTGTTATTTTTCCAAATTGCTCGATATAGAATTAAATAACTATGGTGGATGTATACTCCTTTTTAAAAAAGTTTATTTACCTATTTTTGAGAGATAGAGGAAGAGAAGAGTGTTTGGGAGGGGCAGAAAGAGAGGGAGAGAAAGAATCCCAAGCCAACTCTGCACTGGCTAATCGGAGTCTGACCCCACAAATCATGACACAGCAGAAATCAAGATTCGTAAGCTCAACCAACTGAGCCACACAGGCACGCCTGTGGACATAAACTCTTATCTGCCTGAAATTTGTGTGTAGAATTTTTGAAACAAACACAACGCAGTGGAATAGCAATGAAGTCTTGAATGTAAAAGTCTAAAGTTTTCGGATTACAGGTCTCAAGTTCTCTTACTTGTGAAGCTCACACATTTGTCAACTTCTTCCTTTTCTTCTTTAGAACTTTTCATTACTTTATTTTTAGAAGCTTATTTTGAACATGTATAAGATTGAAAGCAAAAATTTAGATACGTAGCAGAGGAAGAAAATTCATTTAAGACAAACTGCCTCTTAAATAGAGAAAATAAATGAAGCTGTTCTAGTGCAATTTCTTACTTGGCTGCAAGCATGACCCTCAAAGAAAAGTGGAATATGATTTCAGGCTCAATGGTGGCAAACTTTGGAGAGTCAACTTGGGCTAATCAAGCTGAATGACCAAAACATTTACAACAGCTACACTATCATGATTTTTATTTAACTAATTTTATTCAGTCAGGCAAAGCTTCATATTTTCTCCCATGTGGTTGCTTTAAAAATGTTATCACTGGGGGCGCCTGGGTGGCTTAGTCGGTTAAGCGTCCGACTTTCGCTTAGGTCATGATCTCGCGGTTAGTGGGTTTGAGCCCCACGTCGGGCTCTGTGCTGACAGCTAGCTCAGAGCCTGGAGCCTGTTTCAGAGTCTGTGTCTCCCTCTCTCTCTGACCCTCCCCTGCTCACGCTGTCTCTCTCTCTCCTAGAAATAAATAAAAATATTAAAAAAAAAAAAAATTATCACTGGGCACTATCCCAGAACCCCATGGGCCAGGCTGTCAAGAAGTACCAGCTCTCTTCCCATTTCTAAGCCACCTCCCTCAGAGTCTCTTTCTTGCTTTCAGTAGNTGTGCTGACTGCCAGCTCAGAGCCTGGAGCCTGTATCAGAGTCTGTGTCTCCCTCTCTCTCTGACCCTCCCCTGCTCACGCTGTCTCTCTCTCTCCTAGAAATAAATAAAAATATTAAAAAAAAAAAAATATTATCACTGGGCACTATCCCAGAACCCCATGGGCCAGGTTGTCAAGAAGTACCAGCTCTCTTCCCATTTCTAGGCCACCTCCCTCAGAGTCTCTTTCTTGCTTTCAGTAGGCTCCCTAGGGATTCAGCCTTCCTTCCTCTACTCCTCACAGCTGTCACCGCCTGCTCTGTTTCCTGGGGTTCCTCCTCCACCCCATCCCACCTAAAACTGGTTGTGGTCTGACCCACTTTCTTTAGCTACCCCCCTTCCTTTCTGCCTCTGAAAATAAGTATGAAGCCTGTTTACACCTAAGGGAACAAACCACTTGGAGGAATCTACAATACAGCTGTCTCTGCCTTTGTCATAAACACAGCCTTTGTGGGAGACCCATCAACCCTCACGTGGCCAACTTCCCCTTAGAGTGTAAAAGAATAAAACCAATGTGTTTATTTAACTTCTCTTTCAGCTATTTGCCTTTCAGCTAGTACCGCTTTCCCACCAGTGGCTGCTTACTACATACACAAGGATTGTTGGCATGAAATAGTTAAGCATTAAAATCCTGCGGCATCAAAAAGGAATAAGCACCCTTCACCTGGAACCCCTGGACCTGTTAC
Source organism: Crocuta crocuta (assembly GCF_008692635.1). NCBI lineage: Eukaryota > Metazoa > Chordata > Mammalia > Carnivora > Hyaenidae > Crocuta > Crocuta crocuta. Next base: position 1,554,647 of record NW_027531873.1, on the reverse strand, counting down.
AGTCATTTTTGGTCACCAGCGTGGCATCTGGAGACATCTGAGTCTTCTCTCCCTGCCTTAGGTTTCTCTTGGCTGAATACTTATCAAGAACAGCCAATCATGTCCAAAATTTCTAGTGTGTACTATTAAAAAAGTACTATCTGGAGTATGTTGGAGCCGTGATTTCCCATATATAAGATGGGTCAACACGACCCTCTCCACACAGGTTTAACTCTTTTTTTAAAGAGTTTATTTATTTAAACATTTTTTAAATGTTTTATTTACTTCTGAGAGAGAGAAAGAGAGACAGCATGAGCAGGGGAGGGTCAGAGAGAGGGAGACACAGAATCTGAAACAGGCTCCAGGCTCTGAGCTGGCTGTCAGCACAGAGCCCGACGTGGGGCTTGAACCCACGAACCATGAAATCATGACCTGAGCCGAAGTCAGACGCTTAACCAACTGAGCCACCCAGGCGCCCCAATGTTTATTTTTGAGAGAGAGACAGAGTATGAGCCGGGGAGGAGCACAGAGAGAGGGAGACAGAATCGAAACAGGCTCCGGGCTCTGTGCTGAAGAGATCACGACCTGAGAGGAAGTCGGACGCTTAACCGACTGAGCCACCCAGGTGCCCCATAAACTCTTTAACTCTTTGAGTCTTCTTAACACACCCACACCCACACCCACATGAGAGGCCACTGGTAACAATCTATGGTCACCACCCAAACTCTCAGGTAAGGCTTTCAAGATCTCTTTCTTTTAGTCTGCTTTGCACCACCTCACATGTGAGCTCTCTCCCAGTCCCAAGCTGATTGAATTTGCTTTCTGGCTTTTTATCTTTACTCATTTGGATTTAATGATCAGGTTCCCATTTTTCCCCCCTTGAAACTGACCTGGTAACTCCATAGAATACCGCCTCTGGCAATTTCTTTGGACTCCACAGGGAAATTAGATTAAATCCCTTCAAGAGCACTGGGCATGTTGTATCTCTCTTACCCACAATGCCAGAATGGTCTCTTCTGGGTAGTGTGTGCTCATCATCAAAGTGTTTTTAATGATGATAGTGTTGAAAATTATGGCTTTAACAACTACTTCTGCTTTAAGAAAGCATTCTGTATGATGAGCACTGAGAAATGTATAGAATCGTTGAATCATTATATAGTACACCTAAAACTAATATAATGTTGTATGTTAATTATATTTTAATTTTTTAAAACAAAATAAAAAAAAACCCACTCCCTACGTCTTTATCTTTGCAGTGGTGTAACAGACTTAGAATCAGCCTATGGGGGCACAGCATGCTGTAGTGTCCATGCCCGTGAACTCTGGGCCCAGACTTTCTCTGTTCAAATACTTGTGTTGTCACTTTCTAGCCATGCAACTTTGGTCAAGTTACTTAGCTTCTCTAGGCCTCAGTTTCTTCATCTGTAACCTGGGTGTAATACCCTAGGTATTCCTGGGGTTCTTATGATGATTACCTGAGTTAGCATTAGTAATTAACTTAGAACAGTGTCCAACGCATTACAAGCACAAAACTGTTTGCTAATCAGACAAAAAGAGATTTTTAAAATAAATAACCCACGTACTTCTAACCCTCCCAGGTAATATTAAAATATTAGCATTTGGAACAGGTAGAAAATGTTTTTATGTGGCTCAGGCAAGTTCCAGAATGCATTTTAATTTAATTATAATTGCTTTGCTTAGTATTGAATGCTTTCAATTCAGCTTTCAATCACTAATGCCAATCACCTAGTGGATAACTAGGCAGATAACCTAGTGAATAACTCTAAAGCTTAGAGTTGAGGGTTTTTTGTTGTTGTTGTTGTTTACAAATTTTTTCTAAACCAGAAATATCTTTCACATAAAATAGATACTTAAAAAGTGTGTGTTTATTTAAATATAGTTGAGGGGCACCTGGGTGGCTCAGTCGGTTAAGTGTCTCACTGGCTCAGGTCATGATCTCATAGTTTGTAGGCTCGAGCCCTGCCTGGGGCTCTGTGCTGACAGCTCAGAGCCTGGAGCCTGCTTCCGATTCTGTGTCTCCCTCTCTCTCTGCTTTTCACCCACTTGCACTCTATCTCTCAAAAACAATAAATAAAAACATTTTAAAAATTAAAAAATATATATAGTCAAAACAAAGTGTTTTAAAATTTTTTCTGTATTTTTCTTTATAGATTAAGACTTACTAATATATTGCCAGCATCCTAAAAGGGAGTGGTTAAAAGAAATCACTGTGCATCCTTTAAATGGTCTACTATGCAGCTGTTTAGAAGAATGCAGTAAATTTGTATGTACTAATATGGAACAGCCACCCAGCTATATTACGATAAAAAAGGAAAGTATAGACCAGTATGTATGGTATGCATATATATGGTAACACTCAAAATAAGGTATAAATAAAAAGCAACCCCATTCTTTTCCTTCACTATCCCTTTAAACCTTGGAGGAAATTTTGTGGAAAATCATAACCTTTTTGATCACTGTTAGAAAAAAAAATTAAAAGTCCCCAAAGCACTTTAATTTCCCATAATAGTTTCATTTCTGTTAGGAAGTTGGCCACTCCAATGAAATAACTGAAACTCTAAACCTCTATATAAATTAGAGCTCAGCTCTGCTTTGAGCCTGAGGAAAAGCTGGACAACTTTTTGCCTGCTCAGACTTGCTTATCCACAGCCTCTCCCCTGCTTCTCTAAACTCCTGTAGCTCCTCCCAGTTTGAAAGAAGTGGGAAAAATAAAGAATGGAAAGGTCACACTTGACTGACAAACAGGTAATTTTAGTTGGGACCTTTTAGGAGTCGC
>NW_027531873.1:1228585-1551727 GCF_008692635.1 Crocuta crocuta | reverse complement strand
AGCTGTCAGCACAGAGCCAGATGCGAGGCTCGAACCCACAAAATGTGAGATCATTACCTGAGCCAAAGTCGGATGCTTAACCAACTGAGCCACCAAGGTGCCCCAGCAGATTCTGGTTCTAAGATTCTTGATCTCCGTTATGGTTTTCTCAGAGATCTCCCAACTAGAAACCTCCAATTGTTGGGGCGCCTGGGTGGCTTAGTCGGTTAAGCGTCCGACTTTCACTTAGGTCATGATCTCGCAGTTCGTGGGTTCGGGCCCCACGTCGGGCTCTGTGCTGACTGCCAGCTCAGAGCCTGGAGCCTGTTTCAGTCTGTGACTCCCTCTCTCTCTGACCCTCCCCTGCTCACGCTGTCTCTCTCTCTCTCTCCCCTAGAAATTAAAAAAAAAAAACAAACATTAAAAAAATAAATAAATAAAAGAGGAAACTCCAATTGTAATTCCTGAGGTGTGGTTCATGCTTTGCTGTGGCAGGCCACTTCAACCTCTACCCCTCAGCCCTTGGATGTCTGATGATGACACACTCTCTGTCTGTCTGTCTCTCCTGGGGTCTTATGTCCCTGTGGGCAGCCCAATTGGATAATGTTGTTTTTAAGCATATTTCAACCTGTTTTTGCCCATAAATCCACTGGATCCTCACATCAATGCAGCTCACTTTCAGAAAAGCTTAGCCTCTTCATTCTCTGCCTCTTCGGGCCTAAAGCCATAGCTTCTCACATTAGATTTCCCAGCTGTGCATCAGATACCATTCCACCAAGTCCTCCAAACTTCAAGGCATGCTATCCAGCCCAGCCCTAGAAGCAATCTCTTTGAGGGCTTCTTTTTGCTTTAAGGTAAGGGGAAACATCATTTTCCTGATCCTCATGGGCATAAGGAAAACACACAAGAATAACATAGTCCTCTCAAAGAAATCCATCTCTCTGTCCACTTCAACTTCAAGACTTTTATACCCTCAAGACTGGCCAAAGTTTGCAAAGCCAGTTTTTGATTCTTGCCACTGTGAGTCCTGTTTGGAAAACAGCCACTGTCCTTGGTATGTGAGTGTATGTGGTAGCTACCGTTTTCTCTAAACCTTTGAGGATACAGCTGAAACTAATACAGAAAGTGTCTCATTATAGCATCTTAGTTAACTTATGTCTGGAGAATATCCCTCTTCAAGAATACCCCAGAAACAGGTGCTTGCCTCCGGGAGACTGAAAGGGAGGAAGAGAGGGAGACAGAGGGAGACATTTTGCTGTATAACCTCTGTGCCTTTTAAATTTTATACCATGTGCATTTGTTACCTGTTCTGTATATGTAATAATATCCCAAGGTGCTTCCTCTTGTACAGTCAGAGTGAGAACACACCGAAGAATGATATTTTTTTTTTAAAGCAGAATTACAACTCAAGGCACAAAGTGAAGAATTGATGTAATTTTAAAGATTTCCAAGTCAAGAAAGGTGTCTTATCTTTAATTCTCCATGCATTTTAGTTCTATGTTCTGTTTTGTTTTGTTTGGACTAAATTATATTGTCTCAATTCATCATTGCTTACGTCTGCCTTCTTGGTACACCGAACTGATAAATTATGGTTGATTCAGTGTTACTTAAATTCTGTTTAACATTTGATTTTGAGTCACGGAAGAGTCACATTGAAAGGAAGCTTAAAAAGTATTATCTGACTGTTCCTCAGGTGTTGGGTGAAGAAACTGAGGCCCTCATATTATGTCATCACAGCAAAAACATACTCCAGGAAACCTCCTGGAATGCAATGAATCCTGCCTGTTTGTTGTTGTGCATGTGTGTGTGTGTGTGTGTTTTATTTTCTTCTTTTTTATTTTAAAGCCAGTGTTGAAGATAAATGAGAGTATTTACTGCACTATATAACCCAGTGACAGCCATTGTTCCTGCCTTGTGTTACCCTTAGGGCAGGACTCAGTACTTTTCATTATATCTCAAAAGAAAATCATTCTACAAGGCACTAGAGGGAAAATTTTGTAGAGAAGATGGATTGGAGTATTACATCATATAGCACACAATAAAATTTAATAAAAATCCCCATTAACCAGCTCTGTTCTCTCCCCAAGTTCATCGCCAGACACCAGCCATCTTCTCTCCCTTGTAGCCCTTTTTTCAGGCTGCACCTGGTTACTATCAGCTTTCCAACCCCTGAGATCTTCCCTCTGAGCTCCCAAATCTCTCCTCTTTCTCCCACAAAGCAATTCAGCTCTTTTCTGTTTTCTTCAATTTTTCACCTTCCCACCTGAAATCCTATTGAGCTAATAATGCACTACCATTAGAAGAAAGCAAGTAGTAAATGACATTTTAATTTTATTTTAAAGTTTTATTTATTAAAAAAATTTTATGCTTATTTATTTTTGAGTGAGAAACGAGTGTGAGTGGGGAAGGAGTAGGGAGAGAGGGAGACAGAATAGGAAGCAGGCTCTAAGCTCTGAGCTGTCAGCACAGAGTCCGACATGGGGCTCGAACTCATGAACTGCAAGATCATGACCTGAGCTGAAGTAGGATCTCAACCAACTGAGCTGCCCAGGAGCCCCGTAAATGACATTTTTATATCTTCTTTGCCTCAAAACAAAATTTTTTCTTCTCCCATTTAGTAAAGCAACAAAAAGTAAACATTGAATCCAGATTTATATCATTAAGGACATTTGTATCAGAATCCCAGACAATTAGACGTAAAAACTTCAATTTAAAAACTGAAGAAGCTGATGCCTAGAACAAGATCCATGGAAGACTGTTAATTATCCTCCAATATCTATTTCTCCCTCTTCAATTGTGATAGATTTATAGCTTGGTGTGGCCCCATGGCTAAACTGTCACCAGTGGAATCGAAACAGAGGTGCCTTGTGCAGCTTCTGAACCACTTGCTTAAAAGGAATTTGCTTGTTCTTCACTTCTTCGCTTTCTTTGTCTGTTGAGTTGGAAATCAGACTTGACAGCAACACAACTCAGACCATTCAGATAAAACCAATGCCCTAGCATCTTGCTACTTTAAGTGTGGTCCATGGGCTAGTAGCATCAGCATCAGAGCTTGTTAGAATAAGCTCATCTCCAGATGGACTTAATCAGAGTGTGCAGTTTAACAAGATGGCCAGGTGATTCACATTTATATTAAAGTTTGAGAAGAACGACTTAGAAGATAGAGGAGTCATAGATGGAAGGAATCAGGGTCTCTGTGAGAAGCTGAACTACCCTGAAAGCCATCTATGTTCCCCCCAACTCCCGCTCTTTGTGTGTGTGTGTGTGTGTGTGTGTGCGTGCATGCATGTGTGTGTGTGTGTGTATGGTGAAATACACAACATAAAATTTACTATCTTAATTACTTTTAAGTGCACAGTGCAGTGGCATTAAATATATTTGTATTGTGCACCATCACCTATCCCTAGAACATTTTTAATCTTGCAAAACTGAAGCTCTGTACCCATTAGACAACACCTCCGCATTTTTTACTTACTCCAGCTCCTGGCAACCACCACTCTACTTTCTTCTGGACTCACCTACTTTTGGGATGTTAAGAAAGAGAAAAAAAAACCTTCTAATTTATTTAAGCTGTGTTTTGGTGCCTACTTGTCAGATTCCCCTTCTGTAGGACTGAAACACCTATTTTTTCAGCTGTTAAGAGTATTTGCATATAGCAGCCTTAGCTCAATCGGTATCCAGAAATTGCCCTGGCAATTTGTAGGTAAGAATTTGGGTGACATAACTTACCCAGAATTGTTCTTGGGTCAGCCATCCTATACCCAGTGGATTCAGGAGTCAAGGCAAGTGTAAGCCCCCTTACCCCAATTTAAGATAACTCAGAAAAGCCATTCCAACTACAAAGGTTCCCTTGGGTTATTGTGATTACATCACAGTTATACCTTTTCCTCTGCCTAATTCTACTTCCTCTATCTCCCCACCAAGGGTTGATCTCATGACTACTCCCCCCAAAAATCTGATATGTAAATAAATTTGGTATTCTTGGCCTAAATATAAGAGCTATCATAACGAGGAAGGCCATACCTCTAAAACTACCAGCCAAAATAGTAAATAAAAAAATATTACATTCTAGGGGTAATGATAGAGATTGTTGGTCTTATAAGGCCACTTATTTTTCCCTTTTTAAAAATGGAGGTATAATTAATATACAGTGTTATATTAGTTTCAGGCGTGCAATATAAAGATTTAACAATTCTACACATTACTCGATGCTCATCAAGATAAATGTACTCTCAATCTTTTTTTATCTGTTTCACTCATCTCCCCACCAACCTCCCCTCTGGCAACCATTCGTTTATTCTCTATATTTAAGAGTCTGATTTTTTTTGTTTTTCTCTTTTTTCTTTTGTTCATTAGTTTCATTTCTTAAATTCCACATATGAGTAAAGTCATAAGGTATTTGTCTTTCTCTGATTAACTTAATCACTTAGCATTATACTCTTTAGGTCCATCCATGTTGTTGCAAATGGCAAGATTTTATTATTTTTTTATGACTAAGTAATATTCCATTATGTGTATATACCATATCGTATTTATCCATTTATCTATGGATGATAGATTCTGAGACAGGATTGCTTCTGAGACAGGAAAACTAAAGGGACCCCATGAAAAATTGCTTTTTTCCCCCTCTCTGTTCTCCGCTTCTATTCTTGCTAGGACCTACACATGCCTTGTAGAACAGAAAATGTATATCCAAGTTGTAAAGGTCAAGGAGTTAATTATTTCTTTGGAGTCTTCCAGCACAGTAGGTAATATCTAAGCAGTGACCGGGCAGGGTCTTCATGAACATTTTCCAAGACCACTGACTCACCAAGATCCCTAGCTCCAGGGCATAAGTGACTTATGAAGACAATCAAACACTTGTTTGTCATTGTTCCTTGATGCCTGAGAAGACACTTGCACTGGACCACAATCCTTAATGAAAACCCCAGACTCTAATCCAAGCAAAGAGGAGACTCATGAAAAAAAAAGAGGAGACTCATTCTTCTTTCCTTTCTAACTCTTCTGAGGCTCTGTTTGTATATGTCCTCTCTCTATATCTTCTCTGCTCTCACTTCTTCTCAGTTTGCATTTGATTTCTATCCTGCACAAAGCCAAGAATCCTCTTGGCTGGTCCTGCAGGACACTCCTCCGGGTCCTCAGCACCAGCCCGCATGCATCACTTCCATATCTTTGCTATTACAAATAATGCTGCAATAAACATAGGGGTGCATATTCTTTTTGAATTAGTGTCTTAATTTCCTTTGGATAAACTCCCAGTAGTGGAATTACCAGATCTTATCGTATTTTTTAAAGTTTTATTTATTTAAGTAATCTCTACACTCCACATGGGGCTTGGATTCACAACCCCGAGATCAAGAGTTGTATGCTCCTCTGATTAAGTCAGCCAGACACCCTTATTTTTTTATTTTTTGAGGAGCCTCTCTACTGTTTTCCACAGTGGCTGCAACAACTTGTATCCACTAACAGTATAAGAGGGCTCCTTTTTCTTCACATCCTCACCCACACTTGTTATTTCTTGTGTTTTTTATTTTTAGCTGTTCTGACATATAAGGTAATATTACATTGTGGTTTTGATTTGGATTTCCCTGGTGATTAGTCGTGTTGATCATCATTTCATGTATCTTTTGGCTATCTGCATGTCTTCTTTGGAAAAAATGTCTATTCAGCAGAAAAAATATGCAGCCAAGAATACTTTATCCGGCAAGTCTGTCATTCAGAATAGGAGAGATAAAGACTTTCCCAGACAAACAAAAAACTAAAGGAGTTCGTGATCACTAAGTCAGCTCTGCAAGAAATATTAAAGGGGACTCTTTGAGTGGGAAAGAAAGACTAAAAGCAACATAGACTAGAAAGGAGCAAAGAAAAACCTCCAGAAATGACTTTACAAATAACACAAAGGCACTAAATTCATATTTATAATGAATCAATCTGAATTTAAATGGACGAAGTGCTCCAATCAAAAGACACAGGGAATCAAAATGGATAAACACACACACACACACACACACAAACACACACACAGAGGACCCTTCTATCTGCTGCCTACCAAAGACTCATTTTAGATTTAAAAACACCTCCAGATTGAAAGTGAAGGAGAACCATCTATCATGATAATGGACATCAAAATAAAACTGGAGAAGCCATATTTATATCAGATAAACTAGATTTTAAAGCAAACACTATAATAAGAGATGAAGAAGGGCATTATATCATAATAAAGGGGTCTACTGAACAAGAAGATCTAATAATTGTAAATATTTATTCTCCCAACTTGAGAGCACACAAATATGTAAATCAATTAATATCAAGCATAGAGAAACTCATTGATAATAATCCAGTAATAGTAGGAGACTTTTTTTCTTTCTTTCTTTCTTTTTTAATATTGTCAAGTTGGTTTCCCTATAACACCCAGTAATAGTAGGAGACTTTAACACCCCTCTTACCACATGGACAGATAGATCATCTAAGCAGAAAATCAACAAGGAAACAATGACTTTGAATGACACACTGGACCAGATGGACTGAACAGATATATTTAGAACTTTTCATCCTAAAGCAGCAGAATAAACACTCTACACTCAGCATGGAGCCTGATGCAGGGCTCAATCTCATAACTGTGAGATCATGACCTGAGCCGAAATCAAGAGTTAGACCTTTAACTGACTGAGACACCCAGCACCCCTACATTCATTTTTTTGAATATATGAACACGTAATTGTCGTAACACAACTTGTTGAAAAGACTTTTCTTTCTCTATCTAATTGCTTTTACTCCTTTGCCAATGATCAATTGTGTATGTTTGCGTAAACCTATTTGTTTGCTCTGTATTCTGTTCTGTTGATCTAAATGTCTATTCTTGCATCAATATCATACTGTCTTGACTACTATAGCTTTACAGTAGATCTTGATATTAGATAATGTGAGTCCTCCAATTTTGTTTTTCATCTTCAGTATTGTGTTGGCTATTTTAGGTCTTTTGCCTTTCTTTGCTATTTTTAAATTTTTTTTTAATTTTTAGTAATTTCTACGTTTGACATGGGGCTCGAACTCACAACCTTAAGGTCAAGAGTCACATACTCTCCCAACTGAGCCAGCCAGGTGCCCTTCTTTTGCCTTTCCATATAAACTTTAGAATCACTTTGTCAATATCTACAAAATAGCTTATTGGGATTTTGACTGGGATAATTTTTTTTTTTTAATATTTTTATTTATTTCTAGGAGAGAGAGAGAGAGACAGCGTGAGCAGGGGAGGGTCAGAGAGAGAGGGAGATACAGACTCTGAAATAGGCTCCAGGCTCTGAGCTGACAGTCAGCACAGAGCCCGACGCAGGGCTCGAACCCACGAACCGCGAGATCATGACCTAAGCGAAAGTCAGACGCTTAACCGACTAAGCCACCCAGGCGACCCTACTGGGATAATTTTGAATCTATGGATCAAGTTAGGAAGAATTGAATCTTAACAATATTACATCTTCCAATCTCAAACATAGGATATCTCTCCACACATTTTAGGTCATTTTTATTTCTTCCCCTAAAGTTTTATAGTTTTTTTGATATAGATATTTCAAAATATTTGTAGTTTTTGGTATAGGTACTACATGTATTTTGTTAGATTTATACGTAAGTATTTTAATTTTCATGTTATTGTTAATGATATTGGTTTTTTGAATTGCAAATACCCATGTGCATTGCTTGTATATAGGAAAGCAATTGACTTTTGTATGTTAACGTCATGTCCTTTGCACTTGATATGGTACTTGCTTCCAGCACTTTTTGAGTTGATTCCTTGGGATAATCTATATAAATGATCATGTCATCTGTGAACAAAGACTGTTTTATTTCTCTTTTCCCAATCTGTATCACTTTTATTTTGTTTCTTTGTCTTAATGTACTAGCTAGTGCTTCCAATCCAATGTTAAATATATATCCATTTAATTCTTCAGTCTAGTCTCATCAAAAACCAGATATATTCTGGAGAACACCAGACTACCACAAATGCAAACAAATAGTGGTCTCAACTACAATTGCTGTGCAGGATATAGTATGTTTGCTAAAGCAAATTAAATGACTTCAGATATATGGTAGCCATTGGTCTGAAGAATAATTTCTTTTCCAAGTTTATCAGAATAAGCTTGCATATATTTTTAGCCTTGCCCCAGGGTTATGTTAACTCCTTCCCATACTGTCACAGTATATTCTGAAGCGGTCATTAGAATATCACATTAGTCCATTTTACTTATGACATCATATTAATTCAACTGGAAGAGGAAGAAGTGGCAAGGACATTGGGGGTTTTGGTAAGACACATGCCCTCTAGGGTATGGGAAATAAAGCCTACAAAGATTCAAGGTCTGGCCATATAAAGTGTTCTAGGTCCAAGTAGCCTAGCCACTTGGTTATGCTGAAACAACCCCTCCAGAGTAAAAGACAGGACTCCATTTGAGAACCTGATTTCAAGTTACTCGACAAATGATATGGGGGCCTCCCTCTTGTTGTAGCAAGTTAGTGAACTCTAAGTAATATTGTAGGTAATACTCATTGAATGGTTACTTTAAAAAATTTAAAAAAAAATTTTTTTTAATGTTTTATTTATTTCTAGGAGAGAGAGAGAGAGAGAGACAGTGTGAGCAGGGGAGGGTCAGAGAGAGAGAGAGTCACAGACTGAAACAGGCTCCAGGCTCTGAGCTGGCAGTCAGCACAGATCCCGACGCGGGGCTTGAACCCATGAACCGCGAGATCATGACCTGAGCGAAAGTCGGACGCTTAACCGACTAAGCCACCCAGGCGCCCCTAAAAATTTTTTTAAAAAACATTTATTTAACACTTATTTATCATTTATGATTGTGAGCATGATCATGGGAGGGGCAGACACAGAATCTGAAGCAGGCAGGCTCCAGGCTTCAAGCTGTCAACACAGAGCCCGACACAGGGCTTGAACTCACAAACCGTGAGATTGTGACCTGAGCCAGTCAGACCCTCAACAGACTGAGCCACCCAGGTGCCCCAGAATGCTTACTTTTTTATAGTTCTTTTCCTATAATCCCTATACTGCAAAGGAGGACACTAAGGTACAAAATGGTTAATAACTTTTCTGATGTTACCCAGCAAATGACAGAGCTGGGCTTTGAACCCTGACATTCTGCTTTCTAGAACTCACACTCTTAAATCATTATGTCAAGTCCGTGGCAAAAACTGAGCCTGAGTCTTGGATTTCCTGAATGCCAAGTTAGTGCTCTTTTCATTCATCCTCTCTCCATTTCTCTAGTGTGGGTAAAGTTTTTCCTATTCTCCAGTTAAGGTTGTGTTCTCCATCTGATGTAGCTGTTAAGAGCTTAGGCTATGGTGTCAGACAGACCTGAGTCTCTGCCACTTCTTAGCAGTGTGTCATTGAGGGTATTACTCACATTCTTTGAGTTTTGGTTTCTATGCATGTAAATAGGAATAATAACAATAGTATCCATTTCATGGAGATGATGTAAAGATTAAATGATATAATATTTAATATGGAAGATAAAACCCTAGGACATAAGCTTCAACAATGTTAACTGTCATCATTATTTCTGCCTGGCTTCTGGAGATCTAAGGAGTTTCCCTCTTTTTTGCCTCACTTTATCCTCTGTTTCGGTTTTTCATTCAGAGTGGGGAAATTGATTCCTGAGAAGTTCAATTTAATCTGATTACTTAAGCTCAAAACATTGAGTAGCAAACTGAAGGAGTACTGTGATTTGCATTGGTATTGATACCACATAGGGATTTCCTTGAGTCTCATAGTTACTTAATATGTATACACAGCAATTGTATACATGATTACATAAAATGGAGGATCATTCATTTGTGCCTCAAGTATCATTATCACCATGTAACCAGAAAGAAACAGTTTTTCTTTGAAGGCAGTAGTTCTAATAGTGTTATCCTTCTTTTACAAAAATAAATACTTCTATAACATCTCCTTTATTATCCTGAAATAAAATGCATTAATACAATAAATCATTCACACATATAATAAACAATGAAGGTGCTAACTTTAATATAAAAGTGAAATGAAGGAAATGCATTTTATAATAAAAGATGTATTTTAATATATCAGTACTCAGGCTTGGCTACATTATGGGTTGCAGAGGCAGTTGGATGTTTGCACCTCTGCCTAGAATCTTGCATGTAGTAATAGCTATAAATGCAAATTTCTAGTGTTGTGTTGAACTGATGACTTGAATATTGAGAGAACTGTGACTATCAGTGGGTTTTTTTTCCGAAATGATGAAAAATTCTCTGCAAAATTCCAAATGAACCAACATACAGCTTTCCTTTACAAGGAAATACAAGGTGTATTTCTAGAAAATTCACTGTGCATTGGAATGGGGGAGGCAGTATTTACATGAAAAAATGAAGGTAGGTTGTAGGCTCAGGTAATTATGAACAGTTTTTTCACTGATACATCTGGAGAGACATCAAAATTGTGAGGGACCCAGACTAATTCTTTGGAGTGACAACTGTCGATTAAATCCCAGCAGTGCTTCTAATCATTATGACATCTGAAGATTCTCCCTCAGAAGCCGAAATGCCCCTGATGAAGTTTCACCTGCTTTGAGAACCACAGCTTTAAAGAAAATGTTATTACTATGTATGGTTTTATTTATTTAGTTAGTTAGTTAGTTGAAAAATATTTATTTAGGGCCGCTTGTGTGGCTCAGTCAGTTGAGCGTCTGACTTTGGCTCAAGTCATGATCTCACAACTCGTGAGCTCAAGTCCTGCATTGGGCTCAGAGCCTGGACCCTGCTTTGGATTCTGTGTCTCCCTCTCTCTCTGCTCCTCCCGCATTTGCACACTGTCTCTCTCTTAAATATAAATAAACATTCAAAAAAAAATTTTAATATATTTATTTCGAGAGAGAGTGAGCACAAGTGGGGGAGGGGCAGAGAAAGAGAGAGAATCCCAAGCAGGCTCCATGCTCAGTGCAGAGCCCAACGTGGGGCTGTCTCACAACCGTGAGATCATGACCTTAGCTGAAATCAAGAGTTCAAGCTTAACTGACTGAACCACCCAGGCGCCCCCTAATTTTGGTTTTATTATATCAAACAGTGGCACTCAAAACCTCCCAGAAATTTTTTCTGCCATATAATGATTATTTTACAACATCTATCACTGTTTGACAAATGAGGAAACAAGCTCATAGAGTTTAAGCCACTTGTCCCTGGTCACGCAGCCACCGAGTGGGAGGTGTAAACAGTTCCAACTCTTGGTCTTACCGCTCCCTGTTCACTACATTTCCCGACTGGGAATGCATTGGATATACTTGAACTTCAGCCCCTACTTGTACCTCCATCCCCTGGAAATCCCCTAAATTCTGGTTCCAGGAACTCTACTGAGCCGCCTTGCTGGTGGTATTTGCCTTTCCTCAACCCCTCCCTGAAGGCATCTTCCCCTGCCACCTTTTCTGCCTCATTTCCATAGCCTCTGGCTTTCCCTAGGGTAGCCTGGCTGGGGTGGCAGAAGTGTCCACCCCTTCCCCACGCTCTGTTACTAGGTCATAAAGCAGGGTGGACTCTACTTCCAGTTTGCTGAAGAGTTTTAAGGGGGGAACAACCATTTTATTTGATTGAGTCTTTATTCCGGCCCACTCTCCCAGGGAGTCTGATGTGGGTGGCTGAGGCTGGCCGGGAAGGCCTTTGTCAACCCCAGTGAATAGTGTCCTTCCCTTGCATATTCCAATCATGCTAGTATACTCTGTGTCTTTTTCCCCTCCAAGAGAGCCTTTGTTCCAACTGTTTGTATGGGAACTTAAAAAGGGAGCCATTATTCAGCAGCTCCTTGAAGAGACCTCATACTAGCCTCATGTGTAATAGAATACAAAATATTCATGACTATTTGGGATGAAGTTTGCAACATAGAAATATTCTTAGCTCCTGGATATTCTTTATGCTCTCCATCTTTTCCCTTTCCCCTTCCCTTCTCCACCTCACCCTCAGACTATCAGAGCTATACATTCACTTCTCTATTATAGGGATGAAAACTAGAGCAGCATATCTTCCCAAGTACTTTCTCTGCACTTATTGAGAGGATCATGTGGTTCTTGTCCTTTCCTTTACTGATGTGATGAATCACACTGATTTGCAGATATTGAATCAGCCCTGCATCCCAGATATAAATCCCACTTGGTTGTGGTGAATAATTTTTTTAATGTATTGTTGGATCCGGTTGGCCAATATCTTGTTGGGGATTTTTGCATCCATGTTCATCAGGGAAATTGGTCTATACTTCTCCTTCTTAGTGGAGTCTTTGTCTGGTTTTGGAATCAGAACTCTGATTTTATTTTAATTTTGTGTTTTAAATGTTTATTTATTTTGAGAGAGAGAGAGCACATGCACATAGGAGCAGGGGAGGGGCAGAGAGGGAGAGAGAGAGAGAGAGAGAGAGAGAGAGAGAGAATCACAAGCAGGCTCCATGCTGTTAGTACAGAGCCCCACTGGGGGCTTGATCCCACTAACCTTGAGATCATGACCTGAGCCAAAAATCAAGAGTTGGATGCTTAACTGACTGAGCCACCTAGGCACCCCCATGGGCCCCATTTTAAAAGGAGAATAAATCTTTTTAAGAGATCCCTCGATAGACTTCCCAGCTAGTCCCATAACCAGGATTGGATACTTGGCTATGCTCTCCCTACCTAGAGAGGAGATGGAGAGAGCGATATCTGGTACCTGCAGCTTTTATAAGGGGCGGGGATAGGATTGGTGGTCTTAATGAATGGCTGTTGATATTCTAATGTCTTCAGATTTGACTGAAGTGAAAGCTTGCCTTCTAGTCAAGAAAAGACTAATGTTCCAATGAAGGCATCGTACTGCATTTTGTTCTGGAAAAGACAAACGTTCCAATGACTTAGTGCTATTTATACTCTTACTTTGTCATGCTCCATTTCAATTTTTTTGTGTTTTTTATAATCAACTAGATTCAAAAAGAACTTCAGGAGGAGACAGCATGGAAACTAAATCATGGGGGCTCTAGAAGGCAAGAAGTTTTAATGTCTGTAACTCATGCTTATTGTATCTACTCTAGCTTTACCTTTTCTCTCAGGGGGCTGAACTGGAGTAGGTGTCATAGTATAGCACAGTAGTCCTCGATTATGCCTTCTGGAATATTCTCAGCTCTGACAAATGGCAACAATATGATTAAGTTTCTTCATCTATAGGCACTGAAAAAAATCTTGGCCCTCATGGAGCTTACATTTTAACATAGGGACACAAATAATACTATACAACAGATTCAAAGTATGTAGGATGTTAGAAGATGATTGCTCTAGAAAAAAATAGAGTAAGGGAGACCTGGTATATTGGGATGATGAGGGCAGGCTGCAGGATGGTCTGGTGTAGTCTTACTGAGAAGGTGACATGTGAGAAAAGACTTGAAGGAAGTGAAAAAATGAGCCATGTGGGTGTACAGTGGAAGAGTAAGGGTGAACAGAGGAAGAGCTAGGTCCCAAGGTGAAAGTACTAAGACAAGAGAATGACCAGTATTTATATGAAAATCAAGGATGTTAATGGTGGCTGGGTGAAGTGATTGAAAGAGAGAACAGAAAGAGATAGGGTCATGGAAATGAGGAGGAGAGCACAGAGGATATAGAACCTTGTTGGTCATTGTTAGGACCTTACTCTGAGTATAATGGGGAGACATGGAGGGTTTTGAATAGAAGTGAGACATTCTCTGATGGATTTTTAAAAGACACCCCCCCTTATTGTTTTTCATGTGTTGAGAATGGAGGAAGGGTAAGGGTGGAAGTAGGCAAGTCAGTTAGGTAGCTGCTATAGGCATCTCGGCATCACAAGGGGTTTTGAACTAGTATGCTAGCAGTGGAGGAAGTAAGAAATGGCAAAAATATGGACATATTTTGAAGGTAGAATTGGCAGAGTGTAATGATAGACTAGATATATGACTCAGGGTTTGAAGTTGCCATCAACTGAGTGAGACAGGCAGACTGTGGGTAGAGCAGGTTTGGGAAAGAATGTCAGAAATTTTTATTTTGGATATGTTGAGTTTGCAATGCTTATAAGACATTCAGGAAGAGATGTCAACTAGGTTTTTTGCTATATGATCTTATATTTTTATTGTTTTCATTTTTGAAAGTGCTTATTTATTTATTTTGAGAGGGGGTCAGGGGCAGAGAGAGGGGGGGGGAGAGAGAGAGAGAGAGAGAGAGAGAGAGAGAGAGAATCCCAAGCAGGCTCCATGCTGTCAGCACAGAGAGCACAGAGCCCTACACAGGGCTCGATTCCATGAACCATGAGATCATGACCTGACCTTGAATTATGAGTTAATCAAGAGTTGGATGTTCAACCAGCTAAATCACCCAGGCACTCAGATCACTGTATGTCAAAGTCTTTAATTCAATGCCTATAAAGTGGTAAGTGCTCAATAATGTTAACTACAATGATGATGATAATTTTCATCACTCACATCTTAAGGCACTCTGACTCCCAATTTAGCCATCTTATCCCTTTAATTCAGCTAAAATAAAGTTGAGCTTTCCACTGCTCCATCTGGATTTCTATTTATAGCACAAACCATATAGTCCAACATTAGAGCAAAATTTAAAAAGAAAAGTCTCATAATCTTACTAACTATACTGTTTTATTTTTCTATGTGTTTCTCTTTTGTCTCATTTTGAAAACAATTTAAAATAGTTGAATCAGGGGCGCCTGGGTGGCTCAGTCGGTTGAGCGTCCAACTTCGGCTCAGGTCATGATCTCGCAGTTGGTGGGTTTGAGCCCCGCATCGGTTCTATGCTGGCAGCTCAGAGCCTGGAGCCTGTTTCAGATTCTGTGTGCCCCTCTCTCTCTGCCCCTCCCCCGCTCATGCTCTGTCTCTCTCTGTCTCAAAAATAAAAATAAACTATAAAAAATTTTTAAAAAATTAAAAAAAAATAGTTGAATCATAGTATGTATGTACATATATATCCTGGTTACTTCCAGTAATATTATCCCACAAGTTATTTTTCAAGTTGCTACATAGTTTCCATATCCACAGTCTTTAGTGCTTGCAAAATAATCTATATTTACTTGTGCCTTTTGCTATTGTTGTTTATTAGACCATTTGTCAATCTAGCAGTCTTATAACTAGAGCTGAATTCTCATGCATTTGCAATTTTTTTCCTCCTAGGATATATTGCCAAGAGCAGAATTACTGGGTCAAAGGGTATGAACATTTTTATAATTCTCAATATATAATGCCAAATTATGAAAGGGTTGTACCAATTTACAATGGCAAGGGTTGGAGTTTTTTCATGAGAAAAAAAGAAAAACCTAAAATCAAACACATGAAACTAGAGACATTTATAAAACAGATTTCCTAATTGCATTTTAATGAAAATCTACCCATGTATGTTTCAGGTAGGCCACACAGCCTCAGCTCATTTTTCTAGTATACTGGATTTCTACGTTACACTTAAATTGTAGCCTGAGTTAGGACTTGGTATGGGGAATGATCTGATATAATCTTTTTGTTCCTTATACTAAGAAATGACTTTAAAAATCATTTTATAATTAAGGACTCACATTTCCCCTTTAATATCCTTACTCTTGTATACGAATGTTCTAGTTTTATGTCTGACTCCAGCTCTTTTAATGCACCAGGGGATAATCAGTGATTTAATCTGGCCCCACCCCCACTGCCCTGGTTTAGGTTAGCTATTCAAAGACATTTAAGAGGCAGAATTAACTGGTCTTGGTGATTAGCTGAATAGCTAATGCCCTCCCTCTTCAAGGGTGAAGAGAAGCAGGTGGGGGATACTGAAGTAAAAACCAGGCAAGCTGGTTCAGACTGGGTTGGTTATGCCTTCAAGGTAACACCATAAGGGCGGGAGCAGCAAAAGCTAGTATATCACTTTATTCAGGCCCCAAAACTCAGTGGTTAAATCTCCAGTCATTGTTATTCCTCTTCCCTTCTCTTATTTTCCCTTTTCGTCCTTCCCTGAACAATTTGGTCCTGAAGCTATTGGGTCAGGCTGAGCAAGGTATCATCTATGCCTGGTTGAGTAGGGGGCAGCTATAGTGACCAAAGGAGGCTCTGAAAAAAGTAAGTGCTGGAGCCTGAATAGGGTAAAGAAGGTGTCTGCTTGGGGTGTGGCCTTATTGAGGAGCCAAAGCCTGAGTAGGGTAAAAGGACATCTGGATGGGGAAGGTGGAGTGGCAGAGATGGGGGATTGGCTACATGTAGAGGGGTTCATAAAATAATTATATGGAGGAGAATGGGAGAATAGTTTGTTGCTATTGGAAATAAGGGGCACAGAATATAGAAAGGAAGAAAACTAGAATTATTCCTGTGCTACTGGATTATAGTAGGAAGTATCAAGTGGAACTCATGGTTACTAGTATACTATATATATCGCAATGAATTATATTCAGTTACATGTCATATATATTATATTGAATAATTCTATTATATACACATATCTTCTAGAATTGAATTAGATAGCAGTAATGGTTACACAACATATGAATATACTAAAAGCCACTGAACGGTATACTTCAAAATGGTGAATTTCATGTTATATGTATTACATCTCAATAAAAAATGTATGTGTAGAAATTATTAGATACATGAGAGACAGAAGTATGTATGTATGTGTGTACATATATACATAGATGCATGCCTGTTTCCCAGCTCTCTCCACTGAAAGAACTTAAGCCGTGACACCCCAATACCAACGAGCATGCCCAGTGACAAGATTCTGATTTTTAAATATCATGCTCTATTAGAAAGAATCAGAACTGTCTAGGGGCGCCTGGGTTGCTCAAGCATCTGACTCGTGATTTCAGCTCAGGTCATGACCTCATGGTTCATGAGATGAAGCCCCACATTGGGTTCCTGTGCTGTTGGTGTGGAGCCTGCTTGGAATTCTCTCTTTCCCTCTCTTTCTGTCCCTCCCTCACTCATGCATGGGTACACACACACTCTCTGTCTCTCAAAATAAATACATAATTTTTAAAAGAATAAATCCTAGAAAAATAAGAAGAATCAGGACTGTTTAAAAGAATGGGGGTTTCTAGGTCTGACACAGGAAAAAGACAAGATGATCTTAGGATACCTTATTGTTTCAGGAAGTAGGGAAATAGCCAAAGAAAGCTAGGGACGTGTCAGAAGATGCAGAAAACAGCTTGAAGAGGCCCCCGTTGACCAAATTTGGAGGAATTTGAGCATCAGTATAAATAATGAAAGTAACAGATCACAGACTTTCGAATAAAATACAAAACCATAAGTCTACACTGATATAAATCATTGATTAAACTAAAAGTTTGATGAGGAATAGGACATTTACATAGCATCCACAAAATATTTACTGATTATTTGGAGAAAAGTTTATAGTGGAGAAGCCTGGCAGACACCACTTTAATCAACTATTAAGTGAGCATCAATTGACACAAATTGAAATCAGGTGCCACTGGACAAGATGAGGCAGGAAAAAAACAGCATCACTTCTGTGATGTCCCTTCCAGAAGGGGAGGAAGGCAGACGTAAGGAAGTGGACCTAGTAGGGAGTGTGAAAACCCAAGTGTGGTGAAGAATGCATCTCCACAAAGGAAGCCCTGATGCCCCAACTAGGCAAGGAGAGCATCCACTTATGGGGGTGGCCTGGTTTGGGGCATCAGAGCCCAAGAAAGGTACAGAGAAGTGGCTTGAAAGGGGATGTTGGAGTCCAAGTGGGCGGAGGTGATTGTCCATGCAGGGAAGCATGGCCCGAATGGGTGAGGAGGACTTCTACATTTAGGAGTGAACTTGACCGGGGCGCCTGGGTGGCTTAGTCGGTTAAGCGTCCGACTTTCGCTTAGGTCATGATCTCGCGGTTTGTGGGTTCAAGCCCCGCATCGGGCTCTGTGCTGACAGCCAGCTCAGAGCCTGGAGCCTGTTTCAGTCTGTGACTCCTCTCTCTCTGACCCTCCCCTGCTCACGCTGTCTCTCTCCTTCTCTCTCTCCTAGAAATAAATAAAACATTAAAAAATTAAAAAAAAAAAAAAGAAAGGAGTGACCTTGACCAAGGTGTCAGAGCCCAAGCAAAGTGTCTACATGGAGAGAAGCCCTGGTGTGGGGCATCAGAACTAAACAGGAGGGGCAACAATTATGCCTGGGCATTTTATATTCAAACTGCAGAAAACCAAAGACAACGAAAATATCTTGAAGAACCCAGAGGGCAAAAAAATCACCTTACCAATAACATTGTAGAAATAAAATTCACCAAAAACCATGTAAGCAAGATTAGAGTAGAATGAAATATTTATATGTTGGGGAAAAAACTCCACCAACCTAGTGAATAGAGTGAATAATATAGTGATAGTTTCCAGTGAAATTATACTTGAAAAGTGATGGAGACATGAAGATTTCCACAAACAAAAATGCAGGGAATTTACTGCAAAAGAACTAACCTACAAGAAATGTTAAAAGAAAATTTTCAGGCAAAAGAAAAATTATGTAGATCAAAAATTTAGATTTTCATAAAGAAGAGAAGAGCATTGGAGAAGGAATAAATGATGGTAAAATAAAACGTTTATTTTTCTTAGTCTCAATTGATTTTAAAAGATAACTACTTGTTTAATACAATGATAGTAACCATGTATTGAGTGGTTAGAGCACATGGACATGAATGACAGAAATACCACAAGAGACAAGAAGGAAGATTTGGGAATATTCTGCTATAAGACATCTGTACTACATGTGAAACCAAGTAGTGTGATTTGGAAGTGTACTTACGTTAGTTAAAAATGTACATTGTAAACTTTAGGGCAACCACTAACATTTTTTTTTTGAAGATTAAATTGATAGACGATGACAGAAGATAAAATGAAATCATATAAAACGTTCCATTAGAACCATAGAAAGCAGAAAAAGAAAAAAACAAATGCAGCAAATAGAAAACGATAACATAAGAGGAACAGAACATCTGTCCAGGTGTCAGAGATTAAGCCAAGTGAAGAGGACATCCAGGCATGAGAGTGGCTCAGAACGGGGTTTTGGAGGTAAAATAGGGTATGGAGGGTATCGACACAGGGAAAGGACTAGCAACAGTGATGGAAAATTAGCTATGCAAAGGGAAACTTTATCAGATAAGTAACTATATTAAGGATAATGTGAGCCAGATTTCTCAGTGTCAGAAAGGAAATTACAAATATGGAAAGGGAGAAAACTTAAGATGAAATTTCTAGAATTGGCAGTATGAATTCATGGATTTCAATAAGTATAAATATCTAAATGCATATAGATGTAAATGTATGTAGCTCTAAGTTTGTAGATATATAGATAGAGAGAGAGAGAGAGAGAGAGAGAGATCTGTATATTCCCTCCTTCAGTTTTGCTGAGAGGACCCACAAGTAATGAGCACACCTAGTGCTCAGATATGGGTTTTAAATACCTCTCTGCTGAAAGAACCAGAGAACTCCTTGCAGAAATGGCTGATTGAATGGTTGGGCAACAGAAATAAAAGATGAGCCTGGACTATATTATATTACAATGCAAGGAAGTGTTCAAAGAATGGGGTCATGTTGAAAAGATACAGAGGCCAGCATGAATGGAATCCCACAGGCCAAATGGGAAAAGTTAAACATTTGTACAAAATAATAATAGCGACAGGTTAGAAGCCCTTGAATAAAATGGGAACCATGAGTTTGTATTATAAATAAATAAATAAATTGATAATTTAATAAGAAATGGGAAATTTACATGGTTTCAAAAAACTCCTGCGAAGTGATTATTACAAAGGAAAGAAAGAGAAACTTCACAGTGGAGAAATCTAGTGGCCACTGCTTTTTGTCAATGACCAAAGCAAATATTATCAATAATGAGAAAACTGTGTGCCACCTCATAGGAATACGGCATTACTTCAGACATATTCCTGCCAAAGATGCATAATCTGAACCTATTCGAGGAAACATCAGAAAAACAGAGAACGAGGGACATTCTAGAAAATGACTGTCCTGGGGGTGCCTGGGTGGCTCAGTTAGTTAGGCGTCCAACTCTTGATTTGGGCTCAGGTAATGATCTCATGGTTCGTGGGATCAAGCCCCATGTCAGGCTCTGTGGTAACAGAGGCTCCCTCTCTCTGCTGTCCCTCTGCATGTGCTCACTCTCTCTCTCTCTCTCAAAATAAATAAATAGACTTAAAAAATAACTGTCCTGTAGTTTTCAAAAGTGTCACAATTATGAAAATCCAAGAAAGAGTAAGGGACTGTTTCAGGCTAAAGGAGACTAAAGTAACACAACAACTGTATGAAAACACTGTAGAATGGATCCTTTGACAATAAAAAGAATGAAAAGGACAACTGATACACTTGAAGGTGTCTAAGGATTAGATGGTAGTAATGTATTCATGTAATTTCCTCATGTTGATAGCTGTATTGTGGTATGTAGAATATCCTTGTCTGTAAGAAATACACACCTAAGTATTAGGGGGCCAACGATGGGGCATTATGTTAGCATCTTACTCTAATGATTCCGGGATGAAATTCTTTGTACTGTACTTTCAAGTTCAAGTTTCAAATTGTTTAAAAATAAAATAATCTGTGTGGAGAAAAAAAGCAAGTAAAATTTTATATTTATCTATATTTGTAAGTAGAGAAAGAACGTAAAGATACACATTAAGCTATTAACTGTGGTCAATTTTGGGAGGGAAATATGAGTGAAGAGGGACCGTAAGATGTTACTCTTTCTTGTTATAAGATGTTATAATTTCCTGTATTTGAAACTTTCAACAACAATAAAAAGCCAAGCTGTACTTCTAAAGGAAAAGGACCTCACTTGAAATGACTGAACTTTGAAGAGCTACGAGTCATAAACAATACTTCTGGTACTCTGAGGCAACCTGACTGATGGTTTTAAAAGATTTTTAAAGATAATTTTATATATTAGCACCCACTGTAAAACTAGATACATTGGACCCTCGAACACCTTGGGTTTGAACTGTCTGGGTCCTCTTAAACATGGATTTTTTTCAATAAACACAGTATGGTACTGTAAATCTATTTTCTCCTTAAAATTTTTTTAATGTTTATTTTTTGAGAGAGAGAGAAACAGAGAGAAACAGAGCATGAGCGGGGGAGGGGCATAGAGAAAGGGAGACACAGAATCCAAAGCAGGTTCCAGGTTCTGAGCTGTCAGCACAGAGTCTGACTCAGGGCTGGAACTCACAGACCATGAGATTGTGACCTGAGTCCAAGTTGGATACTTAACAGACCTGAGCTACTCAGGCCACCCTTCTATTTTCTCCTTTTTATAGTTTTCTTAATAGCCTTTTCTTTTCTCTAGCTTACTTTATTGTGAGAAAACAGTATATAATACATATAACAAACAAAAGTATGTGTTAATCTACTATTCATGTTATTGGTAAGGATTTTGGTCAACAGTGGGCTATTAGTAGTCAAGTTTGGGGGGATTCAAAGTTGTATGTAGATTTTTGACTGCATGGGGGAGTGTAACCCCTGCATTGCTCAAAGATCAACTATATTGCAATATTGCTTCTATGTATAGAGACTGTTTTGAAAGAGACAGCGTTATCGTAGCTAAGCGTAGCTTAGCTTTGGCAGCTACACTTTGGTTTTTTGTTTTGGTTTTTGTTTTGTTTTACTTTCTCTAACCAGTCCTTCATAGATGTTTGGGAAATTTTTAGTACTTGATTCAACAGAACTTGCTTGTATTACGTTCATATGACCAGAGGTGTAAAGCAATCAGTACATAATTAACAAAGAAACAAAAATGAATGAGTACGGTGTTGGGAGGGGTTTATATACTAAGTTTAAATAAAAGCCTGAACTCTTTTCATAACTTCTGATGGATTCACAAGAATTTAATAACTATTTGAGGGAGGAGTTCTACACTGAACTTTACATTAACGCTAGACTAGAATTTAAGTTGCCTTGTGTTTTACTTGAAGAAGAAAATGACGAGAAGAGGAAGAGGGAATTTGTAAGCCGTACTGCAGTGTTTTCTATCAAATCACAAGTTGTGCAATTACCATTTGTTCTGTTTTTTTTTTTTTTGAAGAAGTGTTGAGAACTCAAAGATAAGTGTGTAGGCAGGGCCAGTTAAAGTTTTTAGATAACATATGTAGAGAAATTTGTTCTCACAAGTGTTTTATTTGTTTTATTTTTTAATTAAAAAATTTGGGGGAGGGGGGTAAGGGGCATTAAGGAATCTACTCCTGAAATCATTGTTGCTCTATATGATAACTAACTTGGATGTAAATTTTAAAAATTAATTAAATAAAAAGATTTTTCAAATTTTTATTTTTGTGACAGAGACAGAGCACAAGTAGGGGAGGGGCAGAGAGAGTCAGAGACACAGAATCTGAAGCAGGCTCCAGGCTCTGAGCCCCACATGGCGCTCAGACTCACAAGCGGGGAGATCATGTCCTGAGCTGAAGACAGCCGCTTAACCCACTGAGCCACCCAGGTGCCCCTCAGAAGTGTTTTAAAGTCACATGCTGCATATATGTGAATTTTAGATGACTCACCAACTAGTTAGAATATAGTACTAGAAACCATCTCAGGACCTCACTTCTGGCCCTGGTTTTTCACTGGACTGCAGTGACTGCAACATAACATTCAACATTAATAAACCCAGAAACAAATATATATGTTTAGGGAAATTCTACAACATGGGAGGCACCTGAGGACAAAAGGAACTTGGGTTTTAAGAACCATTAAGTTTCAGAGTTGTTGTTTTTTTTAACACAAAATTAGGTTTTAGGCTTCTTTTGCAATGCCCAAAGTACCTAGTACAGCGTTTGGCTCACAAAAGTACTTGTTGACTTTAGAAAAACTTACTCTGATATGTGTCCTTAGAGACTTATTTCCCTGTCTTGATTCCCTGAGGCTGGTGTAAAAATAGACCATGACCAAAATGTGTTGCAGAAACAAACTTCTGGAAATATGCAATACTGGGTCATGCTATTTTACCCTTTCTACCAGTAACCACAGTACAACTACGTACATGGAATTGCAATTTTACCCCATTTAAGTTTTACTAACATCCTGGAAACAAAGATCAGTGTAGGCACTTGGTTTTACAGCATTTGAATGTAAGAGTACTTCTCTTTCAGTTAGTAGTGCTTTCTCACGCAAAAAAAAAAAAAAATACTCTGCAGAGTCTATGATTTGACTTTAGCTTCTACTAATATTAGTAAATACAAGTTTTCAAAAGACTTTAAAGCATAGTTTTCTACATTCTTTCTAGTAAAATCCTATGTCATAGTCATGCACTAATTTAGAGACTTTTATTTATATTTATTATTCAAAGCTCTGATTCTTTAAAAGTTTGAGTTAGACATCATTTTCTTCAGAACAGACCAAAACACCATTTGTTATTATTATATTTTGTTTCTAAGCCACCAGTGTTTATATTTCCATAGCATGTTGGTTGAGACTGGGCTTTGCCTTCTGACCGCCTTGAGGGCCTTGCCTCACTGCTCATTCACTTGTGAATTCAGCCTCCTCAGTTTCCGTATTTCTAGAAAAGTGATAGTTAGATCTATTCTTATGAAGGGATTGTGAGGATCCTATTATAAAATGCTTAGCACAGCATCTCTGACACAAATTAATCCTATAAAAATACGCTTATCATTGTGGTAAACTTTTACTACAATGCAAGAAAAAATGGACGCAGGGGCACCTGGGTGGCTTAGTCGGTTAAGCGTCCGATTTCGCTTGGGTCATGATCTCGCGGTTTGTGGGTTCGAGCCCCGCGTCGGGCTCTGTGCTCACTGCCAGCTCAGAGCCTGGAGCCTGTTTCAGTCTGTGACTCCCTCTCTCTCTGACCCTCCCCTGCTCACGCTGTCTCTCTCTCTCTCTCCTAGAAATAAAAAAAAAAAAAGGACTCAGATTTCTAAGAGTTTGAAATCTTAAACAAACCAACTTGCATTAGGATAAGTAAGTGCTAAGCTAAGAGCTAACATCTCTATGTCCAGAATGAATTCACAGTAGGAGGAAATTTTTGTCACTGAAGTCTTTGGAGGGGATTTTATGGGGGAGTAGAATTTGTACTGAGCTTTGAAGAATAAGAAATAATAAGAACTTAGAACTTTTTGTAAAATAGAAGCAACTTTGATCAAA
The DNA here is from genome assembly GCF_008692635.1 of Crocuta crocuta. Taxonomy (NCBI): domain Eukaryota; kingdom Metazoa; phylum Chordata; class Mammalia; order Carnivora; family Hyaenidae; genus Crocuta; species Crocuta crocuta. Next base: position 1,527,664 of record NW_027531873.1, on the reverse strand, counting down.
CATTTTTGTATTTGAAGATTTCTTGGTAATCATTCATACATAACCATTTTGATTATTTTGTTTTTATGAAATATTTATATTTGTTTAAAATGCTCAATTTCTATATAAGTGATAACATTAATAATCTAATTAGAGACAATCCAATTAAATAGTAAGTACTTAATTACAGTTCATTCAGATCTAAAGAACAAACTAATTTACTAGCTGCTTGTATCTGTTATACACTCTAAGAAAGTGTAATTGATCCACTAGTACCAGGCTTCACATTGGGATTACAGGTGTTCACAGTCCATGAAGATATTGTTAGAGAGTTACGTTTAGTGTTCAGTAGGTAGTAACATACTATGAACCTTCATCATATACTGTAATTTAAAAAAGAGATGTAGGAACCCAAAGCTGAAAAAGATCCTGTACAACCACTTAGGCTAACTTCAGTCTTTTGTGTATGTGTGTGTGTATGTGTATTTTAAGATTTAAAAAATTTTTTTAAGTAATCATGGGGCTCAAACTCAACTGTGAGATCAAGAGTCACATACTCCACTGACTGAGCCAACCAGGCATCCCTTCTCTGTGTTTACATTAGGAAACTAAATCAGATTTTCCCAAGGACTTAAATAATCAAGGAAGTGCATTAATTCTTCCAGGTGCCTCTGGGGTACCACTTGATGACTTCTTAATCACCAAATTGCCTACAAAGTGGGAAAATAACATGTGTCCCCAAATGTGATTCCTAGGATTAGGCTTATGCAAGTTGAGAAACAGGGAAAGCATATTGCCACACTTCTTTTTTTTTTTTAATCTTTTAATGTTTATTTATTTTTGAGAATGAGACAGAGTGTGAACAGGGGAGGGGCAGAGAGGGAAGGAGACAGAGAATCGGAAGCAGGCTCCAGGCTCCAAGCTGTCAGCACAAAGCCAGACGCAGGGCTCGAACTCACAAACCATGAAATCATGATCTGAGCTGAAGTTAGACACTTAACCAACTGAGCTACCAAGGTGCTCCCATATTGCCACTCTTCTATCAAAAAGCTTAACTTTTTAAAAACACATTTTGCTGTATTTAAGGTCCCCAGTGAGTTCATACAGGTTCCAGAACCATCCCATTACTCAACCTTTCTACCACTGTGGGTACTACTCACTCTTCTGCCTCCAGGCCTCTGCAAGCAGTGCTCCATGTTTCACTCTTTAAGCTCATCAAAACCCCTGGTCCCATTTTTTTAGGGGCTTGCTACACAATAGTTACTTACTTCAATAAAATTATTGTACTAGGGAAACTTTAATTGCCTCCCTGCCTCCCTTCAGTATTTTACTGAAAAGACTGTCTATTGCTTGGAGTATTCAGAACATTGAAAACCAAGAATACTATGTTGTTCTTAAGAAATTCTCTTCCAAATGTCGACTCTGATGAGGCATTTCACCTTCAGTGCATCATGGGAGTAACAATCTCTTACAACACACGTATAATGAGATAGAAAAGAGAACAACCTCGGCAAAATTTAGATCTGTTCAAATGTATTTGTGGCTTAGAAATCTATTGTTAATTTGCACAACATGTTCTGATGGCAGAATGACTTCCCAAATTTGAACTTGACATAAAGAGAAGCAATCTGACACCTCTGTTGCAATCAGCCTATTTTCAACAGTCAGGAAAACAAACTCAAATAAAACTTATCTCTGAGTTTTTGGTAGGGTAAAGCTGAAGGGATGGTGTCACTTTCCCTTTCTTGGGTTTTTAAAGCTCTACAAGGATATTTTTTGGGAGTTATTTCCTTTGGTTATAATAAACATGGCAGGCGGATAAATCTCATGGAGACGCTTCAATGTCTGAAAATTTGCAGTTTCCGGTAAGAGCTGGAAATGTCTATCCTAAATGGAGGCATGGTAAGCAGTCCTGATACATGTTTACTAAATTGGTTTAATTACTGCTGGTCTTCACATTTTGCTTTTGAGTTGAATCTTCAATATTTGACAGTTTTAGCGCATGGGTTTCATAAGCAACAAATAAAAGCTATCTTTGCAAATTTCCTCACCATTTAAAAAAACAGTAATGAATGTTTTGAATTTATAGAAAGCACTTGTTTCAACAAATTGGGCTGTTGTCTCAAATGGGAAGAAGCTTTTTGCTAATTGGATGTCTTGGCTTTATCACTTTTATGATGAAAAATGGTATAGCGTTTTTGGTATCCTTTGCCAAGAAAACAACTACAGAGTAAAGCTAAGATTGGAATGGGCTATTTGGGAAATGATTTTTCAAACTGCAAATGCTTAAAGGTAGCATGTTTAATAAATTAAGCTGAAAGGAGAACAAATGTATCACCACAGCTGTATAAGTTGCATTTTATAATGCATATATAAGGGCCAAACAAGAAAATAAAAAAGAGATGAATGATGAGTACATGTCTTCTATCGGTGAATCAACATGTATTGTAAAGATGGTGAATATGTTTTTAATATACACATGTCATTTCATGTCCTCTGGGAATCAGACATCAAGATGGAATTAGAAGAGCAAGAGACTTATTAGAGATAAGGAAGGCCTGTGAAAGATAAAGGGGAGAGAGCAGAAGTCAGTCTGTGATGAAAGTCTGGCACCTGTGGGAGGAGCAAGGGCGGAACTGAGAATTGAACAGGAAGAGCTTTGGGCTATATTGTGGCTTTGAGAGTCTCGGCCCTTCCTAAAGAGAGCTGCAATGCAGAATGCCAATAGCAGAGTTCTCTGTTGGCAGAAATGGCCAGACCATAGGCCCCAAACACTGCTCACTCATTGGCTTAGAGCTGCCTAGGGAGAGTGCCCTTGGCTTGGATCCTGCAACAAATCCTAACTATACTGCAGCTGAAGACTACAAGCTGATCCCACTCTTCAGCAAGTTCTCTCTCCATGGGGTTCTGAGCAGTACAACTCCATCAGTGATGACAATATGCATTATATCATGCATATCTCCATCATGTTTATGATGAAGAAAATAGAATTCCAGCGGAGTCAAATTTTTTTGCCTTGATTTGTAAGACACTAATATTATTTTGATAAATTTGCTATTTTTCTCTGTGAAAAGATGTGTGGCTTATAAGCCAATACACTACCCTTAGATTCAGATGTCTTGCTTTACCCTTTCTGAAGTCGATTTTGGGTTTGCTTTTGCTTTGGATACAAATTAATTGGTAATGCAGAGTATGATTTGTCATCTCATAATAATACTTTACTATAGATAGATTCCATGATTATTGTTGGGCAATCGTTAGGTGTTCTTAGTGATGCAATTTTTTAAAAGGTATTTATTTTGAGAGAGAGAGTAAGAGAGAGAGTAGCAGGGGAGATGCAGAGACAGAATCCCAAGCAGGCTCTGTGCTGTCAGCACAAAGCCCAACAGGGGGCTTGAACTCACAAACCATGAGATCATGACCTGAGCTGAGATCAAGAGTTAGACTCTTAACCCACTGAGCCACCCAGGTGCCCTGAGTGATAAATTCTGAAACAAATATCTTATCACAAATCTTTGCATTTCTGAATGAGTTTAATTAGAGAGCAACTCAAAATTCTAAGGCACAACGTTTAAAATAAAAAATAACTATTACTCCTCGTAATACTATATATTTGTGTGATGAAGAGTGTTAATGATAGTATACAACCAAGACAAAGTATAAAAGTGAATTGGAGGCAGAGGTTGATATAAGACAAATGATTTTACCTAACTTCTGATTTCTATTTTTCACATTCATCAAAATGGCTTCATTGTTCTTTTTGATTGACTTGGTAAATGTAAATATAAATAAGAAGAACTTATAAAATAGATATATGTCAAGATTAAACTTATTCTGCATACAATGTTGACTTAAAGTGGATTTTGCAATTTTAAAATTTGGAGAACCCCTCTTTTACACCACAGATAAAAAGAATTCATTTCTTGGAATATGATAGAAGGTAGGAGCTTCTTTAAGGAAATAAAAGATACTGAAAAATAAAATTCCACAAATGTGAAATGTAAACTGACTGGTTTCTTGAAGACTTTACTGGTTATCGCCAAGCCATCAGCTGCTGCCACACCCCATCTTTGTAACTCAGTGGAATTGGAACTCTCATGTGAGTGAGAATTGTGGCTGGCAGTCCCACAATCCTCAGATCAATACCACCAAACCTTTGGGAAATCAAAGGCATATACTTCTTAGCAATTTCTTCAAAAGATGGAAAAGAATATATAGTGAAAAGTAAGTTCCCCTTCTTCCCTTAGTCTCTACTTACCCAGGTCATTTCCTTTTTTTTTTTTTTTTTAAATGTTTTATTTATTTCTAGGAGAGAGAGAGAGAGACAGCGTGAGCAGGGGAGGGTCAGAGAGAGGGAGTCACAGACTGAAACAGGCTCCAGGCTCTGAGCTGGCAGTCAGCACAGAGCCCGACGCGGGGCTCGAACCCACGAACCGCGGGATCATGACCTAAGCGAAAGTCGGCCGCTCAACCGACTAAGCCACCCAGGTGCCCCTACCCAGGTCATTTCCTGGAGAGAGCACAGTTATTAGTTTCTTGCTTATTCTTTCAGAGATGTTCTGTGTATTTGCATATATGCATTTATCCGTAACTCTTTATCTGCCACACAAATGGGAGCATGTTTTCCACTGCGTTCTAGGCCTTGCTTTTAGCACAATATAGCTTAGTGGTTGTTCCATATTAGCACATAGAAATCTGCTTCATTTTTACTTTTGTTTATTTTTCAGTTTATTTATTTATTTTTGAGGGACATAGAGGAGTGTGAGCAGGGGAGGGGTGGGGGGGAGAGAATGCGGGGCAGTCCTCTGTCATCACAGAGCCGGACATGGGGCTCTATCTCAGGAACCGTGAGATCATGACCTGAGCTAAAACCTAGAGTCAGAAGCTTAACTGACTGAGCACCCCTGCTTCATTTTAATTTTAATAGCTGTAAAGTATTCCATTGTATGGATATGCCACAAATTACCTAACTGGGTTCCTATTGGTGAACATTTAGGTTGTTCCTAATCTTTCACTACTATAAACAATGGTGCAAAGAATATATTTACATATACAGCATTTCACAGTGTATCTATATGATATATTCCTTTGTTTTTTTTTATATCAAATTAGTCTTCCTCCTAATGATTTGTAGAGCTATATATTCATATAAAGGAAGTTAGCTTTGATGTATAAGTCCTTAGTTTTTAAAATTTCATGTTAAATGTGGGTCACAATCTTTCTATATTAAGTTTTCAATTTCTTAGGAATGTACATAACACAAGGGAAAGAGGGATTATGGAGATCTCAGGTGAGGATTATCCATCAAAGTTTCCTTATTTAATAGGATATTTTACCTTACAGTAGAGTAAATTATTATCTGTAAGGACATATTAAGCTTTTTATAGTAATGATCCTATGAAATAATTCTTTTAATATTTGTCCATCATACCAGCAAACTTCTTTTCTACTTGTTACTTTGTCTTTTTTCTGAATGCCAGTCTTAACAGCCTGTTACAGTATGAACTTGAAGACCTATCAAGAAAGTGAAACCTAAGCAAAGTTGGGCTTTTTGTAACATAATTCCTAGAGACAGATGCACAGCTATAATACAACCTTGTATTTCAGGAGGAAATAGAACTATTCTGTAACATTTGATAAGAAGTTAAGCCTTATTGAACTGTAGATACTTTTGTTGGCATTCAGCAGTTGTTATCTGCAAAATCTTGAAGACTACTTTTGTTGTATCAAACTAAATAACATCTGAGGAGTTCATTTCCTTTTATTTTTAGTTTTTTTAAAGTTCGTTTATTTTTGATTCTGTGACTCAGGATTAAAAAAAATTTTTTAAACCCTCTACACTCAGTGTTCACCAATGAATTTCCTTTACTTTAGAGAATACTTTTCATTTTGACAAGAAAGGAATAGCACATTAAATGGTGCCATCTTCCTATGATGCCAGTTTGGGTGAGCTCTTTAAAGAACATTAACCTTGGGGTGCCTGGGTGGCTCAGTCGGTTAAGCGTGTTGAACTCATAGACCATGAGATCATGACCTGAGCTGAAGTTGGATGCTTAACCTACTGAGCCACCCGGGAGCCCCTTCTAAAATGTTTTAAGAAGAGCTAGACATTAGTACAGCCTTTTAGATACTAATAGTTGCCTATCCTCACTTATATAACTGTACTAAAAATAATTATATAGATCTAGTTCAAAATTCTATTCTGTGTGGAAATTTCTCTTATGATATCTGTGATAAATGGTTAATCAGCTTTTTATTGTTGTTGGTTTTAGTTAAGGGAATGTATAGAAGCATCTAGAATTGTTCCTGGTACAATTCACTTCTTTGCTTACAAACATTTTTTAAATGGAGAAATTTTGTCAGTGGATAATCATTAACTTTATTCAAAGATTTACCATAAGGTTCTTTTTATTTCTGATTATATATTTTACTGATTATGTGAGTAAAAGATGTTTATTTTTATGTATCCAAACAAAACAAAGTTAAAGTGAACTATAATCCCACTTCTCAGTAATAGCCACTATTAACAAGTAGGTGTGTGGGGGTGTACGTATATTATAATTAAGCATATACGTGTATTTGAGCATATATAAACATTAATATATTTTTATTTACAGAAATAAATCATGTAACTTAAATGTTTAAACAATGTATCTTAGATATCTTTGTCTAAATAAAAATAGATTTGGGGTGAAAAAGGTAAAGGGGATTAAGAATATACTTATCATGGGGGCGCCTGGGTGGCTTAGTCGGTTAAGCGTCCGACTTTCGCTTAGGTCATGATCTCGCGGTTTGTGGGTTCGAGCCCCGCGTCGGGCTCTGTGCTGACTGCCAGCTCAGAGCCTGGAGCCTATTTCGGAGTCTGTATCTCCCTCTATCTCTGACCGTCCCCTGCTCACTCTGTCTCTCTCTGTCTCTCCTAGAAATAAATAAAACTATTAAAAAAAAAAGAATATACTTATCATGATGCACACTGAATAACATATAGAATTCTTGAATTACTATATTGTGTTCCTGAAACTAATGTAACACTGTATGTTAACTATCCTGGAATTTTTTTAGAAATAGGTTTTATGCTTTTTTATTTTTAGATTTTGTATTTTTTAATCCTGCAATGTACTCCATTATATGGCTGTACCCACAGTTATTTACCCAGATCCCCTGTGAGAGTTGTGATAAGAGTACATCAAGCTGCAATTTTGTTGCCAATGTCTTCAAGGAAACACTTCTTTCATCCATTCAACAAAGTTTTATGAGCGTCTACTGCTTCAGTGGGGCTTACACTCTAATAGGGAGAGACAAAATAAACAAGCATGTAAACAAATGAACGAGATTTTTTTTAGGGGAAGATAAATGCTAGCCAGAGGCTGATGTGACTAGGATGCAGTAATTGATGGGAGGAAGTCAGGTATTGCTGGTGGTCCAGGAGAAGAGTCATGAGTATCATTTACATTTCAATGGTTGGCTTTGGGAGGGTTCCGCAGGGAAAGTGTCATGGTCTCCCTGGTTACTCATCTGCCTTCTCATACTACTCTTTCCCTGGTCCCTCCTCCCTAGCCACACTGGACTTCTGACTCTTCCTGAAATATGTCAAGCTCTTTTCTGCTTTGGGATCTTAACATTTATGTGATCAGCCTAGAAAAACAACAACAAACTGCTATTCCTTCACATAATGATGAGGCTCCCTCATTCATACCACTTAGGTCTCTGCTTGAAGCTCTATCCTCGTACATCTTATCTAAAAATGCTTCACCCCCACCCCCACCATGATGTCTGCGTTCAAATTCGTGGGCACTCTCTATATCTTTCTCTTGCTAATTTTTCTTTGGAGCATTTGCTGCTACGTAACTTTCTTGTTTAAATCCTGTCAGCTCTACTAAAATGTAAATGCCACATAAGGGCATGGATTCTGTCTGCTCTATATATCATTGTATCCCCGGTGTCTGGAACATTGTCTGGCATAGAGTGAGTGATAGTATCAGTTATCTATTCTGTGGAACATACTATTCAAAACTGAGTGACTTAAAACAATAAGCATTTATCTCACAGTTTCTATGGATCAGGAGGGGCTAAGCTGGGTGGTTGTGGCTCAGGGTCTTAAGGGGCTATGTCAGTGTTGGCCTAGGCTGTAGTCATCTAAAAGATGACTTAGGCTGGAGGGTCTGCTTCTAAGCTCCTTCATGTGGTTGTTGGCCAGAGGCCTCAGTTTCTTGGTTTCTCCATGGGACTGCTCTCAACATAGCCAGTTAGAAAGTGACGAGAGAGTGAGAGAGAGAGAGAGAGAAAGAGAGGGCACAATTGATCAAGGTGAAAGCCACAGTCCATTATTATGACCTAGTGTCTGAAGTTATACACTCTCATTTCTGCATCATTGTATTTGCTAACACCAAGTCCCCAAGCAGCCCACACTCAAAGGGAGGGGAACTAAGGTCCATTTCTTAATGAGATGACTATTACAGAATTTGTGGACATATTTTAAAAACAATCACAGGCATGTGTAAGTTGGGTTATATCTTTAAACAATCATGCTGGCTACTATGCGGAAAAAGGTTTATGGAGGGCAGAACAGAAACAATGAGACTGAGGAGGAGGAGGAGGATGGTAGCCAACATTTATTAATTCATTTTCTGTGCCAGGAACCAGTCAAAGCTCTTGATGGCTATTAACTCACTTAATCCTCAGAACAACCTTATGAGGTATGTATCATTTTATTGTCTGCATTTTATAGACAAGGATATAGAGGCACAGAGACATTAAAAAAACAGCAGTATAGGTGAAAGATGATCTGATACGATAGCTCAGACTAGGAATATTTCAAATGCCTGTGTGTTCTCTAATTTATGATCTCAATTCATCAAACCCCTTAATAAGGTATTACAGGAATCTCTAAATAGATTTAAGATAATACCACAACTATACAAGGTAATATACTCATAAATATGTACCATAGATTTTAAATTTCTGTCAGTGATTCCGGAGTAGTCCATGATCTATCTCTTTTCTTCAGTGATAGAAGTACATAGTTAAGATAAAAGTAAAACTGTGGGGCTTAAAATTTTTATTTTATATGTTTCTGGGCAGTAAATAAAAAAATTTACAAATACAATGACAGTCATGAGTTTATCCTTTTGCAGTTTTTATAAAACAAATTTATTTTGTGTTTTCAAATATTTAAATAAGTATATCTTCAGCCTCAGAACTTAATCTATAATTGTCAAGCAACAGAATTGTTTTTTCTGAATCTAGATGGTGTATAGAAGAAATACTATTATATCCGTTATATTTTAACTACATTAATATACCAATACTTTAGTTCATTGTATAATTTATATTTTAAATAAAATAAGCAGGGGCACCTGGGTGGCTCAGCCGGCTAAGTGTCCAACTTCAGCACGGGTCATGATCTCACATGTTATGGGTTTGAGCACTGTATGGGGCTCTGTGCTGACATCTCAGAGCCTGGAGCCTGCTTCAGATTCTCTCTCTCTCTCTCTCTCTCTCTCTCCCTTCCCTGCTTCAAATCTCTCTCTCCCAAAAATAAATAAATAAACATTAAAAGAATAAAATTTAAAAAGCTGTATGTAAACAAATTAAATTTACTTTCACACAGTTTTTAAATACTCTACTGCTTGTCATGCAGAGAATAAATGGTCTTCCTCATTTTAAATGAAATTCTGTAGTCTGATTGCAGATCAAAAATGATCTTTTTTTAATTTTTATTTTTTAATGTTTATTTACTTTTGAGAGAGAGAGAGAGAAAGACAGAGCATGAGTAGGGAGGGACAGAGACAGAGGGAGACACACAATCTGAAGCAGCCTTCAGGCTCTGAGCTGTCAAGAGGCCAATGCTGGGCTTGAACCCACAAACCGTGATATATGACCTGAGCCAAAGTCCTACACTTATCTGACTAAGCCATCCAGGCACCCCTATACATTTCATTTTGTTTTACTGTAATGTGAACTAATTATTCTGTACACAGGAAAATATGTCATTTTTATTTTTGTTTTCCTATATGATTGCTTCTTCCATAATCTAATAGGCTCTTTAATGATAGCCCCTCATTCTTTTTTTCCTTTGCATTTTTTTCTGCAAATATACTTTTCCCCTACTAGAAAAGAAAAACGTATTGCTGCATTAATCCCAATAGCAATTTAGTAAATCATGTTTCCTCTATTATTTCAAATAATAATAGAGAAGGTTTCTGTGCTCTCCAAAAAATGAACTATGAAGACTGACAATGCTTGAACAAGGTTCAGTGTTTTAAGAAACAAGATGCACCACAGCATTAATCTCATGTATATCAAATAACATACATAATTATTGTGCTCCATAGTAATTTAGACATATGAGTAATAAGTAGGTGACACAGATAACTATACTTCTATTTATTGAAGGAAAATCAGGCATTTTGGGGATCAGTTGGAGATAGGGGAAATGTGAACTTAGTCTGAGCAGAAATTTCAGTAGATAATTGGTTATTAACCGAGAGAACTCCAGACAGTTGGGACTCTAAATTTTATGGCTGGGGCATAGCCACAGGATAGACTGGAATTTATGGCAAGATGATTAATTCTCTTCTCTCAAGACAAATTGCCCCTTTCAGAGTGTGACAAAAGCTAAAAAGGTGGTCCAGACATAAAGTTGAATGTAATAAAGGTAAGAAGAGAGGCTTAAGCTTGAGACTGACTGATTCTTACTTTAAGGGGAAGAGAAGGAAGAAAAGTAGAGAAGGAAATCATGAGGAAAGTCAAATGTTACCTTTTGGGTTTTTTTAAAATCTTTTTTAATGTTTTATTTATTTTTTGAGAGAGACAGTGCAAGCAGGGAAGGGATAGAGAGAGAGGGAGAGACAGAATCTGAAGCAGGCTCCAGGCTCTGAGCTAGCTGTCAGCACAGAGCCCAACGCAGGGGTTGAATCCACAAACCTCGAGATCATGACCTGAGCTGAAGTTGGACGCTCAACTGACTGAGCCACCCAGGCACCCCCAAATGTTTCATTTTGTAGCTCAAACCTTCCCCTTCTCTCTCTGACTTCTGAAGCTGATCTCAAAGGAGACATGGGCCCCTCAAAGGGGTGACCCTGAATACCTTCTCCAATTAGCCTGAACTTTTACTAATCAGGCATTCTTAAACATTTCAATTCAGCTAACCTTTACATTGAGCCTATATACATCAGGTTGGCATAAGTGGTCTCATTTAATCCTCAGCTTCTTTGCAAGATAGATGTTAATGGAATTCAAAGATAAGGAAAAAGACCAAGGAAGGTATGAAATGTGCTCAACATCACACATTGACTGAAGACTCAGTCTCCTGATTCCTCTTTGTCCAGTCTCCTCCCACCACTTCCGGGCAGGGTCAAAGGACAAAAGAGGAAGCTTGTATCAGCAGGGCTGCTATGATGCGTGGGGGATGGGAGGGTATGATTCACACTGCAGACATCACGATTTGTGTTTTTATTATGACACTTTTCGGACATATGGCAGGAAAGTGTGTTGCCTTAGCAAAATTGATACATTAGGACAATTTTCTGACAGATGGAAGCAAAACATGAAAAGTGCCTTTTCCAGTCCCAGCAAAGGCTTTGTTTGGGCTATTGGCTGCTTTGGCTATTTTTAAACATAAAAATTTTAAAGTATGTTTTAAATAGCATACAATAGTTCTCTCTTATCCACCAGGATGCATTCCAAGACTCCCAGTGGATGTCTGAAATGGCAGATAGTACTGAACTCTATACACATTATGTTTTTTCCTATACAAACACACCCCTTGATAAAGTTTAATTTATAAATGAAGCACAGTAAAAAGATTAATGATAATAACTAATGATAAAATAAAAAAGTTATAACAATACACTGTAATAAAAGTTATATGAATGTAGTCTTTCTCTCAAAATATTTTAGTGTACTGTACTCACCCTTCTTCCTGTGATGATGTGAGATGGTAAAAATACCTACTTGGAGAGATGACTTGAGATGAGTGATGTAAGCATGATGTAAGCGTGACGTAGCATTAGGTTACCCCTGACCTTCTGACAGTACCTCAGAAGGAAGACCATCTGCTTCCAGATCCAGTTGACTGGGTAACAGAAACCATGGAAAGCAAGATGGTGGATGAGGGAACTGCTGCACTTTTCTTAATATGAAACTTGAATTTACTTGAGGAATCATATTTTGATCAAAGAAAGAAGTAATTTTGGTGTTAAGGGTATCTGGATGTGAGGTAGGGATAGGAGTCTCATGCGGGGGCACTTTGGGCTTCCAGGGAATAATCTGAAGTAGTTGGAAGAGAGTGTCTTTGATTGGAGAAGGAAGAAAACCAGGTACGTAGAGGGAATGTAATATAAAGGGCATCAAAAGCAGATAGGAAAAAGCCCCAGAGAAGAGAAAGGAGACTACCAATCCAAACCTCACAACTTTATGTAGACCCACTCACTGTCGTTCTAAAAGTCTTANCAAGTCTAGGAGCAGCTCCCTATGTCCTGTCCCCAGAAGAGCAGGTTTGACACAGCTGCAGAGTAGGTTGTGGTGATGTGAGGACAGACCTCCACTCAGACAATTGTTCCTTAAATGCCTGAAATTTCACTAACCCAGGGTAACTGTATTAGCAGGCAGGATTTTTTTGTTTGTGGTAGTTATAACTTGCCATAGTTCTTACAATGCCTGGCCCAACACTCCACTTTTGTTAGGTGGGCACAGTTTTTTTCTGGATGATCCTTGCATACTTTCTCATATATTCCATTATGGCACATGACCTCAGAAAATAGGGAAGGGCAATTTACTACCTGGAGTCAGGCAGTCAATGTTGAACATGGAGCGACTGGCTGTTTCCCTAGTTCAGGTATACAGGAAGGAAGGAAGGAATTTGGGGACAAATCAGTGAGTTCCAATTTTGGGATAGTTATTCTGATGAATCAGGTGGGATGACTGAGGCAGGAGGACTGGGTGTGTATGGTCATGGGTAAGGAATGAGACCTGCCTGAGTCTTTGTTCTCACTTACCGGAATCTCTGTTCCCTTATCTGTAAAAGGAGAGGGTGGGATCTGACGAGCTTGGATGACTTTTCTCCATGTACTATTTTAGATTATTGTAAATTTCTACTTTCCTTTTAAAGCCTAAATGTTTGTTATATCATCCATGATTTTATGCTAAGAACTGTCAGGAATACAATTTTTTTTTTTTTTTTTTTTCAGTAGGCTCCATGCATAACCTGGGGCTTGAACTCAAGAACTCAAGATCAAGAGTCACATGGTCTACCAACTGAGACAGCCTGGAGCCATAGGAACACATCTTTTTCTTTTCTTTTTTAAATATTTATGTATTTTGAGAGAGAGAAGAGAGACTGTGCATGCATGCAAGTGGGTGAGGGGTAGAGAGAGGGAGAAAGAGAATCCTAAGCAGGCTCTGAGATGTCACCATGGAGCCCGACTCAGGGCTCAATCTCACAAACCATGAGATCATGACCTGAGCAGAAACCAAGACTCTGACGCTTAACCAACTAAGCTACCCAGGTGCCCCAGGAAAACATTCTGTAATTTAAACTCCCCTCAAGGAGAATTATAATCTGCTTTATGACTACATGTTTTATAAAAATATTTTTAGGGATGCTTTTAGTGAAAACCTTTGATTTGGGGTAGATGCTTAAGGTCACACAGCTTAGGCACAAATCCAGCTCCATTATTTACTGTGTAACCTTGGACAAGTTTCTTAATCTCTGTGCTTCCATTCCCTCATCTATAAAATGAGAATAGTAATAGTTATCCTTGAGTTCTTTTTTATTTTTTATTTTTTTAATGTTTTATTTATTTCTGAGAGAGAGAGAGACAGACAGTGTGAGCAGGGGAGGGTCAGAGAGAGACAAAGACACAGAATCTGAAATAGGCTCCAGGTCCTGAGCTAGCTGTCAGCACAGAGCCCGATGCGGAGCTCAAACCCACGAACTGTGAGATCATGACCTGAGCTGAAGTCGGACGCTTAACCAACTGAGCCACCCAGGCACCCCATCCTTGAGATCTTAAACAAAAACTTTCATAACAGTGCCTGGCATATGGTAGGACCTTCAAAGTATTTGTGTGGTACAAGAATATCACTTGGGAATGGTATGTTCACTCAAAGCTTTTTAAAGGAGTGAGCATTTGACTTGACTTTCAAGAACAGGTGGGATTTCAATGACAGAGGGCAATATTCATGACAGAAATGTCATGAGCATGGAGAAATAAAAGGTATTATTGGGAAGAGAGATAAGCAAACTTTTGTGGGGTCATTGAGCCTATAGGAAAATGGCTATAAAGGTTTTATAGAGTTCAAGTATAATGTGACTCAATAGCCAAACTAAGAAATATGGACATTTTTAGTAGTTAAAATAGTCTGAATGTTTGTGAGTAGGGAAATGTAAAGATCAAAACAAGATGGATGGAGTAAGACACCAGGATACAATGTGTAGCTCAGGGAATATAGTTAATAATGGAGTAACAACTTTACATGGTGACAGATGGTAGCTAGATTTATCACTTAGAAATGTCTATAAATGTTGAATCATTATGTGTTACACCTGACACGAATATAATACTGTATATCAACTATACTTCAATTTTTAAAAAAAGTTAAGAAAAAGAGAAGAAAAAAACAAGGTGTATGATTTATTTTATTTGCCCATTTTGCATTTCCTTGGTTTAAACATTTCTTTCTAATATAAAACCTATACTAGTCTATTATATTGCATTATAAGTACATTTAACTTCCAAGAATGAAAGTCCATATGCTCTGTAGAGAGAGAACAAGGTAAACAGTGTGGTATGGGCAGGGCTTTTCACTCCATGAGCTGGTGCCTGTGGACAATGGATTCAATCAGTCCTAAAAGAGACCTTTACATTTGGGCAAAACCTAGGGAGATAATGTGTCAAGAATGATAAGGATTCTCCAACCACGGAGGCATCATTTGGGTTGCAGATGAGCGGATGTGTTAGTGTTTTCATGATATCGGAGCAAGAAATTAAAGATTCAACTGAAGGCTTTAGAAAAACTTAACTAAAGGGAGTGATTAGTAGATTCTTTTTTTTTTTTACTGTTTATGTTTTTATTTTTGAGGGAAAGAATACAAAGCAGGCTCTGTGCTGTCAGAAAGAATACAAGTGGGGAAGGGGCAGAGGGAGAGAGAGAATCCCAAGCAGGCTCTGTGCTGTCAGCAGAGAGCCTGACGTGGGGCACAAAACCACAAACTGTGATATCATGACCTGAGCTGAAGTTGACGCTTGACTGACTGAAACTGTAAAAGCCAACAAGTTATAATCTTCATAAAATTTTTTAAGTGCTCTAAGAGGTGGAACATGTGAAAAATCGATTTTATGACTAATTACAAGTTGCAGACCATTTAGATGTACATATTATTTGTACGAGGTAATCTACACAAAACAATGTATATGCACTTTATGGGCAATTTGAATAATTCTCAAGGATGAATTTCACTATGTGACATTTTTACTTTCTGCTGATTGTAACTCTGAACTCTCAGATTCAGATAAGATTTGTGAACTTCCAAATTATGATGAGATTATTTTTATCTGTTTGAATTCAGTGGAAATAGTTTCTTTCTTCCTTCTCTTTTTCTTTCTTTCTTCTTTTTTTTTCAAGGAAGAGAAAACAGATCTTTGGGCTGCAAAGAGTTACTTGTGGGAGCCATCAGCTATGCAAATATGGGTAGGAGGGAGACACTCTAACTTTTTTTCCAGCTGCCCCTCCCTGAGGCCCAGGTATACAAAACTGATCTCCAGCAGGAGGTAAATTATTTGCATAAGGAGGCCTTGACCTTTGGGAGGGGAGGAAACAGCAGACGCCCCCTGCTGAACCTCCCGCCTCAGATCTGTAGTTAGGGAGCTCTTTTTGGTTGACTTGGTCAACCCCACACTCTCCCAAATCCCCAGTGGTAGGAAAGGATACCTACCGTCTGGAGAAAAAAACAAAACAATGCGAAAAAGCCCTAACTTCCTGAGGAAGTAAAGTGCATGTGGACGACCCAGGCTTTGTGTCGAATTCCAAGATTTTTCTTTGGAGAAGTATCCCCATCCTCCGCTAAGGCTGTGGAAGGGCCATTTCTCTATATTGACACCTAGATATGGTACTGAGAAGGGCAGTGATGAACACGAGGTAAGTGCAAGGAGGACTGGCCTTTGGAGGGAGTAATTGTTGGGTTTAGGGTTTGGGGAAAGACCTAAGGGAGAGAGAGACCTTAGATTTCATGTCTGGGTGACCTCAAGCAATTGTGATTGCAGTATGAGTTTCTGCTTACACAGAAAATTCATTCTTTTATTTTACAAATAAGAGTTGATCCTTGAACAACATGGATTTGAACTGCACAGGTCTACTTATATGTAGATTTTTTTCAGTAAATACAGTACAGTACTGTAAATATATTTCTCTTTTTTGGATTTTCTATTTATTTATTAAAAATTTTTAAACATTTTCTATTTACTTATTTTAAAGTAATCTCTGTACTCAATGTGGGGTTCGAATTCATGACTCTGAGGTCAAGAGTTGTATGCTCTACCAGCTGAGCCAGTCAAGCACCCTGTGATTTTCTTTCTTTCTTTATTAAAATTTTTAAAATGTTATTTATTTTTGAGAGAGAGAAAGAGACAGGCTGTGAGTGGGGGAGGATCAGAGAGAGAGGGGGAGAAGCAGAATCTGATGCAGGGTCCAGGTTCTGAGCTGTCAGCACAGAACCCCATGGGCTTGAACCCACCAACCGTGAGATCATGACCTGAGCTAAAGTCAGACACTTAACTGAGCCACCCAGTCACCCCAAGCATGCCTCTGACTTTCTTAATAACATTTTCTTTTCTCTAGCTTACTTTATTGTAGGAACATACTACATAATGCATATAACATACAAAATATGTGTTAATTGAGTATGGGATCAACAAGTCTTCTGGTCAGCAGTAAGCTACTAGTAATTAGTTTTGGGGAAGTCAAAAGTCATATGCATATTTTTGACTGCATGGATTGTGGGGTCAGCACCCCTAACCTCCAGGTTGTTCAAGGTATTTATTGAGTTCCTTTGTATACCAGTGATCTACCCTCTAGGTATAGAGCAGCCAACAAAATAGACCAAAAATTCTGCTGCCAGGGAGCTTACCTTTGGGGAAGCGGTGGTGGGAAGGGGAAAGAAAAATCTTCACCATAGTACCTTAAATGGCGGTAAGTCCTAAGGGTAAAAATAAAAACAGGGAGTTGGCATGTGGCTGGCTCAGTCAGAAGAGCACATGACTCTTGATCTCAGGGTCCTGAGTTTAAGCCTCACATTGGGTGTAGAGATTACTAAAAAATAAATTAAAAAGCTTAAACAAACAAACAAACAAACAAACAAACCCTGGGAGTTTGTGTATGTATAGGTGTTTATCACTGAGAAAGTCTTCACTGAGAAGGTAATGTTTGAATAAGGACCTGAGGAGGAAGAATGACTGGAGTCTTTGAGGAAGAATGTACAGTAAGGACACAAAAAGTAGAAGACGTGTTCCTTGTTCTATGTAGAGTCTTAGAGACCAGTTTAGGTCTGTTGTTGGGTTTTTAGCTTTTACTCTGAGTGACACTTGAAGTTATTAGAAGGGAAATTTTAAAAATAAAGAAAAGTGTAGAGAAGAAAAATAGATGGGTCCCACACCCGAAGCCAATAGCTTTTTTTTTTTTTAAATCATGTTGTGACCGTCCTTAAATCCTTCAATAGCTTCCTTTGCAGCTAGAATAAGGTCCTCTTATTCTTTTTACTCTGATTTTTTATTTATATTCTATTTTTTCCTTTTATTCTTATTCCTTTGCAGGTAGGATAAGGTTTGTTTCTTCCTCTACCCTCATCAGCTTGGATTTATCCTCTTATTCTGACTAAAAACAGTTTCTCAAAATTTCCACTCTCAATTGTTTTTTTTCTACATGGCTTTTGCGTATGTTTCTTCTCTGGACTCAAGGGTGCTCTGGGCTACTTTCACCACATCTGTCAGATCTCAGCTTTCATTCACTCATTCAGCCTGCATACAGTCCAGTGCTTCAGGGGTCCCCATGATGGGTTCAGTGCTCTGCTGTTACCATGTTGAAATCCTTCATGATTTTGAACAAGGTACCCCACCTTTTCCTGTTTTCAGCGCTGAATCTGGCTGGTCCTGTGGACCATCTGCCATGCACCACTGTGTTGGAGCTGGGGAAACAATGGTGTACAGAAAGATGGGCCTTCTACTTTTGCAGAGTCTTTGGATTGGTGGAAGAGGTAGACAGCAATCAAACAAACAGAAAATAAACATAAAATGGCAACTGAGAAAAATGCTACACATGAAAGATGTATGAGGATTTGGCTTAGAGAGGTCAGGAGATTCTTCCTTAGGAATTGAGTGTTTAGTTGGGTTCCTGGAGAGTGAGAAATGAATGAGGTTTTTATTTTGTTTTGTTTTTATGCCTTCCCCACCCTCTTATTGATTAGGGACTAGAGGCATGAGGCACCTAGGTGGTTCAGTGGATTAAATGTCTGACTTTGGCTTAGGTCATGATCTCATCATTGAGCCCCAAGATGAGCTCTACGCTGATGGCTCAGAGCCTGGAGCTTGTTTCTGATTCTGTGTCTCCCCCTGCTCCTCCCCTGCTCATGCTCATTCTCTCTCTCTCTCTCTCTCTCAAAAATAAACATAAAAAATTTGATTAGGGTCTATCCTCTCATTGCAGGCTGTAGTCTTTTTTATAATGCTTATTAATATTAAATTGGTTATTTGCATAATAGCCAACTTTCTGGAGAGAGTATAAACTCACAGGGTGTCTCCCTTTTCATTATATCCTCAGAGGACAGCACAGTGCCTGGTACGTAGTATTCAGGTAGTATTTTTGAATGCAGAGATTATTGAATGTTTTGGTATCATCTTTTTACACATAATTAACTTTTTCACATACAATTTAGTTGTTTGCATTTTTTTAAAAAGTATATTTATTTTGAGAGAGAGCATAAGCTAGACAGGGGCAGAGAGGAAGAGAGAGAATTCCAAGAAGGCTCCCCATTGCAGAGCCCAACATGGAGCTCGAACCCACAAACTATGAGATCGTGACCTAAGCCAAAGTCAGATGCTTACCACTGAACCACCCAGGCGCCCTAGGACTCTGCATTTTTAAAAAGAACACTGGAAATTTTCCATTTTTTTCTTACAAACTTGATAAAGTGGCTAAATCAGGACTTTGAAAAATTATCTTGATGTTGGTGTTCAGAATGGATTGGAGAGGGAAGAGATTGCAAGTAAAGAGATTAAGTTAGGACACAATAGGTATAAAGTGGAGGAGGACTTGAATGAACAGTGTTCATTGACTTATTTAGCATCATTTACTAAAGACAACTATAAATCAGGCACTGTAAGCACTGGCAATGCGATTGTTAAAAAGAAAGAAAAAAGACAGAACCCTCTCCTGGAACTTGCAGTGTAGTGAATACCAATGTCAGTGATAGAAAGGGGGAGGGGGAACCTCCTCCTTTTCAGCTTGTCCATAAATGTAGCAATGCCACGAATAGGGAGGATTGAAACCTCGTATTAGAATGATCCAGAGAAATGTTTCACAAAAATTCTGGAAATTTGAAGTTCTAGTGGAATAGTTCTCTTCTTTCACTGAGATTTTATTATTGTAACTTTCTCCTGTGAGCAGTGTTTTTTTCCTTTTTTGGTTCTTTTGACTATTGCTTTTTTAAAAAGTCAAAAGTAACTAAATACTAAGTAAAAAAGGAATGGCTAATATGCTGCTATCTCTCTGAGAGACAGTCATTGTTTTGTTTTTCTCTTTGGGAAGACTTCTCACTAGTTATCCTCCCTAACTTGAAGAAAACAGCCCTCATTGAAAAATACTTCCAATTGCTTCAGGGCATACTATCCCTTTCTCTTTTCAAAAGGAATCCCCAAAAATACTCCTCTCCCAGTTTGAAAAGCAGCAGGGAATAAATGTGTAGTATTACATATGCAGCAGTTTGCCACTTCCTTTGCCCTGCCCCAGTTACTGCAATAGAAAATGGGTAAAAATACATATATGGTAGAGTCAAATCTCCTAGTGAAGATTATGAAAGAAACAAAGGATGCTTCCTTGGAGAATGGTGTTCAGTTTCCAAAAAATTAAAAATTAAGAACAAAAGGAAAGAAGTATTAAAAAATTAACTCTGAATGATAGGTAGGCACTAGGTTGGTTGTTTCTTCGGGAAAAGAAGGGGAGAGGCGGTGTGCAGAGGCTTTGCTGTATAACCTTGGGCAGGTCACTTCAGCTTCTTTGAAGCCCTGTCCTAGCTTAAGAGTTTGGCCCGAGGATCTCTAAGTTTCTTTCATCTCTAAAATTCGAATGTTCTATGATTACGTTGTTTGAAGTGGGCCATTCTGTTGATTTCCTAGTTTCCAGGAGAGAGGTAACTAGTCTCTAGGAGTGGAACTAACTTGGAGAGTTATCAACAGCAGAGGTGGGTATGCTTCGCAATGACGGTGTCTGGGGCCTTAGAGATGCTTTTGGAACATTTGCAGGAAGGCCTTTACTTTAATCAGATTTTACACTTCTCTCGACTCTTAGGGATGGGGGAGAGGAAAGGACCTATTTTAGATTGGGACTGTTCACTTGACCAAGCATTTCCCCTTTCCTTATTTTTGGAACCCTTAAAAAAAGCAAAAAACAAAAAAACCCAACCAAACAAGCAGCCAAGAGACAGATCCTAAAGGGGTAGAAGGGGAAATTGCGATCACGGCATCTCGAAAGGCCTGTACAATCCTGCTTCCTCATTTTAATCCTTTCTTTGGGTGGGTGGAGGGGGTAAGGATCTTTTTTTAAATGTGTATTTTTGTCAAAGTGGGCCTAGCGTGAGGTTCAGAGCTGCAGAGGGGGCGCTGACGAATGCTGCTTCGGCGGGCGGGCTGGNGCAGCCTCCGGGAAGCGGCGCTGGGGCCGGGCTGGGCGGCCCCGGCCTTTCCTCTGCCAGGGTTGCGCAACGGCTCTTCCCAGCAACCGAAGTTTTGTTTAGTCCCCCAGGGGGCCTCTCTCCCCACCGCAACCCTAGGCCGTAACTACGGAGACCTCTTGTCTTTCATTAAGGGGAACAAACACAAACACGCGCGCGCACGCACGCAACTTGAGCGCCCCAGCCGATGGCCGCGTCCCTGGCTTTGTGGCCCAGTCGCCAGCGTCGCCGAGCGGCCGGTTAGGAGGGTGTCAACTCTGGAGACGTGAGTGCGTGTGATTGTTGGGGAGGAGAAATGTGACCCGCCGCTCCGCGTCCCCTGCCGCGGCCCGAGGAAGGCGTGGCGGCCGCGCGGCTGGGCTGTTGCCGGCTTCTCTCGTTACGGTGGCGGCGGCCGCCCGCTTCCCTTCGCGGAGAACTCGCGGAAAGACTTCGGATGGGAATGTCTGTTTTCCTGTCGGAAGAGAGACGGCTGTTTTAAAATGGTATGTGGCTCCCCGCGAAGCCTGTTTCCCAATCTTATCTCGGCCCGAGGGATTGCGCGAAAGGGTGTGTGCATAAATTACCTTGGACCTGTTACAGAGGAGTCATAACATGTTCAGTCCTTGAACTGTGTTTTCACAACCTCTTGCTGCCCTGTTAGAATTTATTTTTCCACCTGTCAGTCGCTGCTTCTAATTATAAGGAGCTTCTATTAGCAACAGTGAAGTTTTCCAGATTATCGGTCCAGTTTACAGGGAAAGCTCAGGGTTGGTTCTATTGTCGACTTTGTTAGATGGCTCCCTGGTACTGGGCCGGGAAAGTTAGCTGGTAAACCAGTCTGGGTTTGTGCTTTTGTGTACCTTCTAGTAGTTTGGAGATCGGTNTATCTTAGGTATTTGCTTGGAATTACTTATGTGGCGTGGCGTGGAATTAATTTATGTTCACACCATTTCAGTTTATTTCAGTTTTAATTTCTTGGTGTCTTAAAATTTTAAGAGGTACCCCTTTTGATAAAATTTTTGATGAAAACTTTTGAGCAGGATCGATGCTTTGTTACCCAGCTAAAACATTTGAATCCTATATTCTCATTTAAGTTTTCAGGAGCTGGGCAAGCCTCACCATATGTTTGATAAGTCTAGATTCTGCTTATGTTTGCAAGTGCAGTGCTAATTTTATACAGTGAGCCATGATAAGGTTTTGATAGGTCATGATTAAACTTAGTATTTAAGTAAACAAAATAAGACCGAGCTTTAAAAAATAGTTTTTATAGTTTTATTGGTTACATGCCACTTAACAGTAATTGAAATGTAACCAACCAAATAAAGTCCTTTGTTAGATAAGATTTTCTTGGTTATGTTTATGGGCCCATTCATAAAGCATAGACAACTCTTATTTACAAAATATAATGCTCAACCTGTTTGAGGTTTATTTTTCTTTTCTTTTTGAAACTACTTGTTTTTAATTTGTGTTAAGGTAGAGGTGTGCTGAAATATTTGAGACTTTGGACATTTTATCGTGAAATAAATTTTTTTGTACTTATCGTAAAATTAAATAACAATTTAATTTGTACCTGAATTTTTTTTCCTGCTCTAGGGAATATATTTTCTTAAAATTTTGTGGAGAGCTTAGATTAAAGCTTTGTTTTAAAGAGGTAAGATGAGCTTGAAATCTAGAACAGAACCAGTCATTAAATGTTTCAAATTTATATTTGGACATTGCTGACTACAGTAGCTAAACACATATTAGGCAAGCAGATCATAACATGGTGAGCCAGTCTTAGTTTATTGTCATAATACCTTTTCCATTGAACCAGTCATTATCTTGCTTCTAAACCAGTCATTGGCTTCTGGGCATGGAGTTTTAAAGTCACATAAAAGTGGATGGTTTTTATGAGATAATTCTTCTTGTAAACATGCTTGAAAAGAAGCTTCAGATCATACTATTTTAATTTTTTGGATGTCCTGTCATGGAGTACCATAAAATAAGGTGCAAATTACAGAGGTAGGCTGTTGTAGCTAGTATGGCAGGGCACATAAGAATTTGTTTATTGCAAAATTTTGAAAGCCGTTTTTTACCCTTGCAATTTAAAATAGCAACAGCTGTCAATTGAGCTTTTTGATTGAGCGTTTTGTTTTAAATATTTGGCAAATGAACACTGAAGGTATTTTCAGAATGCTGAAAAACTGTTTCCTAAACCTGTTTCATATCCATTGAATGGAATACTGGGTTGCATGTTATTTTCCATTTGAGTGTTAGAATGACTTATTTTGGTTACTTTCGAAGTCAGTTTTCTGTGTTGTTCTCTGCAGCATTTCACTGAAGGTGGTCATATGGTACGTTAGAATTGTGTCGTTGGTAGTTAATTAAAAGGCATGAATAATGTAGTTTCCATTGCGTTCCATTTATGCTTGAGTTTAGAGATAAAGATATCATGGCAATATTTAGATTTAAGTGTGTTCTAAGGAACTTTGAAGTTTTCGGTATTTAAAGTATCTTTCCAGAGTTATTCTTGTCTCTCAACTGCTGGAGGACAGAAAATAACTTGCTATATGATTATATTGTTGCTGCCAAAAGAAACGTTCATATAAAATTTCTGGGTTTGCCACTGTCCTAATTTTCTAACGTCTGAAGTTGAGACTTCCAGTGTGGTATGTTTAACCTGGAAGTTACTTGTGACACAAACTACTAGAATTTTGTTAACATGGAGGAATCTATCAGTATATTTTATTACTTTTTAAAGATGTCCCCATCCCCCCACAACTTGCTGAAAGCATTGTTACAGTAATCCTTTCTATATGATACAAATATAAGTCTAAAGGAATTCTTTTCAATGTCCTTTCTAGTTTAGGATCCAGCCGCTTAAAAAATAACTTGACTAGTATCTTTGAGCACTTAACAGAAGTTGAATAGTGATACATATTTGGGTTGAAGTTTTGAATCAGTGTCGATTTTCAGGGTAGCCAGAGTACCTGCTGACCTAAGGAAATACAGCCTCGTTCTTTTGGTTGAATTAAGAGTGATTTGGGGAAGAAAGAAGACAAAGTGATTTAGGGAGAAACAATATTAGTAAGCTGCTTCTGTAGCTTTGTCACAGTTGTTCTTTTGGATCTTAATCACTGTTAGGACGAAGCTAGAGTAGATATTTGGAAGGTATATGTTACACATTTTACCTAAATGTTTGTCATATCAGACCTTGACCTATTTGGCAGATCAGGCTGCTCTCCTCTGTTGATACTTGGGCCATATGTCCCTACACAAAAGGCAATATATTGCCTGGATTCTGAGGCATACACTGTTATGCTGGGCACCTGGAGGTTCTTAGGACTTAGATTTGTGTGGAAATAAAAAAAAAAAACCCACGAGTATTGGAAATACTGTATTTTTAGGGTGGTATTTGTGGTTTGACGATAGTTAAGTCAGTAAACTGATTTATCTTTTGTATTTTGTAGTGAATGCCAACTCTGTACTTTAGAGAGCTATCTTTTTTCCAACAGAAAATCTTTGAACTGAAGCAAGCCAAGGACACTATGTCTTACCTACAATGTATTTTGTCACTTTGACCCAAACAATATCTTCAATTTTATTTTTTGCCATAAAAATTTTTTAATGTTTTATTTATTTCTGAGAGACCGAGAGAGAATGAGCAGAGGAAGGTCAAGAGAGAGAGGGAGACACAGAATCTGAAGCAGGTTCCAAGCTCTGAGCTGTCATCACAGAACCCTTCACGGGGCTTGAACCCACGAACCGTGAGACCGTGACCTGAGCCGAAGTTGGATGCCCAACCAGCTGAACCACCCAGGCGCCCCAATATCTTCAGTTTTCTAAGAATTTTTTCTTGCTGGGGATGACTCAATGGGAGGGAAGGTGGTGGGCAGGTAAGTTAGGGGAAGCTGGGCCCTAGTTGGAGGAAGAAGTTCATTTAATTGAATTTGTGAAACTTAGAAATCTGTTTTGACTTAAATGTTCAAGTTGCTGAGCCAGAGTTCACATAGTTATGAAATCAGTGAAATATGTGGTAGTTTGGGGGAAAGATTAGGAATACACAGTGGCACCTGTTAAAAGTGGATTTATGAAATAATACCTGTTTATCATCCTTGACCGTCCCCTGCCCTTGCCTCCCTTCCTTTTTGTGTCTTGTTTTTTCAGTCCAAGAGACTTTGCTTTTGTAGAATTTAAGGAAGACAGACTTTGTGTAGTTACAAAAATCTTACGTTATATGCCTAATTTGAAATCAGAAGTATGAAGAGCATAGAACATATTAATTGCTATTAAAATGAATGTAATTTGTAGGAATAATTTTTTTTTAGTTTTTAGAGATACTTGAAAATAAAACTATTTTAAAGAGATACGTAAATAAAACCAAGGTGCATATAATAAATGCAGGGAGGTTTTTCAAGCTGAATTAAAACCTGATTTCTCTGCAGTCTGTGACTCTGTCCATTTTTACTTCTGAGATTAACATCTCTTCTTTCAAAGATTAGATTTCCAGATGTACTTTTCATTGTTTTTGTTGCATTCTCTTTTTTTCCCCTTAAAAAGATCATAGCTAAAAGAAATGGAGATTTAGAGAAAAATAAAAAAGTGAAATATAGTAGTTTGTACGTTTCAGCTATACTGTAGGTAAGGTTCAGAATTGTGAAAGGCCAGCCAGTTCTTGGTCACATTGAAAATAAAGGATTGCCAGAGGGGGTCAGGTAATTATTTTTTTTAAATTTTACATAACTGTTAATGCTGGAGCGTCTTTAAAAAACATTTTTTTAAAATGTTTATTTATTTTTGAGAGAGAGAGCGTGAACAGGGGAGGAGCAGAGAGAGGGTGAGACACAGAACTGGAAGTGGGCTCCAGGCTCCATGCTGTCAGCACAGAGCCAGTGCAGGGCTCCAACTCATGGACTGTGAGATCATGACCTGAGCTGAAGTCGGAGGCCTAACCGACTGAGCCACCCAGGCGCCCCTGGAGCATCTCTTTTCATTGGAAAAAAATTGTTTAGATTTGATAGATATGGCAATAATTAGATGAACAGAATGAGTCATCCTCTGCCCCCTTTAGAATTGTGTAGTCATTATAAATTATATTTGATTGCATATGGCTTACCGAAAACGTTGCCTTTAAAATTTGATAGAAACTATAAAACTTGGCTGCATATGACTAGCCAGTTGTTATTTACCATGGTTTGACTTACGATTTCTTGCCTTTCCATGGTGTAAAAGCTATACCCATTTGGTACTTGGAATTTTGAATTTTGAGCTTTTCCCAAGCTAGCATTGTGGAGTCATACTCTTCCTACGATGGGCAGAGGCAGCCTCAGCTCCCAGACAGCCTCACGATCATAAGGGTCAACAGTGATATACGTAAAACCATTCTGTACCCCCACAAAAAATTCTGTTTTTCACTTTCACTATTCAGTACATTACTTGAGATATTCAACACTTTATTATAAAATAGACTTCGTGTTAGATGATTTTGCCCAACTGTAAGCTAATATGTTTGAGCGTATTTAAGATGGGCTAGGCTAAGCTATGATGTTTGGTAGGTTAGGTGGAGTAAATGCATTTTCTACTTGGTATTTTCAACTTATGATAGGTTTATCGGGATGTGATCCCATTGTAAATTGAAGACCTGTATTCCGTTTTAGAAATTAAAATAAGCATATGACTTATTAAAAATGTTTATGTTAATGTCCAGTTCTTTAGCTTCCCTCTGCCTTGCTGTGTATTCATAAATTAAATGCAATCTCTTAACATTTTAAAAATATGAAATAGTAAACTTAGAAACATTTGCAGAAAAAAGTTGCTTAGAAAATGTTTCATACCCTGTAAAGCAGTTATTTATTAAAGGGCCTAAAGATATCATTTGCATATATTTTGACTGTGTGCTGTTTAATAATACAACAAGACTTTTGTAGGTTTGGTAAACTATACGACTTTAGATATATAATGTACATTCTTAAATAGTTAATAAGTTAGATAGAGTGATAACATATTGAAAATTGAGCCTGACTTTCTAGAGACATTTCTTCTAAGGTATGATTTAAATTAATACTTTGGAGGGCTTTAAATATGTAATTTGTGATGACTTATATTGAGATTAAGTAGGGTGAAATGAAAATCATAATGAAAATTGTTAACGTGCTATATAGTTTATAGCTATGATATTATACTTCACTACATTCTCAAAACCATGTTTTGGGCCAATTTGTAATCAGTTTCAGTGGAGACAATATAAGTATCTCTGCAGTATATTAATTATAGTTTTGTGTTTTAAGTTAGATAAGAATAGTATTGGTTTCAAAAATATTAGGCTTTTATTCTGGTTATTATGCTTAAAATATTTTTTTGTAGCTGGATCACAGACATCACAAATAAATGAAATTTTATTATGTTAGATAAAACAATGATAAAATATGTGAATGAAAACTATTTTATCTGGTACATATTTGAGTGTCTACAAAGTGCAGGATATTGTGCTGTGAATGAAGACAGAAAGACATGGTGCCTGCTTTGAGCAAGTAATAAGTGAAATTAGCCTTGTACTATACATTTTCTTTTATATTTGTGCATGTGTGTGTGAGCTGGAAAACACTGCCTGCAAAATATAATGATACACATATAGCATGTTCAGGTTTTTTTAAGACTGTTTATGTAATAAAAGCCAAAAAAATCCTTTAAAAATATGAAAAAGATTCTATGAATTTAATTTTTGTTATAAGCTTTCCATCAAGTCTAACAAGTTTAATAGTTTCATGGTTTTATAGAAACAGGTGGTACATTAATTTAAATCAAGTGGAAGTTCCTATTTCTTAGATGTGGTTAATAATCCAGTTCTCTCTTTATTTTTTTAAATATTTTTATTTATTTCTAGGAGAGAGAGAGACAGCGTGAGCAGGGGAGGGTCAGAGAGAGAGGGAGACACAGACTCTGAAATAGGCTCCAGGCTCTGAGCTGGCAGTCAGCACAGAGCCCGACGTGGGGCTCGAACCCACAAACCGCGAGATCATGACCCAAGCGAAAGTTGGACGCTTAACCGACTAAGCCACCCAGGCGCCCCAATAATCCAGTTCTCTTATTCTCATGGTTTTTCCTTTTGGACATATACGGTTCTTGCATTGCTTGAAAAAATTCTAATAGGTCTGCCTTTGCTAACTGTATTATTATCTTCCAAATTTGAATGCAGAGCTCTCCAAACCTCATTCCTATGCCAATTGGAAAGAAAATAGAAGGTGAAAACCAGGGTATAGATAGAATTCCATTTTAAGGTATTGAATATTGAAATTGTATGCTGTAGCTTATTTGAAACCACTATACAGAAGGGGTATTACTTGTGTGCTTAATTTATGTAAATCAAAAGTGTATTTAACTTGGGGTCCTTGAAGCCAAGTCATGCAAAAAGGACAAGTATTATATTACATTGTCCTGTTATAATTGTATGTGATATATATAGTCTTAATGAAGTTTGACTGACAATTTTGTGACATTTTGATACTTTATACCTGTGAATTTAAAATTGAATTCTGTGCAGAAACTCAGGATGTTACGGACTGTAAGATAATTGGTTTGCCGATACTTTTGAGTAGAAAATAGTTGGAATGTTTGCCTTGTGAGTTGCTTTAAGCCCAGTGTGGCATTTCTGAAAGTATTTCTAGTGGCTACTCTGTTACTTGTAAAATCTCTCTTAAGTATTTCGCATCTGAGGGTATATCTAGCTTGAAATTGTTCCTGGAAGAAAATGAAATGCTCAATTTATAATTTAGGAGGTAACCTAATACGTGACATTTTGGGAAATTTTTATGTTTCAAAATATGAAATAGTATCTGAACTGTTCCTTTGGGTCAGAGACCATGTCTTAAAGATTTTTATATTCCCTAAACTGCATAATAGATGTTGGCAAATCAAATACATAATTATTATAAAAGTAATCAAATACAGATATGTGCTGTTTACCTGTATCCTTTAATCAAAGTATAGGGTGTTTACTGGACAGCTTCACAGGTTCCTGCCTAAGCACTTGTGAATGTGGCATACACACATTTTACTTCTCAAAACCCTACTCTACCCCTCCCTTTTTTTTTAAATTAAAAGAAAAGTTATTTTTGAGAGAGAGAGAGAGAATGGGGGAGGGGCAGAGAGAGAGGGATACACAGAATCTGAAGCGGGTTCCAGGCTCCAAGCTGTCAGCACAGAGCCTGACATGGGGCTCCAACCCACAAACCTCCAGATCATCCAAGTTTACTGTCTGTTCTCTATTGTGGATTTCATCCTGAAATGTTTTTTTCAGCATCTTGAGCCTTTCCAGTAACTTCAAGCCCCCCCCCTTTTGGGGGGCCCTTCAGCCTTTAAAAATGTTCAGATATTTGAGATCTTTTTATGTTTATCTCAAATATCTGAACATTTTTAAAGGCTGAAGGGGGGAGGAGAGAGAGAGAAAGAGAGGGAGAAGGTGGATGGGGGAGAGGCAAAGAGAGAGAGAGAGAGAGAGAGAGAATCCTAAGCAGTCTCTGAGCTGTCAATGCAGAGCCTGACGTGGGTACTTAATCTCACAAACTGAGATCAAGGCCTGAGCTGAAATCAAGAGTTGGATGCTCAACCGACTGAGCCACCCAGGCATCCCTCAGATATCTGAGATATAAAGCAGCAATCTTTTATTTTGCACTTTTTTTTTTTAAGTTTACTTATTTCTTTTGAAAGAGAGAGAATGGGTAGGAAGTGGCATAGGGAGTGGGAGGACAGAGGATCAGAAGCGGGTTCTGCACTGACAGCAGAGAGCCTGATGAAGGGCTCGAACTCCTGAACTGCAAGATCATGACCTGAGCTAAAGTGAGATGCTTAACTGACTGAACCACCCAGGTGCCCCATAAAGCAAGCCATCTTTCAATTGTGCCTTCTCAGATCTGTGGGCCTGTCTTCCCTTTTGATTTCTTCCAAACTTCATAAAAGTGTACTTTACCCTCTATTTGAAATTGTATTCACGTCTTAGCACTTGGCAGTATAGTTCTGTCCATGTCACTCTAGTGACATTACTTCTGCTAAGCTCTCCACTAGTTTCTTTTATTCACAATCTATGTATTCCTCCAGATGATTGGATCCATAGTGTACCCTACTTAATTCTGTGCTTTCAGCTCATCTTTTGAACTAGTGAGCTCCGTATTTTCCCCCACAGCTAGCTCAGATTGAATTATCTTATTTCAAAATTTGTTTCTTTTTCTTTATTTCCTCTTTGTTATCTTCACTCATTTCTATTGCGGTTTATGTTTGAAACTTTAAATTTTAAAATATTTGTTTCTGGTGGATACATTTAAAAAATCCCAGCAAAATCTGCACATTATAAAGCAAAATTTAGTAGTATTTATCAGATTTCCTTTTTGGAAATCCATACTAAGAAAATTAGGAATGTAAAAAAGCTATTTATATGAAAATATTCATCACAACTTTATATAATATAGCGAACAAATTGAAAATAAAAGCAATTCAAGAAATTATAGTATGCACACATGGTAGAATATTGTGCTGCTATTCAAAATGTCCTAGATAGAACATATCTAAGGTATCCTAGAGAGAACAAATTGGCATATCAAGTTACACATGTACTGTGATTGGAAACCTATAATAAAACATACTCTGGGATGACTAGAAAGAACTAGGTTCTTTTTACTGAATATTTTGTAATTTGTAGTAATTGAATAATTAAAAAATGATTTTCATACAGAAATTTCACCTCTTCCAGGAGTGAATAATATGTATCTTTTCATGATTTTATGGCAAAATATGTTAAATTTCATGTATTACTCTAGTCTACCCATATTCTAGCAGTCTTATTCCAGGTAATGGTAATGGTGTAGTAGTCATTTTCCCCTTTCAACTTGCAAGGTCTCTATGAACAAATAACATTTATCTTTTTTAATGTTTATTTATTTTGAGAGAGAGCACGCACACAGGTGTGTGCGTACATGGGCTGAGGAGGGGCAGAGAGAGAAAGGGAGAGAGAGAATCCTAAGCAAACTCAGTGCTGTCAGCGCAGAAGCATGGAGCCTAACATGGGATCCATCTCATGACCCTGAGATCATGACCTGAGCCAAATCAAGTCGGTTGATTAACTGACTGAGCCACTCTTGGCGCCCCTAAAGTTTTAACATTATTATAAAGTAACTGTTTTGGCAGATTCATCATGTATAATTGATATGTAATCAATTACTTTTATGTCTGAGATTCTATCTAGCTTCTCATGCAAAAGCCTGAAAAATGACACAGAGTCACTTTTGGCCAGTAAGAGATTTTTAGTTATTATCTGAAAATAAATTTCTTATTGTAAACTGTTAACTGTTGTGTGGCCATTTTCAGTCAAACGATTTAACAAATTTGTCTTTATTTTATCCCATGATATCAATAGCTGGCCTTAATTTTGAACTTAAAATGTGTTAGCTATCACTTACTTAGGCATCTTCAAATGGAATTAAAGTTTTGTAATCACGTTTTTATCTTTTTAATATGTTGATGGCATTTAAAAAGTCTCTTCAAGTTAGATCTGAGTGTATTTTTCTTAACAATTGTAATCTGATACATATAACTTTAGGGTATCATGCATGGCAGTGTGGTTTTTCACACTAATGTAGAAAGTTTTTTTCAGTGTTTCTGTGGGGCATGTAGTAGACAAATATTTCATGTCACCCTTGCAAATTCCATATAAATCTACAGTTTTAGTGCAAAGCTTATTAAAAGCAATCTGATAATGTGTCATTTTATTTCATTTATTTTTAATTAAAAGTTTTTGGTAATGTTTTTATTTATTTTTGAGAGAAAGAGAGAGAGAGAGGCAGAGAGAGAGGGAGACACAGAATCTGAAGCACGCTCTAGGCTCTGAGCTGTCAGCACAGAGCCCCATGTGGGGCTCAAACTCATGAACCACAAGATCATGGCCTGAGCCAAAGTTGGATGCTTAACCAACTGAGCCACCGCGACACCTCAATTTTCAATTTTTTTAATTAAATTTTTTTTGAGTATGCACGTGTGTGAGCAGGGAGTTGGAGGAAGAGAGAGAGAGGGAGAGAGAGGATCCTAAGCAGGCTCTGCACTATCAGTAGAGCCGATGTGGGGCTTGAACCCAGGAACCATGAGATCATGACCCGAGCTGGAGTTGGATGCGTAGCCAACTGAGCTACCCAGGCACCGGCCCCTGGCGATCCCCTCCTCCCCTGGTCAGTTTTTTTTTTAGTAATCTCTATGCTCAATGTAGGTTGAATTTACAACCCTGAGATCAAGAGTCGCATGCTTTAACAACTGAGCCAGCCACGTGCCCCAACAGTGTGTTATTTAAAAAAGTTAATGATTAGAGTTAGAGCCAAACATAAGCAATTTCTAAGAATTTAGTGTCCTTTCTTTGAGAGTACTCTTTTGAGAAGCTCCATGTTTTATTTCCTCCTTAGGCCTTTATGAATTTACATTGTTCTTTAGTTTCATTTCTGAGGTTCTTAGGGAGGCTTGTTAGAAATCTCTGCCTTGTCCCCTTCCTCAACATTTGTCATGAGAATGAAGAGGGCTTTATTTTTCTTAACATATTTTCATTTCTGTTCCTGCTATTGTTTCTGATTAGATACCATAGAGAGTTTCCTGAAGCACAGGATTTCCTGAAGCCATTGTGAGAGACCCCAGTTCACAAGATCTATATGACAATTAAAATTTGAAACTTAAAAAATAGTGTCTCCAAATTACAACGGTTTTTGAAGATACTTCACAAAATTTCTAAGAAAGGACATTTATGTAAAGTGGCATATCTGGCAACTAAAACACGAGTACGAAGAGAACATAATTGTAGGAAAAAACCGAACAACTTTGAATTTAGGAGTATAGGTCATCTAAGGGCCATAGGATCTTAAAGGAATTTGGAAAGAACAAGTAGCTGACTTTTTTGTTCCAGTTTATTTTTTCAGGCCCTAAAATGTTCATAAATATTTTTCAAAACTAAAAGTACTATAATCAAGCTTATGCTGCTGTAAATATTTGTCTTTTCAGCTTTTACAAATGCAAAACTGTAATTTGTGTGGGTGGGGGGAGCAGCTACCATTCTCACTTCATTGTTGTTTAGATTTTTAATTCTTGTTATACATTACTGAGGAGGGATTGTGATAGAACTCTTTCAGTTATGAGTACGAAATAAACGTCAAAGTTGTTTATTTAGGATAGCCCGTAATTTTGAAAAGTTTTGTAGAACAGGTCCTTTGATTCTATAAATGTTCATTTAAAACTTTGAATCATCATTCTTAGAAGAATTTTATCAGCAGAAGCTTTCCTTTATAATGCTTTGGCAGCAGTGTACATTTGATCAAATTATTAATCTAAGATTCAACTTCCTCTGTTCATTTGAGTTGTTTCAGTGATACATTAGGTTAGAAGGTATTCTGGTAAGGATCATTGGACTTTTGTTTTTTTAGTCTTTAATATTTCATACTCCTCTTTGCCTAGAAGTTAGTTACATTGTTTTTTTTTTTTTTAATATACAAAATAAATTTTGTGGTGGTTCTTTTGGGACAGATTTCCTGTAAAATAGAAAGAGGGTGCCTGGGTGGTTCAGTCAGTTAAGCATCCGACTTCAGCTTAGGTCATGGTCTCATGGTTCATGGGTTCAAGCCTTGCTTCAGGCTCTGTGCTGACAGCTGGGAGCCTTGAGCTTGCTTGGGATTCTGTGTCTCCCTCTTTCTCTGCCCCTCCCTGGCTTATGTTATATCTGTCTCTCAAAAATGAATAAACATTAAAAAAAATAATTCATTTGGTTTTCTATTGAGTGAGTTGTTCATAACCCAAAGTTACAGAACTGTTTACTTTTTGTAGCAGTCCATCATGCCGGTATTGATAGATATTGAATGACCAATTGAAATAAAAATTTTCGGGGTACTTGGGTGACTCAGTTGGTTGAATGTCTGACTTTGGCTCAGGTAAGGATCTCATGGTTTGTAGGTTTGAGCCCTGCATCAGGGTGTGCGCTGAAAGTGCGGAGACTGCTTCTGATTCTCTCCCTCTCTTTCTGCCTCTTCCCTGCTCACACCGTCTGTCTTTAAAAAAATAAAATAAAATAAAATAAACATTAAAAAAAGTAAAATAAATAAAATTTTCTTTGTACTAAAGTTTTATAAACTAGATTTGCATTGTTAGTCTTTAAGTTTTCCTCAAGAAAGGGAGTACTTCAGGTGAACTATTTATCTTCAGTCAGTTTTTCTATCAGTATTTAATTTCTGGGTTTTTATTTTATTTCTTAAAATTTAATGGTAACATTTTTTAAAAGTAAGTTTTACACCCATTGTGGGGCTTGAACTCACGACCCCGAGATCAAGTGTCCCCTGCTACCCTGACTGAACCAGCCAAGCACCCCCAGGGTTTGATTTTAGATAGCTTAAAAAAAATCTAGAGAATTATATGCTTTAGTAAGCATAGCCCTTAAGTACTCTTTTAATTAACTCTTTTCCAGCTTTTCTAAAGTAAAGATTGGGAGGTGTATTGCAGGGTGATTTCCAGCAGCTTTGAAATGTCCGACAGGTCATTTTCTGTTCCAAAAGTTGGAATGTTTTGCTAAGTCAGATGAAGCTTGTTATTTAACATGCTGATTTGTGTTATAGTCAACACATTCTCTAGATGCTTTGTTCACAATACTGCTGGAAAATACCCAAGACTTTAGTGTTTTCAAATAAATGTTTTGTAGGCACCTCAGATAGCAGGTTTATTTTGTGAAGCTTTATATGAGGGGAAGCTCATTTATGCAAACATGTTTTTTATGTGAAATGTTTTAGTGTAAGTAATTTCCTGGGCAGAATACTGGTAAAATAACCTGTTAATGAAACAGGTATTTAAAATACTGATATTTAAATGGCAGTGAAGAGAATTAAACTCATTTACTATTCACATTGAGCACTTAATTTCTGGTGTATTTATCTATTTTTTTTCTAATTAGACATGTTATTTTGTCTTTATAAATACACTCTTTAAACAGTAATTGAGAAATGAAACCGTGTGACTAGAAACTACTTTTTATTGTCTGACTATTGCTGGTTAATGTGGTTCTATTTTCTAATTCCTATCGTAGAACCTTGTATAGACCAGTACTAGGATTCTGTGTCTTTTCAAGAATAAGAAGGCCTTTTTGTCAAATTTATTGGAGCACATAGTGAAATTCTACTTTTAGCCTCCATTGAAGAAATTACATAATGACCAAGAGCTCCAAAAACTACTGTGAATTAAGTAATACATTTAAATGAAAAGATTTCTTCTCATTGCTTATGAATACTTTTTATTTTTATTTTTTTTTAGATGTTGGCAGATGATCCCAGGGACTTATTGTGTATCTGATTCTAGATTTTAGGTGATCTGGGTCATGTCTAAAATACTCAGCAGTACATTCCCAAATGAGTAAACCCTGAAGAGCAGCCTTGTGCAAGAAAAACATTATTTTATGTCTGTCATTCATATTTTTTTTCTTCTGTTTAACTTACCACTTGAGAAAATTCAGACCTACAGAACAGTTACAATGGTAGAAAGAATTCTTATGTATCTTTCACCTAGATTCTAAAGATACTAATATTTTATTCCATTTTTATTTACCTTTTCTCTGTATATATATCTGTATTTTTTTCCTGAACTCTGAGTTGCAGTCATGATGTCCCTTTACCCCTAATATATGTATATTTTTGTCCCTAATGTTTTTCCTAAAAGCAGAGACTCTTCAGTTTTTTTATGTTTATTTTTTTGAGAGCGAGAGAGCGCGCATGCACTCACATATACATAGGGGAGGGGCAGAGAGAGAGGGAGACACAGAATCTGAAGCAGACTCCAGGCTCTGAGCTCTTAGCACAGAGCCTGACATGGGGCTTGAACTCACGAACTGTGAGATCACAGATCACGGATGCTTAAATGACTGAGACATCCACGCAGCCTAACTATTCAGTTTTTATGTTTCTTTCTGTAATCTGAAAAGTTTCAGTCTTTTTGTTATTTTCTGACTTTGACATTTTGTAGAATATTGCCAGTTATTTTGTAGAAAGGCCTTCAGTTTGGGTTTGTTGTTTTTTTTTTTTGTATTTACAGATATCGTAGTAAAATATTCCTCTTAGTACATTCATATCAGGAGGCACATGATGTTGTTAGGTCCCATTACTACTGATTTTAACACTGATCACTTAATTAAGGTGGCACCTGCTTATTTCTTTCCTTTGATTAGTATGTGTCTTATTAGAATGTATTTTGAAAATAATTGTTGAGAGCTGTGACGGGTCTTGCAGGCTAACAAATTAGCCATGGAAGCTGGCAGAAGGTAGGAGTTGGGTCAGAGATAAAGGACCTTACTCATAGCAGTAGCAGGAGTCACTGTGTCGGTATTTGCCCCACTTCCTCAACTGTATTCCCAGCAGAGTGATGTGAACAGGGCCAGCCAGGTAACTCCTGCACAAAAGCAATTGTGTTACAGGAGAGGAACCCTAGGCTTAGGAAACTTGAATCTTTCAAAAGGTGCAGGAAGCCTGCCTGACATTTGACCAAGAGAGAGTCATTATCTTTATTATACTGGACATTAAACAACCTGCCCTTTGCCCTAGAGGAAGACACTATACTATCTCTACCTTTCAGGGATGTTCAGGGATATAGCAATATGCTTTGAGAACATACTCTGGAACATTGGCAGTCAGTGACGTTGCTTGCAAGACCAGGTTAGAAACCTGAGACCTACGGTGAATTGTCTCCCAACAGTAATACTCTGTTATCTTTAAAACCTTCTCCCACTAGTTTTGCATCTTTAGATGGTTCTTGTTTCAGTCAGTTATTATGATTGTTGCCAAATGGTGAATTTTCTGAATTAGTTTCCCCTCTTTTCTCACTCATTCCCCATGTTCTTCATTCTTGTCTCCTTGGGTGGGAACTTACCAAGTCAACTACCTACTTGTAGGCCTTTCTTTAAGAATCTGCGTTAAGGGGAATTGTGCTACATTACAGGGCACCTCAAGGTCATGTCTAAAATCCAACTTTTCCTCAGTTTTCCTGTTTTTTATTTTAGTTTTCTGTTATCACTTGGCTATCAGGTTTTTTTTTTTTAAGTTTATTTATTTGAGAGAGACAGTGCGAGTAAGGAAGGAGTAGAGAGAGGGAAAGAGGGAATTCCAAGCAGGCTCTGTACTGCCCGTACAGAGCCTGACATGGGCCTTGAACTCATGAAACCGTGAGATCATGACAGCCAAAA
This sequence comes from Crocuta crocuta, assembly GCF_008692635.1. Taxonomy (NCBI): domain Eukaryota; kingdom Metazoa; phylum Chordata; class Mammalia; order Carnivora; family Hyaenidae; genus Crocuta; species Crocuta crocuta. The sequence continues at coordinate 1,490,555 of NW_027531873.1, read as the reverse complement.
TCAAGAGTGGGATGCTTAACCATCTGAGCCACCGAGGCACCCCGGCTATCAGGTTTTCAAGCCAGAAACATGGTTGTGTTTCTCCTCACTCCTCACAGAGCTTTGGGTTTCTTACTCCTGGCTACCTATTGGTAATCCGTACTCAGTTTCATTCCTTTGGTACTGTCTTTGTTCGGGCTGTGGTCAGCTGTTATCTGGACTATTAAGTAGTCTTTCAACTGTTGTTTCCGTTATTATTTGTTTCTGTCCACTTTATCCTTTAGAACTTTGCCTGAGTGATCTTTCTAAAATACAAATATGATTATGTTGGCTTTCTATTTAAAACCCTTCAGAGGCATCCCATCCCCTATATCTCCTTAGCAAGGAACACACGGTTCTTTGTGATATTTGCTTTCTTTTTACAGTTGTCTTTCTTTTCAAGAATCATTATTTTCTCTAGCAGCCCTCTCCCCTGGCAAGTTATGTTCTAGTGTGGAGGTTAGCAGACTTTCTTAAAGGGCTAGATGGTAAATAGTTTAGTTTTGCAAGCCACATATGGTCTCTGTTGCATACTTTTTTTTTTTTAATAAACTTTTAAAAATGTAAAAACCATTCTTACTTTGTGGACCGTACAAAAATAGGCTGGGTTGGATTTGGCCAACCATAATTTGTGGTCGTTTTCTCTAGCCAAATATAGTTAATATGTCATAATTTCATTAGTCTCTGACTTGGTATATGCTATTGATTTGTATCCCATGGAGTAGTCTTTTCTACATAGGAGACTTCTTCCCGTGATACTTCATAATTTAGCTTATGGAGAGCTATGTCTTCCTGCTCCTAAATGGCTTTACTTGATTTGAATTGAGAGAAAAATTGGGAAAAAAAAGGACTGAAATAGGATATGGCTTTTGAATATGCTAATAAAATGTCTAAAATGGTTATATATATGTGTATATATACTTATATTTAAAAAAAATCAGTTGAAAAGAATACAGTCAGTTGAAGAGGTTATTCTATTCTCTGGTAGATTTTTTTCCCCTCTTCATTGAACAATACATTAAATTTAGGCTGTGAAAGTATAGGTGGTAATGTAACCAACTCCTCTGAAGTTGTCATCCTGGGTGCAAAATAAAAGTCACATAGTTGAAGTCTCTCCTTTTTCCTTTCTTCCTGGCATGTTTATCATTTCCATGTGTGTTTTTATACTTTGACCACGTAATTAATATATCTAAAGATTTATTTATTTTTGAGAGAGAGTGCAAGCGGGGAAGGGGCAGAGAGAGAGGGAGACAGAAGATCCAAACCAGGCTCTGTGCTGACAGCAGCAAGCTCGATGCGGGGCTCAAACTCACAAGCTGGGAGATCATGACCTTAGCTGAAATTGGACACTCAACTGACTAAGCCACCCTGGTGCCCCACGAAATTAATATATCTGAATACAGTATAGGTTTGTCTGTTACTAGCTTTTTCATATATGATAATGTACTTCTGCACCTTGTTTTTGTTCCATGTTGTTGCTTTGAGATTTATCCATGTTCATATATGTTTTCAGTGAATTCATTTTTGCATATCATTAATTCTAACATACACAATTTCTCCCACATTTTAACATCTCTGAAATCAATACATCTTAAAATCAGTGATGTCACACCCTTATAATTGGTATTTCTCCCTTTTTTTTGTGGTACATGAATATATGGTGATTGTGGTATAGGCTATACTTTTGTATTGTGTGCATTGTATGAAAAAGCCACACTTTATTCTTTTCTATCAGGTTTTTTCAAAAATTTGCTATAAATATACAGAAGAGCAGTGAACATTATTTTACCTGTGGGTTTTTGGGGTACTTATATGAGTTTCTGTAGGCAGGATGTATACTTTGTAGAATTGCTAGATTATGGACTATGTCCATTTTCAGCTTTCTCCCTAAAGTGAGGCTGACAATTTTTTTAAATAAGTTTTGGCATACATTTCCTTATCTGTGAATTGCATGTATATATTTTTTACCCATTTTTCTACTGAATTTTGCCAAACACAATATAATTTCTTTTGATTGTAACATTTAGTCCATTTACATTCAGTGTGATTGAAAAATATGGGTTTAGAGTCATTGTGTTCTTTGTGGGATTCATGCTTGTGGTGGTGTCTCTGGTATCTTTGTTCCTTGCAACATTTCCCTCATAGAGTCCCCCTCAGGATTTCTTGTAGGGCTGGTTTAGTGGTGACAGATTCCTTCAGTTTTTGTTTATTTGGGAGGACTTTTATCTCTCCTTCTATTCTGAATGATAGGCTTGCTGGATAGAGGATTCTTGGCAGCATATTTTTTCTGTTCATCACATTGAAGATTTCCTGCCATTCCTCTCTGGCCTGTCAAGTTTCAGTGGATAGGTCTGTCACCACTCTGATAGGTTTCCCTTTGTATGTTAGGGCCCTTTTATTCCTAGCTGCTTTCAGAATTCTCTCCTTATCCTTATATTTTGCCAGTTTCACTATGATACGTCGTGCAGAAGATCTATTCAAGTTACCTCTGAGGAGAGTTCTCTATGCCTCTTGGATTTCAGTGTCTATTTCCTTCCCCAGATTGGGGAAGTTCTCTGCTATAATTTGTTCAAGGACTCCTTCAGCTCCTTTCCCTCTCTCTTCCTCTTCTGGAATTCCTGTGATACTGGTACTGTTCTGTTTGATTGTATCGCTCAGCTCTCGGTTCCTGGATCAGTTTATCTCTTTTTCTTGGCTTCCTCTTTTTGTATAATTGTGTCTTCTAATTCACCTATTCTCCTCTCTGCCTCTTCAGTCCATGCACTGGACACCTCCATTTTATTATGCATCTCATTTATAGCATTTTTAAATTCATCACAACTATTTTTAAGCTCCATCGTCTTTGTAGCAGTAGTTTCTCTGATGTCTTTCATGCCTTTTTCAAGCCCAGCGATTAATTTTATGACTATTGTTCTAAATTCTTGTTCAGTTATGTTGCTTATATCTGTTTTGAGCAGTCCTTTAGCTGTCATTTCTTCCTGGAATTTCTTTAGAGGAGAGTTCTTTCGTTTTGTCATTTTGGCTAACTTTCTGTCTCTTGTTAGTTTTAAAAGCTTGTTATGCACTCTGCACCTGTGAGTACTGCTGTATTAAAAAAGGCTCTTTGACTGTCCAAGGACTGTTCGTTCAGGAAGTGTTCTTTGAATGCTGTCTCTTGGTCTCTCTTGTTGAAACTTTGGTTATTTTATTTCCCTACTCATAGTGGTATTTGGGACTCTCCACCGTGTGTATTTTGGCTTGTTTCTTGAGGTAGCTTATGAGGCTGCCTTCCTAATGTACTCTGTCTCTTTCTCTTCCCAAATTCCTGTGGCTCAGTGTCCTGTGGCTTCAGGCCTTCTCTGTTTGAGAGATGGGTACAAGCGAAATGCGTGGAGCTCCCTACTTCTCCACCATCTTGCCTCGCTTCCAAACACAGTAGGATTTCTTCAGGTCATTTCTTAGTTATATGTGTTGCCAGTATCTTCTCTGTTTCTATGGCTCTTTGTTTCTGGTATCATTTGATAAATACATACAGATTTTAAATTTTAATAAAGTCAGCTTTTCTCATCTATTGCACGTTGTGCTTTCTCTTTCTTTGTTTAAAGAAAACTTTCAGAGGTTTGCGATTTGTTAAAAACAACATTAATTTTAAACTGAAAGGTATAAAGATATAAACCTCTATTTAGGCTGACCATGGTGTATTTTGTGTTGTGAGACATTTGTTGATGCAGGGTTCTCTCCCCGTCTTTAATGTTCTTTGGAATGGAAAGGTAGAAATATCTGTAATTGGTGAAGGTTTTCACCCCTTTATATTTATCCTCTTGAAGAAACTTCTAGCACTTCAGTTGGAGAATAATTAGAGCATGTGATGTGAAACTGTTTAAATGTAATGAGGGACAAATACAGCAATGTAAACTTCTCATAATAAGTTCACAGGTGGTCATTATATGATAGAAATTTGGGAAATAACTAAATGGAGACTTTATTTAAAAATAATAAAGCAGTGGATATCCTCTTTCTTTTTGGATGGGGTAGGATGAAGAGGGTAGCCATTCCAAAATGAAATATATGGTTACCTGTTCAGCCCATACAAAATATAAAGGAGTTTATAAACTGTTTTACCTTTGAAGTTTGTACATATTAAAGAAAAAAGACCGGAGTGTGGGGTGCCTGGCTTGCTCAGTCAGTGGAGCAGGTGACTCCTGATCTTGGGGTTGTGAGTTCAAGCCCTACTTTGGGTGGAGAGATTACTTAAAGATACAAATCTTAAAAAATAAATAAATAAAAAGGCGAGAGTGATTAAATTCAGGTAAATTAACTTGATTTTTTTAAAAAAAATTCCCAAAATTTGAATTTACAAGTGAAAATAATTTATAGAAGAGTTTTCCATTGGATTAAATTAGCAGTTTTTTTCTTTTTCTTCCACAAAATAATGATCTGCTTCTTTGAAGTTGTCCTAAAAAAACCCTGATAGAGTCACTTGTATTTTATTATCATAAATTAAAGTTTAGGTACTAATGAAGGAAACTAAACTTTTCTTCTTTTGCTTTAAGTAATTGAATCTTTACACTTCATACTTGCAACTGAGAATAGGCTAATTGTTGAGATACTAGTATGGTAAAGATAGAATTAAAATAATATTAAAACATTATTTGATAATCTTCACAGTGGATGTAGTTATAAGATGTTTAAAAATGAATTCTGTACAACTTCCATAGATTACTACTCACTTATCATTTGAAAAATAAGTTGAAATTAGGCCAATTAGCAGGAATTTAACACTACAGCTCAAATAGTACAGCTTTTATCTAAAGGTTTCCATTCACGGTATCATCATAAGTATTTTGTGGGCTGTTATATGATTTTTTTTGTAAGTACACATGACATTAATATTAATATAATAAAAATATTGTGCTTATGAGAGGTTTCAAAATAAAGTGTTCAAAATACCATTGCAGTGACAAATTGTTTAATTCGTGGCTCTTTAATCAATCACTGTTTCATTAAAATAGTATAATATTTGTTTTTAGTATTCTTTTCTGTATTTAATACCTTATCTTTCAGTTTTAAAGCTCTTAAGAAAAATGTCCTCTATGAAATGTTGACAAGTTTTCAGTTGAAGCATATTTTCTAGACATACCTATTTTCTAGGTATATTCATGAAATCAAAATCTTTATGGGTAAACCAAGCTGGAGTAATCTATCATTTACATGAAACTAGATTATGGACAATATTGTTACTTGAAGACTTCATTCTGTCTCCTTTGATCTCTTTGTCAGACTTCGTGAAATCAAGGCACAGACATTTGTGCAAAACTGAGTTGTAATGCAACTGATGTTTGCAGTATCTTAGAAAAAAGTAAATTTGAAAAGATGTGTGGATCTAACACAGCTTTAGGTTTTATTCATTTAACTCTGTTCTAGAATTTGTGAGGAATGCAAAAGTTGTTTATGAACAGCATAATTTCTCTTTGGCCCACTAGCTGGGTGAATTAGGTTGGCCCTGTTATTTTCAGAAAGGCATTCTGCAGGGTTGAAAGTCATATTGATGCACAAAGCTCCTTTCTTGGAATGGCTTACTTACTGATTTGCACATAAAAATGTTTTGGTAAAGACCACCTTCCCTAAAGTGCTTTTACTTCTCTGAAAAAGTTTTGCTTTTGAATACTACCTCCTCTAAAGAGTTTCACTTCTTCTAACTTCATCATACCTGAAGTGTGTCAGGAAAAAGATTGAGAGCTACTGTACTCAGATTTAGAATCTTGGATTCATTTACTGCTAAGCATCTTTAAAAATACCTTTTGTGTTACATAAGAGAAGTGTTAATTTTGAATCCATTGTACTAGAAGGAAAAGTGCTACAATTTAGCAAAGGATATTGGGAGTTTGTGTGGTGGAAGATAGATAATCAGAAAGAGGTGGCAGGTCACAGGAAGAGATCGATAATATTTTGAGGACAGAATGTGAAGTGCCGTGTTTCATGTGCAGGTCAGATCATGGGGTTTAATTGAGATTAAGGAGAGAAAGAGGGCTAGAAGAGATGTCTAAAGACCAGAATAGGATGGGGATTTGGTGTAGTAGGGACTGCTTGTGTGCGGTGGGTGGGTGGTGATGGTGGTGGTGTTTCCTTTGTTTTTTAGCTAGCTCAATCATTTTTACATAGTGCTTTTCAGTCTTTTTGCCTATGGTGCTGATCCTAGTATGCTGGAAGACAATTATAATCTGTAATGTATGTTTGGTAATTTGACTAAAGACATCATTCTCTTAGTAAACTTAGTACTACTCCAACAGTGTAGAACATATCATTACTGTTTGCACATAGGATAATTCTGTAGCTCTATTAGCTTTGATCCCATTAGATTAAAGGTGCTTTGGTACACTTTACTGATAAAACAATCTTAACTGTATTTTTCATTTCCTATTCCATCTGTCTCCTTTTAAAGAGTTTGGTAATAAGTTCACTTTTGAGAGTGAACTGCACTTGTATCTACCTTATTTTAATATATATCCTGGAAATAATTCATAGGTATGTTCTGAAAAGAACTCTGAAAGCAGGGTTTGTATGTTAACAGAATCAAAGGTTTACTTTGATCTTGTGTAGCTATTTTGCTTACTTCCAGTTCAGTGAAAATATTCCCAAAGGTAACTTGCATTGAGGTGACCTTTTTGTTAGTTGTTGTAGTTTTTTCTTTTTTGATTGTGGAATAGTGGGTACAAATTTAATGCTTTGGTCTCCTATCCCTGTTTATTAGGAGATAATTTTTTAGTGCCCTGAGCTTCTCTTTATGTACAAAAAATTCTTAAAAGACTTTCATTTTATTTGTTATTTTCATTTATTCTTGTCGATCTTAAGAAATACTGATCATTTTCATATTTATGTTTTAAGTTAAATCTTGATGCATTTAGTAATGTAATAATTTCTGTACTTTCTGTTGATGGTCTGAAGGAGCTGGGGATTATTCAGTAGTCATTTGGGAATGCCCAGCTAATAATGTGGGTTTCTTTCTTTTTTTTTTTTTTTTAATGTTTTATTTATTTTTATGAGAGAGAGAGAAAGAGACAGCGTGAGCAGGGGAGGGTCAGAGAGAGAGGGAGTTACAGACTGAAACAGGCTCCAGGCTCTGAACTGGCAGTCAGCACAGAGCCCGACGCGGGGCTCGAACCCACAAACCGTGAGATCATGACCCAAGCGAAAGTCGGACGCTTTACCGACTAAGCCACCCAGGCGCCCCAATAATGTGGGTTTCTATAGAGTTTAGTCTTAAGTGAACTGTTTAATAGTTGTCAAGAACTCAAATGACAAAATAGAAAACTTATTTGTTATAGCTGTTGATGACATCAAGCTCTAGATGTTAGTATAGCCAGTACTGATGAATTAGATTTAAAAATGGAGATTTGAGAACCACAACCACTTCACACCCATTAAAATGGCTATTACAAAGAAGAAGAAAAAAAAGTGTTCAAGATGTAGAGAAATTGGAGCCTTTGTGCACTCCTGGTTGGAATTTAAATGGTACAGCTGCTCTGGAAAATATAGTGATTCCTCACATTAAAAATAGAATTATTGTATAATCCAGTAATTCCACTTGTGGGTATATACACAAAAGATTTGAAAGTAGGGTCTCGAAGAGAAATTTGTGCATTCATGTTCATAGCAGTGTTCTTCACGACAGTCAAAAGGTGGAAGCAGCCCAAATATCTTTTTTTGTAAGATTTTATTTTTAAGTAATCTCTACACTTGAACTCACAGTCCCAAGATCAAGTGCCACATGCTCCATTGGCTGAGGTAGGCAGGCACCCCCCACCCCCAATATCTTTTGATGGATGAATGAATAAACAAAATATGACATACACATATAATGGAATATTACTTAGTCTTAAAAAGGAAGGGAATTCTGACGCATATTGCTACATGGATGAACCTTGTATACATACATTAAATGAAATACGTCAGTCATAAAAGAGCAAATACTGTATAATTTCATATATATGGGTACCTAGAGTAGTTAAATTCATACAGAGCACAGAATGGTGGTTGTCAGGGGCTGGGGGAGGGGGCAGTGGACAGAGTTTCAGTTTCAGAAGAGGAGAAAAGTTTTGGAGATGGATTATGGTGCTTGTTTGTACAACAGTGTGAATATATTTAATGCTACTGAACTGTACACTTAAAAATGATAAATTCTATGTTTTGCATATTTTATCATATTTTTTAAAAAGAAATAAATTTAAAAATTGAGATTTGAACAAGTAAGAGAAAGTTGAGTAAGGAGAATGCAAAGCACCCATTGCCTTTACTCAAATCTATTTGTGCTGTCATGTACATTTTAAAGAAGAACCCAGTTACCTATGGGCTTTGTATAAGTTTGGCAGAATTATTCAGAATTTTCATATTGGCTGGATAACTTGAATGTAAGATAGTAAAGTATTTCTATTTTTGCTTCCTCCCTTTTTCAGAAAGCCTGAAAAGGGAACAAAGAAGAAAACCTAGTTAGTGGTGGTCAGATAGACCCAGGTTTGCGGGTGTCAGTGTTGGTTACATTGCTGTTTTGGTAATTGTAAAAGGATGTGAAAAATTTGGATAGAATTCAGATGGGTCTTAAAGTCTTTTAGAAGATTGGAAAAATAAGGCCCTATTAAAGTACCTGAGATTATTAAGCTTGAGGAATGGAAGCTTAATGGTTGCTCTCACAGGAGCCTTCACCATCCTCTGAGTGATATATTATAGGCAGCCCCAGCTCACAAAAGGGTAGTGTTTCAAAACTTCATTTCTTAGTCAGTTGATAAGAACAAATGACACAGTCATAAATTATAAAGCTACAGAGTTATAGTGTAGTTTGAATTGCAATGAAAAATAATAGGTAATAATAGTATTGTACTGAATCAGTGTTTTAGACTCCATGGACTTAAGCAGCCCCTGTGCTCTCCTTACTGTACTATATAAAATCCATAAACTCCAAGTATAAGATACTCTTATCAGATCATGAGTTTTATCTGATGGAGGATTGGGAGAAGGAAAGACTTAGTACCTGGATATGGCAGTGAGTCACAGTGGCCAACTTAATTAGTAATTTAGAGTTCTTTGCTTGTGGTCCTTTATAAGAGCTATCTCCAGCACCACCCCCACCTCTTCTTATGTGCTATGTATATTATGTGACATTCCTATCTGTGTTTATTTTCTAAAGTCCCCTTTGAGATTGGCCCTACATAGCACAGTGGTTGGTGAAGGGTAATTTTCTGAGCTTCCTTTAGTTGACTTTGGTTGGGGCTCTTGGCTTGTTTTCCTTATAGCTTGGCATATTGGGAAAGAAAAGGTAGGAACAGCAGAGTTCAGAAATTGTAGTTGTTTCTTAAATATCTGTATGTCAGTTACCTGGATCTCAGCTGTTGTCCATATAACACCTTGCTTTAAAATGGCATGGATTGGTGGCTCAGTTGGTTAAGCATCTGACACCAGTTCAGGTCATGGTCTCATGCCTTGTGAGTTCAAACCCTGCCTTGGGCTCTGTGCTGACAGCTCAGAGCCTGGAGCCTGCTTTGGATTCTATGTCTCCCTCTCTCTCTGCCCTTCCCCTGCTCATGCTCTGTCTTTCTCTGTCTCTCAAAAATGAATAAATGTTAATTTTTTTTTTAAATGGCATGGATTGGCCAAGAGTGGTATGCATTCTATTCCCTAGGACTTCATCCTTATCTTTTCAGACTTGAGGGCCTGGGATTGGTAGGGCTTAAATTTGCTAAGGTTTTTGTACAAACTAGGTCATTTTTTCTCCGATGTTAGTGTGAATCTAAATGGCCTTGGGAGCTTGTTTGTAAACATGCAGATGCCTGGACCTCACTATGGATCTACTGAATCAGAATCTTTCTGGGTAGAATTTAACATATTTTCACTTAACTCTTTATTAAGGAAAAATGTAAACATTCAAAAGTAGAACTTCTTTTTACTGACCATCAAGATCCTATAATGAACAATTTATGGGTAATTTCATTTTACTCATATCCTCATCTATTTTCTCTTCATTATTATTTTAAAGCAAATCCAAATATATTTTATCTCTAAATATGAGATGTATATATTTTATAAATTTTTTAAAATGTTTATCTATTTTTGAAGGAGAGAGAGAGACAGAGCATGAGCAGGAGAGGGAGAGAGAGAGAGAGAGAGAGAGAGAGAGAGGCAGACACAGAATTGGAAGCAGGTTCAGGCTCTGAACTGTCAGCACAGAGCCTGATGTGGCCGAAGTCGGATGCTCAACCAACTGAAATACCAGGTGCCCCAGAATGTATACATTTTAATAGGTTTCTCAGATGATTCAAAAATTTATTTTGAACAGGCAATACACATACATAGTAAAAACGAACGTGGTAAAAAGGATATACAGTGAAAAGTAAATCTTTTATCATTTGCCTCCATAATTCTTGTTACTCTCCTCTAAGGCAAAGAAACCCACAGTTTATCTGAATGCAGCTATTCAATGTATATGTGATATATACATATATAATTCTTTTTTTAAAGTGTATTTATTTTAAGAGAGGCAGAGAGAGTGAGTTGGGGAGGAGCAGAGAGAGAGAGGGGGACAGAGGGTCCTAAGCGGGTTCCATGGTGACAGCAAAGAGCCTGATGGAAATAAAATCTTACAAAATGTTTAGGAAGTTGAAACAGGCATAAATTTATGCCTTTTGTGTGAACAGCAGTGTATTTTCCTGTTCTTTTACTACACCCTGGCTATGTGACCTTGCCCAGTTACCTAATTCCTCTTGATTTTTAGTTTTCTTAACAGCAAACTGGGAAGATATTAATATGATTAAATAAAATATTGTAAATAAAGCATTTATTAAACCTTTGCATAGTAATTCCCTTGATAGGTGGTGACTCTTATTATTTTAAATATTATGTATATTACATATTGGGATGGCAATCTGTTTTTGAATTAAGGAATTGATGTTTGATTTGTTAAAACAGTATGAGACTGCCCAGTTAATACAATACAGATTTTTAAATTGTGGGGAATGGAAATATTTTAAAATTAAATTGACCAACTCATATTTATTGAACACCAACTCTATATCCTAGGCACCTTATTTTCAGATCTAGTGTGAAAGACTGATGGATACATTTACAATTAGAGTGTAATTCATGTCATGAGTGATAATTAGAAGAACATAGAAGCTTTTATTAGAGCACTGAATGCCCAGCTGTGGCCTAGAGGGTGAGTGGCAAGTGTGTGTTTCAAGAAAATCTTCAGCAGGAAGGTGTTGCATCATTTTGACCTGAATGTAAAGAAGTCCGCTTAAGTGTACAAGGGTGGATGTGGAAAAAGACTTTGAACTTTAGATATAAGGAATGTGACTATATTTATGCAGTGTGTGTTTTCTTTCCTTGTCATTGGTTCATAAATTATAACTTGGTGACAGAATGCTTTACATTTGCAAATGTGTATAGTTAAGGGATCTGTATTTTTTCCTTTTTGGGTGAAAAATGGTTGGCATAGTTCCTAGGGTATATCTTGGCTGTTACAGCTGCTTGGTAAATATTTTTTGGTTAACTGAATGCACTCAATTCTTTATTCCCAGGCTTATATGCAATACTCAAAATAGCTGAAGCACTAATTAACTAAGATGGAGATACTGAAATGTTTATCTTCTCTAAGGAAAAAAAATCCTAATGGAGTTTAATTATTTTTATAAATTATGGGCTTGACCCTTGAGAGTTTTCTTTATGAGATTTTAAATTAAAAACAAAAATTTTTTTTGTAGTTAATAATGTCCTTTTTCTTCCTTTCCCCCTACCCAGGTATGGCCTCACAAGTCTTGGTCTACCCACCATATGTTTATCAAACTCAGTCAAGTGCCTTTTGTAGTGTGAAGAAACTCAAAGTAGAGCCAAGCAGTTGTGTATTCCAGGAAAGAAACTATCCACGGACCTATGTGAATGGTAAAAACGTTGGAAATTCTCATCCTCCCACGAAGGGTAGTGTTTTTCAGACAAAGATACCATTTAACAGACCTCGAGGACACAACTTTTCGTTGCAGACAAGTGCTGTTGTTTTAAAAAACACTGCGGGTGCTACAAAGGTCATAGCAGCTCAGGCACAGCAAGCTCAAGTGGAGGCACCTCAGATTGGGGCGTGGCGACACAGGTTAAATTTCCTAGAAGGCCCCCAGCGATGTGGATTGAAGCGCAAGAGTGAGGAGTTGGATAATCATAGCAGCGCAATGCAGATTGTTGATGAATTGTCCATACTTCCTGCAATGTTGCAAACCAACATGGGAAATCCAGTGACAGTTGTGACAACTACCACAGGAACAAAACAGAATTGTACCACTGGAGAAGGTGACTATCAGTTAGTACAGCATGAAGTCTTATGCTCCATGAAAAATACTTATGAAGTCCTTGATTTTCTTGGTCGAGGCACTTTTGGCCAGGTAGTCAAATGCTGGAAAAGAGGGACAAATGAAATTGTAGCAATCAAAATTTTGAAGAATCACCCTTCTTATGCACGTCAAGGTCAAATAGAAGTGAGCATATTAGCAAGGCTCAGTACTGAGAATGCTGATGAATATAACTTTGTACGAGCTTATGAATGCTTTCAGCACCGTAACCATACTTGTTTAGTCTTTGAGATGCTGGAACAAAACTTGTATGACTTTTTGAAACAAAATAAGTTCAGCCCCCTGCCACTAAAAGTAATTCGGCCCATTCTTCAACAAGTGGCTACTGCACTGAAAAAATTGAAAAGTCTTGGTTTAATTCATGCTGACCTCAAACCAGAAAATATTATGTTGGTGGATCCTGTTCGGCAGCCGTACAGGGTTAAGGTGATAGACTTCGGGTCGGCCAGTCATGTTTCAAAGACTGTTTGTTCAACATATCTACAATCTCGGTACTACAGGTAGGTGACAACTATTTTTCCACTGTTTAATAAATGTTGAATTTTGGCTAAATGAAATAATTTTGTGTGTATACATGGTGAAAAAGATGGCTCAGGTAAATAAATAAATCCAGACAAGATCAGTTTAGGTTTGAGGTATTAAAAAGATTTTTTAAATTTAGGCATAAAATCTACCTAAACAGAGTAGAAATCTCTCCTGCAGTTCCATGACAAAGACATTTGGTTATTTTTATTGTTAATAGGAATGACAGTTTATTAATGATGATCAAACAGAAGCCTTCAAATGTTGGGAAAGGGTTCGTAGTAATTTTTGTATATTTCTTTGAGTATTTTGGCACCTAAGAGAACTAATTTATTAAAGATAATTAGATGTGACTGATTACGTAGAAAAGTTATAGATAAGAATTCAAAAAGTTTTTCTGATTGGTGATTTTTAAGATTCAGACATATTTCCATGGCTGCCTAGAATGTTCAGGTGACTTTTCCATAACAGGTTTGATTATACTTCCATCTATATGTTATGGGTAATTTTTTTTTTTTTTTTTTTTTTTGGTGTTGGTGCTATGGGTGGAATTTAAAGAAGAAGATAATTTCCATGTAAATATTTGATAAAGTGCCATAGTGTCATGATGTAGTCTTAAGGGCTAATAATTACCAGGATTCAAAATATCTTCTTGAGTATGTAAAATGGTTTTAGATTCATAGTTTTATAATTTTGAGATACTGTTTTCATCTCAGCTAGAATGAATTTGTGGTCTTGGTATACTCTAGAGCCCCCAAACAGTGGGCAAATACAGGAGCTCTCAATATTGGCCATTTGCAAGTTAGTGAATAGACAGATACATGCAGTTTGTTGTTGAAAATTGTTAGAACATAATCCTTATGTTTAAGGATTGTTTTTTTCTGGTATAGTATCTACCTTTGTGCTATATCTTTCATTCTGCTTAGTGTCTTGCAAATACGTACGTTAGTACCTAGGGCAGTATATAGGAGAAATTAATTAGCTACAAAAAACGAACTCCAGATATGCCATTACAAGGTTATTAGAAGGAGTCCATATGTGTCACTTAGTGATAATTTATTAAATGTATATTAGAAATTAGGAATATAGCCTAATAATTATTCAGTATATTCCTAGTTATAAGATTTTTAGTATTAGAGTGCTAGATACTATTCTTAAAACCTTTTACATGGTTTAAAAGATATTATAGTTGTATTAGAGTATTAGGTTCTATTTAATATATAATTACATTTATTTGATCCTCTGTACTTCTGACAGATTTTTTTTTTTAATACAGTGGAATACAGGAGTAGCTTTTAGTTCATTTTTTTTGCTGGAAAATTATTTTAAAGTCTTATTTAGCAGCCTAAGAAGAATAGTGGGTTTTTTTTCCCGCTCCCTTTGTACTCTATGGGTTCTGTCTTAAGAGCTTTTAGTTGTCAGCTAGCATATTATATAAACCTTAGGCTCCAGCTGCTTGGGCTCTATATTTAGTTCACTTGTTAGTAAATGACTTCATTTTATTTGGGTCCTGCATTATACTGCATATCAGATTTAGCTCTGTGTGATACCTATACTCCTTTCTTTATTGAAATCTTTTGGATGAGAGAAAAAAACTTTATTTTTTATACTTCAGAACATTTATTAAACATTTATTAAATGTTTCAAGGGAGTAAAGGAAATCCTTTAAAAAGCAATCTGAAATCCTAAATATTTTATGATGTTGATTTCTAGCGTTGGGCCTTTGCACAAATATTAGCCTCTGTTGGCAATGAGGAAAAAAAAAGCTATGAATAATTGCTAAGTTCTATTAGTAAGTTTCTAATTTGTTTTTATATATAAATTTCAAGTAGATAATTTACCTAAAGTTTAGAAGGTATATATATACAATTGCTAAATTACAGGTTCTTTGTTTAGGGTAAAAAAAAATGAGGTTCTAATTCATAAACAAGGACTCTGCTAGTAGAGTTTTGATTGATGTTGCTCGGATAAAAATCTTTTAAAAAGACTTTATGTTAATTAGATTGAAGAGTTAGAAGAGTTAGTATTAAGGTAGGCTGGTGAAAGTGTCACATAGTTCTTAATCATGTACTATTTTAATATTTAGTGTAATTTTGCACAAAAATAATAGGTAACCATTAATCTTTTTCAATATTTGTTCACCAATTCTGGCTTAGTTTTTGACTAAGGTTACTTATAAATTTGAGTAGACCATAAACAAAAGTGTCTTATACTTGATTTTTAACTCTTTGTTAAAAATATGTTGTGTTCAAAAAATGAAAGCAGGAAATGGAAACTTACCAAATTAAATATTTTTGAACTAATCACAGTATGAACACACATACCCCAAGTTCCAAGGTAAACGATTCGTGTTTAAACATAGGTTTGTGTGTTATTCTGTTTCTTTGAACTGGGCAACACAGAAATGTAGTAGGGATATCTTAAAATAGCCAGGGGGCAGTGGCCAGAAATTGTTGACTACTATAGATGGTGAGGCTGTCTACCTCTTGCAGTGATATAAGCCAGAAGTACATGCTAAGGGCATTGATTTGCTCAAGGTCAGCATGTTCTAAATTCAGCTGCGTGAGTATGGTTTCTGTCAAGAACACGCAGGGCTCTTGAACACATAAAAGGTTTTAGCAGCAGAAGGTGCTGTGTTTCTGAGGTGTGGTGGCAGCATTCGGGTCATGAATATCTTTTTCTTTTAAATATAGAATTCTAGCTTGTGGTTTGAGTCATTTCAGAACATGCAGACCAGAAAGTGTACTGTAAAGTAACCTGAAAAGCAGTTGTGTTCTTTGTTAGTTTACTGAGTAATTTAGCATTCATTGTTGTTGTGGTACAAACTGCTTTCTATTTTGCCTGTAATAGTTGACAGGATGGTATGTAATAAATCATAAGCAATTAATTTATGCTTATCAGGTTTTGTTTAGGGTATTCCCATCCCGTTATGCCTTTTTAGACCCAGAAGTATCAAAGATTAAGTTCCTGTAACAAAATTAAGGTACATAGAGTGACCCATACAGTAATAGCTAATACGTTATGTAGAGTACTCTTACAATAATAGAAGACTGTGTATGTATATTACATGTTTTTCTAGTGCTTTTATGTATATTTCCTAGTTTGTTTCTCATGTCTCATCCCGATGAGTTAGGTAAGACAACTGGTAGAATTCCTATTTGAATAGGTAAAAACTGAGGCTCATAGACATCAAACAGGTCCAAATTCACACTCCCAAGTTTAACTCCATTTTTGTTGAGTCCTTTTTGTGTGCCAGCACTGTGCTAGGAATACATGATTTCATCATTTGATGGAGGAGAAAAATAGTTTGTCTCAAGAAGTCCTCGGGCACAGGGGTGTGCAGGGAGCTGTGGGAGCCCAGAGAGCACTTAACCTAATTTGAGCATTCAAAGAGACTTCCAGGGAGAAATGACCCCTGAATGAGCCTTGAGAGTAGAGAAGGAGTTAGGTTGACTAGTGTTACAGTGTTCTCTTTCACTAAACCACCCTTACCTAAAAAACTCAGTATTGGGCTAAAATTCCTGTCAATTTCTTCTCTGTGTCATGAAATAGTTATTTATACTTGGAAATCCAAATAAAAGGTTGTCAGTGGGGTTTCATTTTAACAGAAGTTTTAATCAAAATTTCCAAAAGACTATAATGTAGTTTTCACTGCCATACAGGGTGGCCATAGACATAGATTTCTCTCTCTCCCTCTCTCTTTCTCTTTCTCCAAATAAAAATTTTGGTAAGGCTCTTTTTTTTTTTTTTTAAATGTTTATTTGAGAGAGAGAGTATAAGAAGGGGAGGGGCAGAGAGAGGAGAGAGAATCTCAAGCAGGCTCAACGCTGTCAGTGCAGAGCCCAACATGGAGCTTGATCCCACAAATCATGGGATTATGGCCTGAGCTGTAATCAAGAGTTGGGCACTTAACTGTCTGAGCCATCCAGGCACCCCAGAAATTTTGGTAGGACTCTTAAAGGTTTTTTTCTTTAAACAACTTTATTGAGATATAATTCTTGTACCATGGACTTGACCCATTTGAAGTGTACAGTTCAGTGGTTTTTAGTATATTCATGCTTGTGCATCATCCCCACGATCAGTTTTAGAATATTGTCTTTACCCCCAGCAGAACCCCCTTTCCCATACCTTCTAGCCTTCTTTCCCTGATCACCTTATTCTTTAAGCCCTAGGCAATGAAAGATCTACTTTTTTAAACATTTATTTTGGGATACAGAGAAAGAGTGGGCTTGTGCAGGGGAGGGGCAGAGAGGGAGAGTGAGAATCCCAAGAGGGCCCTGCTCCGCGCTGTCAGCACAGATTTCCTATGCAGGACTAGATCTCACAAACTGAGAGTTCATAATCTGAGTTGAAATCAAGAGTTGAGGGGTGTCTGGGTGACTCAGTTGGTTAAGCGGCCGATTTTGTCTCAGGTCATGATCTCACAGTTCGTGGGTTTGAGCCCCGTGTCGGGCTCTGTGCTGACAGCCAGCTTAGAGCCTGGAGCCTGCTTCAGATTCTGTGTCTCCCTCTCTCTCTGACCCTTCCGTGCTCACGCTACCTCTCTCTCTCAGAAATAAATAAAACATTTAAAAAAAAAAAAAAAAGAGTTGGATGCTTAACCGACTGAGCCACCCAGGTGCCCGAAATCGAGTTTTTATCTCCATAGATTTTCACATTCTGAGCATTTCTTAAGAATGTATTTATGTAATATGTGGTCATTTTTGACGTTTTTTTCCCACTTAGCATAATGTTTTCAAGGTTCATCCATGCAGTAGCATGTTGTTAGTAATTCATTTCTTTTTGTTGTTACATAATATTCTATGTATAGATACCCTATATTTTATGCCCATCATTTGATGGAGCCCTCTTAAAATTATCAGCAGAAAGATACATGAGTAGAAAACTGTAAAATGGTACACGATTAAGTCTTTAATCCAAGATATTTAGTGCATATAAAGTGTTGTGCTGGGTTTTGGTTATTCATTTAGGAACAGAAATGTTGACATACCATTATGGTGCTTATAATCTAATGGGTAGAGAACCAAAAAGGTAATGTAGTACTTTCCAATGGAAAGGAACAGGGAGAGAGAATAACAGGATGGAGTTACTTTTTTGTTTTTCTTTTTAAACTTTTTCCTTTGAAATAATTTTAGAAATATAAAAAAGTTGCAAAAATAGTACACCGTATTCCTGTATACCTTTCACCTGGATCCTCTAAGTGTTTCAAATTTAAAAATTTTACCACTATAGTTTTATCACTCATTCTTGCTCTGTGTACACACATGTTTTTTTCTTGCAGTGTTTGAGAGTAAGTTTCAGACCTGAGGCCCCTTAACCTCTAAATATTTCCATGTGTGTTTCCTAAACATAAGGACATTCTCTTGCATGACCCCAGTACAATGATTAAAATCGTCATCAGTTAACATCAATTCAGTATTACTGATTTGGTGAACTGTTGGAACCACTCAAAATACTATTTGATTTGAGGAAATTAAAATCAGTTTAATCCTATTATGGCTTATTTTTATATTTTATTCAGATTTTACAAATTTCCTCACTAATGACCTTTTTCCTGCCCAAATTCAATACAAGATCACACATTGCATCATTTGCCATGTATGTCCCTTTAATGTCCTCTCATCTGGATTTGTTCCTTGGTTCTTTCTTTGCCTTTCATAACCCTGACACTTTTGAATAGTACTAGATAGTTGTTTTGTAGAACAACTTATTTCTTAATTTTGGTTTGTCTGATGTTTTCAATTTATGCATTTTTAGACTAACTTTGCAGAAGTGATATTGTGTCCTCACATATTGATGATGTCAGTTTTCCCCATTACTGGTTAACTATGATTACTTGGTTGAGGTGGTGACTGCCAGATTTTTCTACTATAAGGTTTTTTTTTTCTTTGTAATTAATAAGTATCTTGGGGAGAAATACTTTGAAACTGGACTGTTTTCTCATCTAATTTTCACAGACCAGTTTTAGCATCTATATCCTGGTGAATTTGGCCTTAGTTGATTTTCTGATTCTGTCCTTCCTCTGTAAGGAATTCTTTTATAAGGAAGAGATTTACTTAAGTTTTTAAATTTGTTCCTGCATGGATTCATATTCAAAGGGTTATAATCTGTTACTTACTGTTATTTTTTTTAGTGGATAATTGTCCTAAACTGTCCAGCAGGAGCCACTAAGCCTGCTTCTGTGTCTCTTTGCCATGGACCCATTCTTCTTTGAGTGCTTACTTTCTGGTACCACAAGATGTTCCAGACTGACTTTGTATCTTTCCTTCCCCAACCTTGCTATTGGCCATTTCTCTAAGGAGCTGTGGTTCCTTTTATTGGAGAATAGTGTTTAGAAAACAAAATCTGTATGCTAGTGCCAGGTGTGCTCATTAGTGTTCTTGCTTTTAGACCCTTTGAGTGGCGAAGCTAGAAAATGTGTGTCTGTGTTAGTGTAATTCTGTATCTATCTGTTTATATATTAAAACCATAAATTCATATTGATATGTCCAGTTCTAATACCTCCAGAGTTCATTCTATCCTTTTTGCTTTATTTATAATACTTTTTATGATAATCAAGAAACTTGGATCTCATTATCCACAATATGTTACATATTGTTTCAGTTCTTGAATACATTTAACATAGTTTTGGTATTGCTACCTGTACCATTGCTAATTTACTAACCCGAGTACAACACTTATTTATTTATAGTTCTTTTATTCTTTAGTCACAGACTTGGAGCATGTAGTCAAAATAGTGTGTTTTAAGTTACTTATGTTCTTCTTCAAACCTCCACCGTCAGTGTGTGATTAATATATTGTTTATTTGAAACATATTTAAGTTCATTTCTTTATATTTCATTTTGGATCCACCCATGTCTTTTTTTGTTTATTTGACTATGTGAAACATTAATTAAGGTTCTAAAACACAGAATCATGCTAAAGCCATCAGAAGTGTCACTCCCTCTTCAGTGTCCTTCCCACCTCATTCCTACCTCATTCCTACCTAACCCTTTTTGGTAACCATTATCATAAGTTTTCAGTTTATTCTTCGTGTGTGTGTGTGTGTGTGTGTGTGTGTGTGTGTTTGTGTTTGGCAGAGGGTTACATGAACAGATAATTGTCTATGATTTTTCAGTTTCCTTTCTTACAGGAAAGGTAACATACTATAGCTACCTGTTTGCACTTGACGGTTTTCCCTTAACAGTGTTTCCTGGAAATCACTTCATGTTATTTCGTAGAGATCTTTCTCATTCTGTTTTATTGCTGAATAGTACTTCATTATGTGGATTACCATAGTTTATTCAGCCACTTTCCTAGTTATTGACATGGTATTTCCCAATTACAATTAGAAAGAAAAGCTTTGTGCATATATAATTTTGTATTGTTCAAGGTAAATTTTCAGAAGTAGAATTATTTAGTCAAAAGGTAAATGCATATATAGTTTTGTTAAATATTGCCAAATTTCTGTCAGTAAGAACTGTACCAGTTTGCATTCCCATCAGCAATATATGATAGTGCCTGTTTCTCTACAGCATTGCCAGTAGAATGTTATTTAACAATTTTTCCAATCTAATGGTATATCTATGTAGTTTTAATTTTCATGCCTCATTATGAGGGAGTCATAATGAGTGTTTAAGGGTCATTTTAAAATTGTGTGTGTGAGTGTGGATTTTCTGTTAATGTCTTTTGTCCATTTTTGTATTAAGAGTTGACCATGGTCCTTTGTCCATCAGTTTTAAAAAATCTCTTNAGATCATGACCCAAGCGAAAGTCGGACGCTTAACCAACTAAGCCACCCAGGCGCCCCTCATTTTGACTTTTTGATGTTTCTTTGTTTGCCTGGTAAAAAAAAATTTTTGTGTGTGGTCTATTTCATCAATCTTCTCTTTAATTGCCTCTGGATTTTAAGTCAGAGTTAGCCTTTTCCCATGCTGAGTTCAAGGAGGCATTTACCAGGTGGCTCAGTTGGTTAAGCATCGACTTCAGCTCAGGTCATGATCTCATAGTTTGTGGGTTTGAGCCCTGCGTAAGGCTGTGTGCTGACAGCTCAGAGCCTGGAGCCTGCTTTGGATTCTGTGTCTCCCTCTCTTTCTGCCCTTCCCCCACTCATGCTGTCTCTCTTTCTCTCTCAAAAATAAACAAACATTTAAAAAAAAAAACCCAAAAGAGGCATTTACCCTATTTTCTTCTAGTCTTTACTGAATTACGTTTTAAATATTTAGTTCTCTAATCTATTGAGTTTATTCTTGTAATTTGTTGAGGTATGGATCTAATGTTTTTGTTTTTGTTTCAAACAGCTAATTAGTTGTAAGGATTTTAGATTGGATGGACAAGGAAAAATTTCTAAGGACATGATGTATTAAACTGAGGCCTGAAGAGAGACCTGCAACTAAAGTGAGTGGAATTGAGAGCCGTGGGCAAAGAAAGAGCCTGTGCGAAACTCTTGGAGTTGTTAAGAGTTTGATAAAGAATCTGAAAGCTTGCCAGTGAGACTTAGGTGTAGTAGAGTGGATAAAGTGGGGGTGATTTGAGGAAGGAGGGTAGCCACTATGGTTTATGTTGTAATTACTTTAACTGCTATTTGGAGGAAGAAGAGGACCAGAATGAGAGTAGAGTAGGAAAACCATTAGGAAAGAGGCATGAAGGTAATCTATAGAGAGGATGTGGTGGCAGTGCAAAGAAATGGATAGATTTAAGATGCCTTTTGGTATTAGTGTGGCTATTTTGCCTTTTAGTAGGGTACTTCCCCTACCTATCTGGGGAAAAATGCTTTGTTATGGTTGATGATATTTGTTGACTGAGTTTGTGTGTGAATTTAGACATGCACCTGACTCCTATGGATATCTATATATACACGTATATTTAACACTATATGTTAAACCTCTTCATTAAAAACAAACAAAAAACAAGTAAGAAAAGCAGTGGAACCTAGAAAACTCTCCATTAGAAGTATTTTAGACGTGACTACCTGAATCAGAGGAAGTGAAATACAGCCTTTGAAAATTTTTTAAGCTAAATCACATTTTTTCTTTAAAGTTGGATGATTTCAGGGGTGCCTTGGTGGCTCAGTTAAGTGTTCCAACTCTTGCTTTTGACCTAGGTCATGATCCCGGGGTTGTGGGATTGAGCCCCACATCAGGCTCTGTGCTAAGTGTGGAGATCCAGATTCTCTCTCTCTCCCCTGCTTGTGCTCGTGCTCTCTCTCTCTCAAAAAAAAAAAAATGGTTGAATTATTTCATGCTGATTTGTTTTATAATTCCCCCATATCATGGCTAGTGTGACTACTAAAATGACTACTTTTTGTTATCATGTATTAAGATAAACATTTTTATAAAAATAGGCTCACAGATTACTTTCTGTTTTGCAGTTTGCTTTTGTTTAACTGTATACTTGTCTTCCCCCCACCCCAGTGTAAGTTTCTGTAGATTATTCTATGAAACTGTTAAATAGAATCTTCATGTGTGAACTCACTTAGATACTAATTGAACAGATTAACTGTGAAGAGACAGTTACAAGGTAATAGAGAAAATTTGGATGTCAGATGATATAAGGAATTATTGATTTTTTTAAAGTGGGATAATAGCATTATGGTTATTATTTTTAAGTATCCCTTAGAGTTATATGTTGAAGTATTTATAAATGAAATTATATATCTGGGGTTTGCTTACTACCACCTAGTGGATAACCATTAATTAATCTTAGATAGTCTTTTTGTTGATGCATTGGTAAGTTTTGGAGCTGGGTTATTGGTAGATGGTGGTTTACACATCAGCTGTGTTTGATGTTTTCTGTAGTAAAAGTAAATAAATACAGTTAGGTCTTAAATCCTTTAAAACTAGATACCAAAGGGTGGGTGGGGAGATAGGTGGAATAAGTGAGGGAGATTAATAAGAGTATACTTATTGTGATGAGTGTTGACAAAACAAATAAACAAAAAAACCAAAACACTAAATGCCAAAAATTGTTATTATAGTTCTTAATGTTTATAAATCTGAAAATCCAAGGAGTATGCTGGTAGTTTTTTAGAGTGTGCTTTTATCAAAAGAAATTTTTTGGTATATAAACCTCAAAGTGTAAGATTCAAAATATTTAAGTAGAATTAAAATTTGATCTTGTATGTATTAAGCTTTCATGAAGCCTTTTTGGTGTTAATACTATCTACTTGCAGCCATGATTGACTTCCTTTAGTTTCATGATTGAATGATTTAAGTCACTCAAATACTTTCAGATCAAGGTATCTAGCTAAAAGGCTTTCCAAATTTTAATTAACTCTTTTGGTTTTTACATAGTTTTAGGCAATCTTTTATTTCTGATAAGTGAAAAATGGAAATCCTGATTATAAGAATTAAAAAAAAATCCTTTAACATTTTGTTTTGAAAGTATCTCATTAAATTATAATTTTAGATGTATTAATATTATTTTGTTAATATTTAGAAAGGAATATTGTCTTTCTAAAAATTGCTCTATAATAAAGCATTTTTATACTTAGCTAATCCCTTCCTTTACATATTTTACTCTGAAAATATTTGTCTGTATGACTCCCTATATTAAAAAAACAAATTGAACTAATTTGTAAACTGTACAATCAGTAAAATGTACTATCATCTTGACCTAACAATTTGGTGGCCAAAATTACTTTTAAAATGGAAATTTTTAAATTTTTTATTGTGAAAAAACACATAATATTTATCATCTTAAGCATTTTTTTCATCTTAAACATTTTTAAACAGGTATTTCATTAGTACTAAGTATGTTCACATTGTTGTAAAACAGATCTCTAGAACTTCTTCATCGTGTACATTTTGAAAATCTGTGCTCATTAAACACCTCCCTTTTCCTCCCTCCCTCCAGCCCTTGGTCACCACCATATGAATTTGACTGCCTACTTTAATTATCTCCTAGAAGGAGAATTATATAGTAGTTGCCTTTTTGTGACTAGTATATTTCACTTAGCATAATGTTCTCAGTGTTCATCCTGGAACACTGTGACGCTGGAACACTGGAACAAATGTGTCAGGATTTCCTTCCTGTCTAAGGCTGAAAAATTCCATTATATGTATATTCCACATTTTGTTCATTCTTTTATCACTGGACATTTGGGTTGCTTCCATCTCTTGGCTATCATGAAAAGGTCTGTCAACACGAGTGTGCAAATATCTCTTCAAGACTACTTTCAGTTCTTTTTTCTATGGACCCAGAAGTGGGGACAGCTGGATCATGTGGTAGTTATATTTTTGTGATTTTTTTAAATATTGAAAAGTCTTTAATTCCAGAGGTTACATCTTTTTTCCCCACTTGCGCTGTATAGCTTTGTGTTAAAGGAACATATTGTCTCATGAATGTACTCCAATATAATATAATATAATATAATGGTATCAGTGCCAACCTTACACACCTCAGAATGTATCTGCTTGTTTGTTTCTGAGTCTTCAGCATTTTCCCATGAATGGAATTCATCACCGTGGATATTATTAACAGAGTACCTGCTGTCACAGAAGAGTGCAAGTTTGGTAGCCAGTGAATAATTTAGGGATCAGCTGGTGTGGTGAGATTGTATTACTTAGGAGAGAGATCTAATTATGCTAAACTGTGACATTAAAAAGAACAAACATTTCTTTTGTGGGAAAACACTGAATTATAAAAAAATTTGGATATTGATCTAAAAGCCAGTGTACTAAATTAAAAATTTTTTGATTTAATTTTTTTAAATTATAAAAGTAATAGATCCTTACTATCAGAAAGAATTCAGTAATCGAGAAGGCTGTGAACCAAAGCAGGAACAAAATTTCCCTCCTTAATGCTGTGTTTCTGTATTACAGTTTTTATAATATATTTTATCCTTTAAGCAGTCCTTTATGATGTCATTTTTGTTTTCTGATAATGCCACAGGAAACTTTCTTGTATGTGCTTGGTAGGTACATTTCCACAACATTTCTAGAAGATTTGATGGGTCAAAGGGCATGTTACATTTTGCTGATGGGTGCTGCCAAATTTTCTTCCAGAAACATACTACTTTAGTTTATAATCTCACCATTAGTGTGTGAAAAATGCCCTTTTTAAAAAAAATTCTAGTCATTACAAGGATATTTCTGGTCTTTCAAATTGTTGGTTTAAATAGGCAAAACCAAAATCAAGTTTTAATTTTTTATCACCTGCACTATAAGAAAAAAAGTTTTTCTGTCATAATATTATGACAGATACTCTTTTATGTAGACAATGAAATATAAAAAATAAACAGGTTTCATATAATAATAACATTTATTGGCTCTTTAGTACCAGCCACTGTGCTAGAAACTTTTCTTAACTACCCCTTATCCCTACAGCAACCATGAAAAGTGGTAATACTTAAATTTTACAAAGAGGGGATATGAGATTCAGATATGTTATAGCTAAGAAGTGGCAGAGCCGTGATTTGAACTCAGTTCTGCCTTTCTACTTTACCATGCTCCTTCTCCAGGGACTTTTCCTCATATTCCTGAAACTTCTCTCTTGAAGGACACTGGTAACTTGTTTGTTAATAACCAAATTTGAAGTGTTTTTTTTTTTTTAAGTCCACATCTGGCTGAACCTCTGTCATTCAGTGTTGTTAGTGCTTCATTTTACTGAAACTTTCTTTGTTGGTTCCTAAACACTATACCCTCAGATTCTTCTTTCCCTTCTCTGACACACTTTCTTGTTCTTTTTCTCACCTTTTAAATGAATACATCCTCCTGGGTTCAGTCCTGCACCTTTTTTTCATTCAATATATCCCCTTCCTGGAGATCTTACTCTCTTCCATGACTTCAGTTTGTCTAATACGGTAAGCTGTTAGATACCTTCTTGAAGGTAGAAGGTAAATACCTGCCTTTCAGGTCAGGTAGGTACCTGACCCCCCTTTGAACACCTGATTTCTGTTTTTAGTTGTTTCCTTGGTCAGACTCTGGATGTTACTAACTCATGTTCAGAGACTCCTCTTTCTCCCAAAATCTTCTCATATTACCAACACCAGATAAGAGCCATTTTCCCTGTTACTCAGTGTTGGAAACTGAGTTTTTTGGTTTGCTTTTGGTTCCCTGCTCAGTATCTAGTTATTGTGTGACCAAATCCTATTGATTTTACTTTTGAAGTGTCCTCACATGTAAAATTTCCACACTTCACATGCCTTGTTCTGGTCTGGACTTGACTTCTGTGCTAGATTAGAAAGTAATTTTTTAGCCTATAGTCTCTGCCTTTGCAGTTTATTCTGTTGTTGGACCTGTGTTATGGATTGATTTAAGAGATGACAAAACTGCACACAGACATGTGTACCTGAAGATTTTTTTATTTTGCTTTTTTACTACTTAGCTCTTTCTTATCACCTAGTTCCTAACGTAAGTGTGTACTGGTGAGCAAATGTCACAAACTAATAACCTCTTGGAAAACTAATTGCAGTGGTATTAAGATTATGGTTTGCCTTTGGCCTTGAAATAGTCCTGTACAACTGGAAAAAGCTGACAGTAATCAAAACAATGATTCAAATACTTTAAAAATGTATGCTTAGGAAGCATTTGATAACTTTTCAGTAGATTTTGTAGTACACACCTTGATAACGCAAGCCCTTTATCTCTTTTCTTGTATCAGGAGCCTCTGTACACCTCGTTTCTGTGGTATGGAACTGTTTCGCATTGTAGCAGAATGCTCCCTGGCATTGTAAATATGTATGTTTTCCCTTTTTCCTTCCTCAGAGCTAAATTAATCATCACCAGCTCTAAAGATAAAATAGTTATATTAAAGATATTGTGATATGGGAGCAAATAATTTTAGAGCTGGAAACATTTACATAGACATTTAGTTTAACTTACTGAAGAGGCAACTAAAATCCAGTATACCTAAATGAGAATTGGTATATCAGCATTTATAAGTAACTCTTAATTTTTACATGTATTAATATGGATATATTTGATTTTTAGTAATAGCAAAGTAATAATAAAACTATTCTTTGGGGCACTTAGGTGGTTTAGTCAGTTGAGTGACCAACTCTTAATTTGGGCGCGGGTCATGATCCCAGGCTCGTGGGATCAACCCACATGTTGGGTTCTGCAGTGAGTGTGGAGCTTGTTTGAGGTTCCTTCCCCCTCTTTCCTGCTCGCTCACTCTCTCTAAAATTAAAATTAAAAAAAACTTTATGGATATAGCTTCTTTGTAAATGGTAAAACGTAATGGTAGAATTTGGCAAGCAGTGAAATCAATCCAATCAGTTGGTAAAAGTCACGTGAAAACAGGAAAACCTTTTAAAAACAAGATACTTTCAGAAGTACTTAGAAGGAAAAAACTCGTTCAGAGAATTTTTGAGTAATATGACGAGGAACTATGTAACATGAAAGAAGTATGTGTGTGAATTTTGTAAAGGTTTTGTTTGCTCTGAATTGTTTCTCATTAACATGTGACTTCTCCAGGAGAATGTCATTGAATTAGTAACAAGCCTTTATGTACTATAGTGTTTTGATATGATGGTGTTCCTTTTCAGGTCTTACAAGAAAACCTTAGACTTTTCTGTGGTTCATATCAGGCACTGAATATAAAGTATTTTCCAAAAAGTATAGAAATTTTAAAACAACAGTATACTTAATGTCTGTTGGTGGTAAATAATGCCAAGTAACAAATTATGCTACTGTATTTATTCACAGGTTCATAATTCCAGTTCTGCAGCTTAATATGTCAACTAGAGCAAATTGTCTAACTTTTCTGAGCCTCAGTTTACTCATCTGTAATAAAATAATGATGCTAATAGCTACCTCAAAGCTTCTTGTGAAGGGTAAACTCCACAATGCACGTAAAGCACTTTATATAGTCTTGGGAGATTGTATACACCCTATAGGTAGAAGCCATTAAAAATAAAAGAGTGTGTGGTTTAAAGGAAACTTATGCAATGGTAACAAGATGGTACGGCTGTTGTTCCATGGAGGCCTGCATTGAATATATGTCCTGCTGTTACTCTTCAGAGCAGAATCCTTGAACGCTTACATGAAGTAATTATATTTGTGCTAATAATGGCTAATCTGTCTACTTATTAAAGTAGAAGATGGTATAAAGTGTATAAATTTTACACTTACAGTTTTGTAATCGCAATGTGAACTAACCCTTATAACCACTACCCAAGCCAAGATTATTGACTATTTGGATGTTCTATTTTTGTGAAGTTTCTTTTGCTTGATTTTCTATTTGCTTGACTGTCTCATCTCAAAATGTTTATTTATTTTGAGAGAGAGAGTGGGGGAGGAGAAGGGAGAGAGCAAGAGAGAGAATCCCAAGCAGGTTCCATGTAGAGCCCAAAGTGGGACTGGATCCTACGAACTGTGAGATCATGATCTGAGCTGAAATTAAGAGTTGTAGGCTTACCCAGCTGATCCACCCAGGCACCCCTCATTCATGGTTTTTAAAGTATATATTCTCAGTATGAAATCTTTTGGAGAAATATCTTCCATTCTGTGGCTATCTTTTTCACTTTCTTAGAGCCGACTTAGGTGAATACATGAGTTAATTTAACATACGATCTTATTTTAATATATGGTTGGCCCTTGAACAACTAGGGGTTTGAAGTGTATGGGTCCACGTATGTGGATTTTTTTTTTTTATGAACACGGTACAGTACTGTAAATATATTTTCTCTTACTTATGATTTTTTAAAAATATTTTATTTTTAAATAATCTCTATAGCCAATGTGGGGCTTGAATTTACGGTCTTGAGATCAAGAGTTGCATGCTCTACCAACTGAGCCAGCCAGGCACCCCATCTTCCTTATGATTTTCTTAATAACATTTTATTTTTCTCTAGCTTATTTTATTAGGAGAATGTGTGTGTGTGTGTGTGTGTGTGTGTGTATGTATGTATGTGTGTGTATATATATATACATATGTATATATATATATATATAATACAAAATATGTATTTATGAGCCATATTATCATTAAGGCTTTTGGTGAGCAGCAGACTATTAGTTGTTAAGTTCTTAGGAAATCAAAAGTTATTTTGACTGCATGGGGGTTGGTGCCCCAAACTTCTCTGTATTATTTTATTTTTCAAAATTCTCCTTTAGATTAATACTATTTTTGTCCTATTTAAGAAATCTTCATCTACTCTAGGGTCACTAAGGAATTTGTTTTCATGTGTTTTCTTTCTTTAAAAAAATTTTTTTAGTGTTTATTTTTGAGAGAGAGGGAGAGATAGCATGAGTGGGGGAAAGGCAGAGAGAGAGGGAGACACAGAGTTTGAAGCAGGCTCCAGACCCCAGAGCTGTCAGCACAGAGCCCATATGGGGCTCGAACTTGAACTTGGGAACCACAAGATAATGACCTGAGCCAGAGTTGGACGCTTAACCGACTGAGTAACTCAGGTGCCCCTTCTATGTTTTCTTTTAAAAATTTTATTGGTTTACCTTCACATTTAGTTAGATCTGCCATCCATCTGGAATTGATTTTTGTGTATGGTATGAGGTGGTGATTAAGGTACATTTTCTCCCACATGAATATCGCTTAAATGGAGCACCATTTATTATTTGATTGCATAGTAGTGACAACTTTGTCATAAACCAGGTGTGGGTTTATATGTGTGGGTCTGTTTTTGGACTCTGTATTCTGTCCTGTCCTTATTTTGTCTGTTCTCACACCAGCACCACAGTGTCATTACCATAGCTGATAGGCCTCCTCCTTGTTCTTCAAAGGCCCGTTTCTGTCCTTTGCATTTCTAGATGAATTTTAAGAATATGTGAGTTATGCAACAAATATTTTAATTTTTGAAGTATATTTTTCCCAGGTATGTTTGGGAATTATTTTCTTAAAGCACTTTAAAGATGTTAATTCTTCTACATTTTGGCTTCTGTTATTTCCATAGAAAATTGGCTCTTTTGAGAATGATGTATCCTTTTTTTTCCCCCCTATGTGGCTGCATTTAAGGTTTTTTCTTTGGTTTAAGCAGTTGACTCGTGTGTGTGTGTGTGTGTGTGTGTGTGTGTGTTAAATTCTGCTCGGCCTCTGTTGAAATCCTGCCCTTAATATTTTAATGGGAAACTTTTCAATCTTACAAATAGCTTGAAAGGATTGTATAGTGAACATGCATATACCTCACTACCTGGATTCTACAATTAACATTTTGATACATTGTCTTTATCATAGGTATTTTTCTACTCATTTATTATTTCATTTTTATTTTATAAGGTAATTCAAAGTAAGTTGTAGACATTAGTATATTGTACAACTTAACACTTAAGCATGTCAATCATAAAATAGCTTGGTATTTATGGTTCCTTTTTTTTTTTAAGTTTATTTATTTTGAGAGAGAGAGTGAGCACGAGTGGGGAGGGTCAGAGAGAGAATCCCAAGCAGGGTCCAGGTGGTCAGCACAGAGCCCGATATGGGGCTTAATCCCATGAACTGTGAGATCATGACCTGAGCTGAAATCAAGAGCTGGATGCTTAACTGACTGAACCACCTAGGTACCCCTATGGTTCTTTTTTTTGCAGTAAGATTTATATACAGGAAACTGCACAGATTTTAAGTATACTACCAGTTAGTGAGTTTTGACAAATGCATGTACCTGTGTAACCCAAACTCCTATCAAGGTAATAGAATACTACCATCAACCCAGACAATTCCCTCATGTCCCTTCCCATTTGGTCTTGGTCTCTCACTCTTGCCCCTTCCATACAGAACTACTGATCTGAGTTTTTTCACTACAGATTAGTTTTTTCTGTTCTAGAGCTTAATAAAAATGGAATGATACAGCATGTACTCCTTTACCTAAGGTTTATTTCAACATAATGATTTTGTGATTTGTTGATATTTTGTATCAGTAGATCATTTCTTTTGTTGCTGAGTGATTTTCCTGGCACCAGAAGATTTCTAGGCCCATCTTATACTTTCCCCACCTTTGTCCTAGAATCAGTCATTTCTCTTGGGAGACTTCGTTCTTTTTAGTGGGGGAATTGATTTAGAAATCAAGAATTTGTTATTTTAAGAAGTAAATTCCAGTTTTTTGGTGAAATTTTCTTGAACAATTTTATTGTTATTTTAAAGTCCCTGTAATAATTTCACTGGCTCTAAGGGGCACCTGGGTGGCTCAGTCGGTTAAGTGTCTGACTTCAGTTCAGGTCATGATCTCATGACTCTTGAGTCCAAGCCCTGTCAGGCTCTGTGGGACAGCTCAGAGCCTGGAGCCTGCTTCGAGTTCTGTGTCTCCTTCTCTGTCTCCCCCACCCCTGCTTGCATTCTGTCTCTCTTTGTCTCTCAAAAATGAATAAATGTTCAAAAAAAATAAAAAAATATAATTTCACTGGCTATATAACTGTGAGGCTTCTATTGATTTTTTTCCCCTCCTTTTCTTTTTTTACATTTGATTTTATTTCCTGTTTGGCTGGTGACTTTTTGTTTCCTTGCTTGTTTCTTTAGTATTCAATCTTGGGTATGAAAAATTCTTGAGGTGTGCTTTTCAATATGGAAGGTCTAATCACTCATGGTTATTTAGGCTGACATTTAAATTAATTAAAATTAAATTTAAAAATTCTTTTCCTCAGTCACATTAGCCACACCTCAAGTGCTCAATAGCTACATGTGGCTAGTACAGATAGACGATGGTCCTGTCATTGTGGAAAGTTCTGTTGGGCAGTGCTATGTTAGTAATTCTGGATGATAAGATCTTCCTCCAGAGATAGTTCTTTTTAATTCTGGAAGCCAGGTAGAGTAGGTAGCTCATGTTATTCCAAGTGAGGCTTGTCTATTTCAGTTTGTCCTTGTTCCTAGGATATAGCCTTTTATGGTTTCATTTGAAAAGGCTGGAGTATCCAACACGGCCCCTCTTCCTTGGCTGGTTTTGAATTCTAGTTTTTGTTTGCCCAGTTTAGTAGAATAGCTGTAGGCTAAATTTAGGCCACTCTTTTCTGTTCAGCCTCTATGTCTTACTGTCAGTTGGTAACTACCTCAAGGAAATGTAAGGCTAACTTTAATAATAAGTTTTGTCTTTGCTCTGGGATTTTTGTTCCCTCAATTCCTAGCTGTCTTGTTTGCTCTCTGATGACTTCACACAATTTTTTTTTAAAACAATAGACTTTATTTCTTAGAGCTGGTTTAGGTTCACAGCAGAATTGAGCAGAAAATACAGAGTTCCCATACCCCTTAATACAACCTCTCCCATTGTGACGCCCCTGCCCCTTCAGCCACATTTGTTACAGTTTTGTAAAATTTCTTTTTATTTTTTATTTTTAAAAAATTTTTAACGTTTTATTTATTTCTGAGAGAGAGAGAGAGAGACAGCCTGAGAAGGGGAGGGTCAGAGAGAGAGGAAGACACAGAATCTGAAACAGGCTCCAAGCTCTGAGCTAGCTGTCAGCATAGAGCCCGACACGGGGCTCGAACCCACGAAGTGTGAAATCATGATCTGAGCCAAAGTCGGCCGCCCAATCGAGTGAGCCACCCAGGCACCCCTAAATTTCTTTTTAAAGTTTGTTTATTTAGAGAGCACGTGCAAGTGAAAGCTGAGGAGGGGCAGAGAAAGAGAGAGAATGCCCAAGCAGGCAGCCTCCATAGTGCTCGATCACACAAACCATAAGATTATGACCTGAGCTGAAATCAGGAGTCAAAAGCTTAACTGAGCCACCTAGACACCCTAAATATGTTACAGTTGATGAACCTAAAGTGAGACATCACTGTTACCCAAAAGCCACTGTACAGTTATTTTATGTGTGTGTTTTATCCAGTTTTTGTAGTTGGTCTTGCTGGGGATATTAATCTGATAGTAGCTAACTAGTACCCTCTGTTTTCTCTTACTAGGTGGAATATAATTCAGTATATTTGAAAACTTCTTACTGGGTTCTGGCCGTTCTTTGGAACAGTTATTTGTTGGGATATATGGTTCTGGTAGGAAAGTATGTAGAGGAAAATATGTATTTGTGGGTGTTTCATATTTTCACATTCCCTTAAATTCTGTTGTTCTAGGTACAGAAGTTGCTTAATGTAGTTGGCCATTTTGTAGGTTATCAAATATCTGAGAATCTAGTTTAAAATGTGTATTGAAATGAGATGTATTTGGGGGAGCATTGTGTCTAATTGAATATTTTGTATGCATTGCATACATCTTTAAGAAGTGACTTCTGTTTATAAAATACTCTGCTAGGGGCTTTATAAAGTATAAAACTGAGTGAGAGGCAGCTCCTGATAATTAAGGACCTTATATTCTTCTTAATAGAGAAGATAAGACTCTTGCATAAATATTAACAGTACTGCTTGTAGAAGGCCATTTTGTTTCTTATGAGATTTATTGGTTAAATCCAAGGTCTGTTTTGGCACCACTGTTCATTGACCCTGTGACCTTGGGGAAATCACTCAGGCAGTCAATTTCAGATGCTTTTTGGGGGAAGGGGTATTATGTGCCAAGTATATGATTTTATTATTACAATAATCTAGAAAGGCAACTATATCCCTCATTTGCAAATGAATAAGTTGAGGTGGCAATAACGTTTATAACATGCCTAAGGCCTAGAGTTTTGTAAGTTAACTACCAAAGCTGGGATTTGAATTCTGTTCTCTTACTCCAAAGTTTATAGTTATTTGATTATTCCAGCACATAACAATCTATTCTGAGACATATCAATACATATTCCTAGAAAAAACTGATGGTAGTAATATGTTTTATAATATATTCTCCCCTCGCATATATGCTTTTAAAGAGTAAGTGTAAGATGGCATCACTCGTGGTATTCCTGATGAAAATAGATAACCTAAACCTTGTGAGGAAACATGAAATAAACACAAGTTGAGGGACATTCTAGAAAATAACTGGTCTGTATTCTTCAAAAATGACAGTATCATGAAAACCACAAAAATATTGAGGAGCTATTTCAGATAAATGAAACCTAAAGAGACATGGGTCTGGGGTTTATTTAATTTTAAACATTTTGTTTGACATAAAGGAAGGCATTCTTGGGATAGTTGGCAAAATCTGAATAATAGTATTGTATTAATATTAATTTTCTGATTTTGACAAATACACTGTGGCAGTGTAAGAGATTGTCCTTGTTTTTATGAAGTACACACTGAATCAAATATTTAGGGGGTAAAGGGTAAAAGTATCTGGAACTTAACTCTCAGATGATTCAGAAAAATTATATTTGTGTGTGTATGTAAAAGAAAGGATGATACAACTGTGGTAAAATATTAACATTTGGGGAATCTGGTTGAAGAATTCTTTGTATTATTTTGCAGCGTTTCTGTGGGTCTAACAGTATGTCAACATCCAAGGAAAAAAAGTGTGAGAAAATAGTAATATTCAGTAGTCCGCCCTTTGTCCAGGATTTTGCTTTTCACAGTTTCTTTGGTCCAGAAGGAATAGATACTCCTGACTTCTGTCAGAGGATCAATACATCACAATGCCTGCCTCATTCACCTCACTTTATCTTATCACATAGGCATTTTATCATCTCACATTATCACAAGAAGGGTTTGTCTAGTATAGTAAAATATTTAGAGAGAGAGACTACATTGACATGACTTTTATTACAGTATATTGTTACAATTATCCTATTTTATTATTAGTTATTGTTGTTAATCTCTTACTCTGTCCAGTTTATAATAACTTTATCATAGCTATGTATGTATAGGAAAAACTGTGTGTGTGTGTGTGTGTGTGGTTTTGGTACTATCCGTAGTTTCAGGCATCCACTGAGGATCTTAGAACATAACCCCCCTGGGTAAGGGGGAGCTACTTTATTTCCCTATTAAGATCATTGGCCTATAAGAATTGATATGCTACATGGAGCGCCTGGGTGGCTCAGGTGGTTTAGTGTCCAACTTTGGCTCAGGTCATGATCTCACGGTTAGTGGGTTTGAGCTCCGCNAATGGTTTTCTCCAGAGCACCACCAGATTATGTAAAATTACTTGATGAATCAGTGCCTAATCTTCTACCTGCTTTTTATGCATAGGTATGTGGTCCTGTGATTAAATAATTCATTTGTAATAGTTCATAAAATAAAGATGATTTATCTATGTGGTGTTGAGCTTAGACTGTCAGCTCAGACTGCAGAGTTTACAAGCTCTGCCATCCACAGAGACCTTGAAAAGTTGCTTCTGTGCTTCAGTTTCTTTATCTCTAGAATGGGATAGTATAGTGCCTTCCCCCAGAGGATTTTGATAGAATTTAATGAGATAATGAGTGTAAAACATTTAGGTCAGAATTTGACTCTTATTCAGAGTTCATAAACATTTTTTTTTGTTATTTTCAGTATATTATAAAGTTATAAAATTGAATCATTTATTGCAATTAAATGTTTTTTGTTGTCTTATTTAGTTTAAATGCAACTTATAGATTATGAGCTACTGTTGATACATTATAATTGTGAATAGATCTCATAGTTAAATTTAGGAAATTCTGGATTGTTTGGTTCTTTTCTCCTAATCACTTGTAGAATGGGGATAACAACATTCATCTTATTACCTCATAGAATAAAATATTTGAGCAGGTTGTAAAATACAAATGCAATAGAAATGTAAGATATTAATAATATAATTTGTATATATGTTAGTTACACATTGATTTTTTTTTTACATTCAGTAGTATATAATCAAACTTATAAAGAACAGACACATTCAACTCAGTTTTTCCCTTATTATTTACAGATACTTTTATATTCCTTTACCAATTCAGCCCATTTGCTTCTCTCTCTTGATATGTTACTAACAATTTTTCTCAGTCTTCTCTTTCATAAGAGAATTTTTGGTGATCTTGCAACTGTTCTTGGTAGATAAAACATGAAAGTAGTAGTGCTGTCTATAAGTGAAATGTGTTTCTGACCCTATCTCTACAAAATATTTGCTGTTGATCATAGATGTTCAGATTATTGATATATCCATCTTTTTGGACTTTGGGCTCTAAGCCATACATTTGGCATGGTGGTGCTGAATATTAAATCTTTGCCAACTCCTCTTTTCTACCTCACAGGTTTAACGTTTTATAGGTTTTGGAATTAATTTATCATTATTGCTGTTCTTTGTACTTGGTGCTTTGATCTGGATCATTGTCCTGAATACTTAAAAGATTAAGTGGTCTCGCAATAAGGATATTTTTAATTGTGATATTTTTAGCCTACGACTTAAGCTACATTTGAATGAGTGTCTATTCTAAGAGTGTGTGCACTTTGATTGCATTTCAACATGTTATTGAATAGCTGCAATTATAGTCATACAGACGGTCTTTGTGAATATCCAGTATTCTGTAGGGATATTATTGCCTCTGGTAACACATTTCTTACCATATTAAAAACATTTGTAACTTAGAAAAATATTTATAAAAGTGGTTGATTGTCTCTTTTGAAACTTATTTGCCTTTCTCAGAATGTTGAGATTGTGTTGGTTATTTTTAAAAAGCTCCATACCGGGGCACCTGGGTGGCTCAGTTGGCTAAGTGTCTGGCTCTCAATATCAGCTCAGGTCATGATCTCACAATTGTGAGATCGAGCCCTGTGTTGAACTCTGCTGAGAACGCTTGGGATTCTCTTTGTTTCCCTCTTTCTCTTTCTGCCACACTCTGCCATACCTGTGTGCATGTGTGCTATCTCTCAAAATAAACTTTTTTTTTTAAGTCTCCATATTGTAGAGTATTGAAATGGGTGAGATCAAACTGGAAATTAACTCACTTGTACATTTTAACAGTCATCTTTCTGTTAAAGTTCCCATTGTAGAAATATTCTTTTTTTTTTTAAATTTATTTCTAGGAGAGAGAGAGAGAGAGACAGCGTGAGCAGGGAGGGTCAGAGAGAGAGAAGAAGATGCAGAATCTGAAGCAGGCTTCAGGCTCTGAGCTGGCAGTCAGCACAGAGCCCGATGCGGGGCTCGAACCCACGAACCGCAAGATCATGACCTAAGTGAAAGTCGGACGCTTAACCGACTAAGCCACCCAGGCGCCCTGTAGAAATAGTCTTTGATCTCCTCGTAAATTTTAGTAGCATTTTTGATTTGGCAGGATTCTTAGAGGTCCTCCAGTGTTAGTTCCCTGTTGTGCTTAGAAGAGTCTCCTTCACGGTCTTTTTGTAGTGAGAGAGGCGCTACGATGCACCTTCAGTGTCCTTTCTCTTCAGAGGCAGTGTATTCCATAACTTCCGAAGCTCACTGGAAGACTATTCCTTATAGCAAAAGGAAATAAAATTCACTTAACACTGATTATGTGGCCTAATTTGATGGTGATAATATTAGAAGAAAACATGAAATTTCTATAAGGTCAGGTGACTGACAATTTTTTTAACATTATTTTTTGGTATATTATAGGATGCTTGTTGTAGAAACAAATATTGTGGAAATGTATACTTTTCCCTTCCTCTTTGCCAGGTTGATTCGGTAGAGTTAATTACTGATAAAACTTGAGTGTGTATCCTTTCCTAGGTTGGCTGTCCTTGTACAAATGCACGTTTCCTGGTGCCTGCATTTTATAAACACTTTAGGTCTTTGTTGTCTTTTGCTAGGTACAGGGGTTTGACATGTAAGAATTTATTGAGAGTGTGATGTTAAATTGGTACTTATAAGTATAGATGGTCAGATCCACTGTTGAGCTCATTTCCTTATTGTTTCTGTAAAAGGATATTACCGTCATCTTTGGGAACAGGGTATCTGCCAAAATAAGAGCCTTATTTTAACTAAGATGTATCTAGCAGATGACTATGTATTTAATGTGAAAGATTATTTATGGATATGATGAGTAAATGCTTAAAGATCAGAGAAAGGAGTAAAATGTCAACTAAGTTCTTTTACATAAGTGTGTTTATGTTTCACATTTTCTTGTTAGTCTTAAAATCAAAGATGATAATGTTTATAAAGAGAAAAGAAGAACACTTTTAATGATAAGTATAGCATCCGAGTGGGAGAACTTCAGTAAGACAAAAGCGTGATAGTTTCAGTAGTCCTAGGAATTATTTATTTTAAAGTATAGGAGTTAAAAGTGTGGATTTTGAAGTCATAAAACCTGGCTTTGAATCCCAGATGACCCTTAGGCAAGATACTTACCCTTGTATCTGTTTCTTTACCTATTAAAAGGATTAGTGTAGCTATCAAATTGGTTGATACTTAAAAAGCACTTAGAGCATTGCCTGGTTGATAGCATTATGTAACTGATGTTATTGCTATTATTATATATTTCCTAAAGGATTTATACATAATGAACAGTTGGTTTAAAAAATGGCAGGAAAATCTTTTTTTAAAAAAATTGTCCTAGGGATACCTGATCGCTCAGTAAGTAAAGAGTCCTGACTTCAGCTTAGGTCATGATCTCATGGTTCATGGGTCCGGGCCCCCTGTCCGGCTCTGCACTGGTGTTGCAGAGCCTGCTTGGGATTCTCTCTCTCTCCCTCTCTCTGCCTCTTCCCCAGCTCATGCTATCTCTCTCAAATAAATAAATTAAAAAATTGTTCTGGGGCGCCTGGCTGAGTCAGCCAGTGGAGCATGTGACTCTTAATCTTGGGGTTGTGAGTTTGAGCCCCACATTGGGTATAGAGCTTACTTTTAAAAAAAATTATCTTAGGAAATTAAGGACCATTGAATCAAAAAAGGCACATTACAGATGTTTTCTCATGTTATGGAATTGTTAGAGAACATATCAGTTAGTATTTCCCTATTCTGTGGAAAATAAAACTGGAGCATTGCTAAAATGCATTGCTAAAATGACCTTGGTGTTAATTTCCAGGTCTTCTTTCTTGTGTTTCTTTCAGTCATAAGATTTAATAATTTGAGGTTGTAAAGAATTAAATGCCTGATTCAAAGACTATCACTTTCTGGTTAACTTGGGGTATTGTATCCGTTATCTGTTGCTGTGTAGCAACTGCAAACTTAGTTGCTTCAAAAACAATGATATATTATTTCTCATGATTCTGTGGGCTGGCTGTACTCAACTGAGGACTTCTTCTGTTTTACGTGGAACATTTTGTTTACCAGCATTTTTTATCTTGGAGCAGAACAGTGGAGAAATCTGTGTTTTTAGAATACTTCTTTAAATGAGGTAATGCATTAAGAGTTATTTCCATGATGCTTGACCCATTGTTAAAGCTCAGTAAATGGTGTTTTGTTGTAGTTTTTGTTTTTTATGTAGTCAAAAACAGTTTAGCTGTCCAGATGCAGAGTGGCTGGCATGTCAAAGTCTCTTGGTTGATACCCGTTTGGTTTATGTATTTGATTTAACAAAAATATTCTTAGTATTTTTGATTTAGCGAATGTATGCTAACAAAGCTCACTTTGATTGTCAGTTCATTGAACAAATAATGACTGAGTGCCTACTATGTGCCACACAGTTTTCTCAATGCTGGGAATAGCATTGAGAAAATTAAAGTTCCTGCCCATGGGTTGCTTGGCTAGCTGAGATGGTAGAGCATGTGACTCTTGATCTCAGGGTCATGAGTTTGAGCCCCACGTTGGGTATAGAGATTACTTTAAAAAAAAAAAAGTTCCTGTACTCATGGAATTTATATATTAGTGGGGAAGGGAAAAATAGATAATACACAAATATATTTATTAGTTGGTTGGAAGTGCTATAGAGAACTATAAAGCAGTATAAAGGAGGAAAGGTAAGTTTATGTGTTGGCAGGGGCTTACCCTTCTATATTTAAAGTGGTCAGGGAAGGGCTTAAAAAATTTTTTTTAATGTTTTATTTATTATTGAGAGAGAGATAGAGACAGCATGAGCAGGGGAGGATCAGAGAGAGAGAGGAAGATACAACAGAATCAAAAGGCTCCAGGCTCTGAGCTAGCTGTCAGCACAGAGCCCAGCGTGGGGCTCAAACCCACGAACCATGAGATCATGACCTGAGCTGAAGTCAGACACTTAGCTGACTGAGCCACCCAGGCGCCCCAGGGAAGGGCTTTATAATAAGTGATCTTTGAGCAGAATCACAAAACAAAGTTAAAGAGATTACGTTCTACTATTCCCCCTGCCTGGAACCTTTGTCCTAGATAAGTGTAAAGATTTTCATTCAGGAACTCTGATTAGAAAAGGTAAGGAGGCCAGTGTGGATCAGAGTAAGCAAGTGGTATAGTGATGGGAAATATTAGATGTAGCCAAGGGCTGAATCATATGTATGACTTCGTATGGCCATTGTAAGGCATTGACTTTACTCCGAGATGGGAAGCTCCTGGGGAGTTTTGAAGAGAAGAATGATGTGGTCTGACTTATGTTTTAAATGGAGCTGCTAAGTTGAGAATAGGTGGTAGAAGACAGGGGCAGAAGTAAGAAGAACAATTAAGAAGCTATTGCAATAATCCAGATGAGAGATGATTATGGCTTAGATTAGGGTGGTGGTAGTAAAGGTGGAGCAAAACGGTCAAATTCTGTATCTGTTTTGAAGATGGAGTCTGGGATCTGACGATAGATGTGGAAAGTAAGAGAAGGAGAAAGGTCAAATTTGATTCTTCCAGATTATGAACCTGAGAAAGTAGGATAGAGTTGTCATTTCCTGAGATGGGGAAAGTTGGGGAAGGAGAGGTTTGGGAGGAATTAGGAGTTCTTTTTGAACATGTTTAGTTTGAGATCTCTAATAGACACTTGAGAAGAGATGTGAAGTGGGTTGGATACATACGTCGAGGTAGAGAGAAGAGAGGTCTGGGTTGGAGAGATTTGAGAGTGTTAAAAGTAGAGGTGGTATTTAAAACTCTGTGATTAGATGACATCACCTAAGGGGAGTGGATGTTGATAGAGAAGATGGACATCCGAGGACTCAGCCTTTGATACTCCAGAATTTAAAGATTGTGGACATGAGATGGAACTAGAGAGGAATCTGAGAAGGAAGTCCTAGTGAGGTAAGGGGGAGAACAAAGAGTGGTATTCTAGAAAACCAAATGCAGACAGTGTTTAAAGCAGGAGAGCATAATCAGCAAGTCCAGTAAGTTGAGGATATGGCCATGCAGTGGCTGATGGTGACCTTGACAAGAGCTATTTTGGTGGAATGGTGGGGTGATGAAAGCCTGATGAGAGTAAGTTCAATACAGGGGCAGAATTGGAGGCAGCTTCTCTAAACAGTGCTTTTAAAAAGGACTTGTATAAAGGGGAAAGTTAAAAAGGGTGATGACTGATGGAGAGTATATAAAGAGGATGGTTCTGGGGAGAGAGAGAGAAAGAGAAAAAGAGATGAGGAGACGGATGGGTGAAGAGAGTGGGAAATTGGTGGAGTGATACACTTCAGTAAGTGAGTCTGGATGCCTTAGATAGAAGCACTGACAGATGCAAGTGGGCTAGTTGATGTGGTGATGAGAAGGTGGAACTTTCTTTCAAGTTCTGTCTATTTTTTTTTTCTTTCAGTAAAGTAGAATGCAAGGACAACAGTCCAGAATGAGGATGGGGAGGAGGTGGTGGCTTGAGAAGAGAGGAGGTGTGAATTTGGACAGTGGGAGTATGTATAACTTATGGGAATGTATATACTGTTTTACATTTTACACACATGCTTATGCTTTTATAGATAAAAGCATAAGATTAGTCCTTTAGATAATCTTCAGAGAATATAGGGTCGGTAGAACCGCATCTTTAAAAATGAAAATATGGGGGCACCTGGGTGGCTCAGTTGGTTAAGCGTCAGACTTCGGCTCAGGTCATGATCTCATAGTTTGTGGGTTTGAGCCCTGCGTCAGGCTCTGTGCTGACAGTTAGCTCAGAGCCGGGAGCCTGTCTTCGGATTCTGCATCTCTCTCTGACCCTCCCCTGCTCGCACGGTCTATCTCTGACTCTCAAAAATAAACTAAAAACATTAAGAAAGTTTTTTAAAAAAATGAAAATATGTAGGCTCGGGTAAATTACTTGCTATTGGAGGGAAAGCTAAGTGCCTACTCTTGAGTGTTTAAAATATAGTTCTCTTTAGATGGTTTTCATTGTTTGAAGTCCGTGGTTCTTTACCAGGCTCCAAAATTTG
This sequence comes from Crocuta crocuta, assembly GCF_008692635.1. Taxonomy (NCBI): domain Eukaryota; kingdom Metazoa; phylum Chordata; class Mammalia; order Carnivora; family Hyaenidae; genus Crocuta; species Crocuta crocuta. The sequence continues at coordinate 1,448,790 of NW_027531873.1, read as the reverse complement.
TCTTCTTAGAGCTTTTGTGCATAGATTCTCAATTTTTTAGTACCACCATTGCATAAAGTTCTTATGAAACTTACTGAAGGGAATTGCACCATGATACATGTTCTTTTAAAATGGATTGCCAGTATATGGGCAAGAGGTTCTTTTAGTGCCCTGGAGGTTTGGCAAAAGGGTAGCACAAGATTAAGTTAATCATGAAGACTGCTGCGTCTAATAAAGTAGAAAAATCAGTAGTTCCTTCAACACTTTTTTCCCTTTTGGATTTCTATTCCATCAAAGGCATTTTCTTCCTGTACTGGCTAGTTCTTCTGAGGCAGCACTTGTCTTTGGTGCATAGTCTTTATGCTCTGACCGTCTTCAGCACTGTAGTATTCTTGCTCTCCAGCATTGGGAGCTGATACGGCCTCTCTTGGCTAACAACTTATTTTTCATAATATCCAAAAAAGGTGGAAAAAATTAAAATGTCCAGCACTTGATGAGTAGATAAGTAAATCTGGTATATCCATGCAATGGAATACTCTTCAGCAGTAAAGGTAAGTGAAGTACTGACACATGCTACGACCTTGAAATCATGCAAGTAAAAGAAGCGAGTCACAAAAGATTATGTAAGATGATTCCATTTGTATGAAATGTCCAAAATAGGCAGACCTGAAGATATGTGGTGGCCTTGGGATGGAGAAGTTTGGGGGGGAATAAGGAGTAAATGATAATGGATATAGGATTTCTTTTTGGGATGATGAAAATGTTCTAAAGTTGATTGTGGTGATGTTTACACAATTCAGTGGATATATAAAAAACCATTGAATCATACCATATCTTAATAAAACTGTTACCTTAAAAAATGCCTACTGCATCTTCTACCTCAGGAAAAGGCTGTTCTCATTTTAGTATTTTCATGCTTATTGAGTTTACCATTTATTTACCTTTTCTAAGTTTGTGCTTCATTTCTCTAGTATCTTTTTATCTAGCATGTAGGTAAATACTTGTGTAGAAGTATCATTAAGAGGAGCCTGGATGACTGTACCTTTCAGTCTCATTGAGTGATGTTACCATCAGCTTCTGGCCCTTAGCTTGTTATTTCAGAAATTATTTGATTAGTGTTCTGGACTTGACNCTCTGAGCTGGCAGTCAGCACAGAGCCCGACGCGGGGCTCGAACCCACGAACCGTGAGATCATGACCTAAGAGAAAGTCGGACGCCCAACCGACTAAGCCACCCAGGCGCCCCGCTAATTTATTAATTTTAATGAGAAGTGAAGCTCTTAGGCAGACTAGATATTTAACTTGCCTAACCATTCTTTATAATGTAGAAAAGAAAACGTACTCTCTATATGTTAGGAGTATGATAAACATTTTCTGGATGGCCATGAAATCATCATATGAGTTCATAGTTTAATGGTGTTTGCAGTGAGGACCCAAGGTATCTGTCTCTGTTATAAGAATGTAATTGTTCCTAGAGCTGGGTATACTCAGATACCCCTTTTTCTAAGAGGGCTGGTTTCTTCTGCCAGTAATTGAATTTTCAACTTACAAAAGTAAATAAAGATGAAGTAAAGCAAATAAAATGTTCCATTAATAGTCATCTTCTTTTCTGAATGACAGTATTTCACTATGTTCTTATTCGAAGCATCTGCTGCCAACATTCTCTTCTACTCTGGCAGTAGTCCCCAGAGTTCAGTTTACATAGTTAAAATTTTTTTCTGGTTTCAACTTCTCCACTTCACCCTACATTTTATATTAGTGTTTCAAGCTTTTAGAAAAGTAGAAAGAATTTATTATTTTCTTAAAAATTTTTATAATGTTATTTTTAGGAGAGAGAGAGAGAGAGAGAGAGCGAGCAAGTGAGCATGAGCAGGGGAGGGACAGAGAAAGAGGGAGATNCACGAACCGTGAGATCATGACCTAATCGAAAGTCGGACGCTTAACTGACTAAGCCACCCAGGCGCCCCAGAAGAAATTTATTCTTAATGAATGTTGATAAATTGGATTAAAACACATGACAAAAAAAAATAATAAGAAGGTAACATGGCATTTTAGGTATATTTTGCCTTTGTTACCATATGACCTAATTTTTTTAGTTTGTGGGTTCAGCATTTCTAATTGTGAATTATTATTTATAGAGTAGTAAACAAGAGGTTTAGTTATACTCTCCATTCAGTAGACATGTTTAATATATATGCCTTGCCTGGTCTCCAAAAGTACAAATGATGTCTATTCCCTGTTGTATTCTTAGCACTGCCACACTATAGCTGCTTAGAAGGGAGTTAGGGTAATGAAAAAAGGAGTGGAAGAATTTCCTGCAGGAGGAGAATAGAAAGTTTAAGAGTGGTCCACAAATTAGAATCCCTGTTATAATTATTTTTATACAAAAGTATAGTTAGCCTAGAGGAAGAATTTGAGAGCCAATTAAGAAATAACCAGAAAACTAAGCTTTATTCATTACTGACAGATGGATATATGGTTCTTTCATGCATAATTTAATTTAAAAATTTTTTAAATATTTATTTATTTTAGAGGAGAGGGAGGGGCAGAGAGAGAGAGAGGGAGACACAGAATCCAAAATATGCTCCAGGCTTCAAGCTGTCAACGCAGAGCCTGACATGGGGCTTGAACTTACTAACTGCGAGATCGTGACCTAAGCTGAAGTCGGATACTTAACTGACTGAGCCACCCTGGCACCCTGCATAATTTATTTTTTAAAGTTTAATGTATTATAAGACTGGGTGATGGAACTCTGCAATTTCATCTAGATTGTAAAGGCTTTTAAGGGATTACTTCCGAGCCTTTTACATTGATCCACATAGAAAGTGATAATATTTTATGGCATGCTAGGGTAGACTGGAGGGAATTTGGGCATATTTGAATGGGACTTGGTGAGGAAATTGGTTGTGTTTTCTTTATGATATATATGTATTAGAAAATAAAATAACAAAAGTTTTTGGGAAGATAATTCTGGCAGCCATGGAATTGTGTCACTCAGATTCCATGTTAAGAGAACCTCCTATGGGGAGCACAGTTGACTGAAAGTCTCCAGCTGTTGTGTTTTCAGATATTTGTCTGGGTTGTTCCTAGCCAGTGACCAAACATAGTAGGGGTACTAGAGCTGGACTCTTCTTGCTTGGTAGGGAGCTTTTCTCGCAGGTAATTTTTTGCTTAGGGACTCCGCATTGTCCCAGCCAAGACTTTCTCTTAACAGCGCTGCAATGGTAGGTTCTCTCCATCAACACTTCTCTTTCCTCTCTCCTTTCACAGGTGTCAGGACTGCTCAAGGTCCGGGGCTCTTCACCTACTCCTGCCTCCTCTCTCTCCCTTCCCCCAAGAAATTTCTTGTACATCCAATCTGCTTTCACAAGACTGTAAATACACAATTTGTATAAAACTTGCAGTTAAAAGTCTTTATTTTTTTAGAGAGGCAGAGGGAGAAGGAGGGGGAGAGAGGGTGAGGGAGAGACCCAAGCAGACTGCATGGCCAGTGCAGAGCCCAACATGGGCTCTATCCCATGACCCTGGGATCATGACCTGAGCTGAAACCAAGAGTCAGATGCTCAACCTACTGAGCCACCCAGGTGCCCCTCTTTCATATTTTAAAATGAGAAATTTGAGTTTGCTTCCATGAGTATAACTTTTGTATCTCAAGTTTTATCCTTAAAGTGGCTTTATGCAGTTCCTGGTCAAGATTTTGAAAAGATACCTCCACATTTCTTGTCACCATCAATCACAAATTTGGTTCATTCGTTAAATGGTAGCACACAGCAGAAGGAATTCATTGCTCTTTGTCTAATTGACAGAAATTCCTTTCTTATTGTTAACCAGGTATCAAATAATTTCAGTCTCTTTTAAGTTATATATCCTAAGCACTATCATTCTGTTAACTTTTCTTTCATTGCCAAAAGCGATGTTGAAGTTTCCAATAGCCAATTTCACTTAACCAACTGAGCCACCCAGGCGCCCCTATCCAATAGCCAATTTCAAATCCCATTACTTTTTCGTAGTAAGTATTTCAAAATAATTATAAAAGTCTTACATGGCTATAGCTCTATTAGTCTTAATAATTCTTCAGAATTCAAATTAGTACATGATTAAGCATCACTAGTGAATCCCTTTTTATTCTATACTTTTGAAACTATATTTTTGCTTTTAATCTTTTTTAGTATGGGTTAGTACATACTCTTTATTAACTCTTCCGGCCATTTCTCTTTCTTTCTGCCTAGGCTTCTATTCCTCAAGGCTCTCAGTTCAAACTCACATTTCAGTCTGATCCTTTCCTTTGTGTGACCCAACCTGTATAGGAATGATTTATTTGAGAAATGTTTACTGAGTGCATATTCTCTGCTAGGTTTTGTGTATATCATAATGAACAAAAAAGGGTAAGATCTTCTCTGTCTTATTTTGTACAGTACTGTGAATATGTAAGATTGATAACTTAGTGTAACTTGTTTTTTCCCTTCTTTCTAAACAATTTAGCATTTGGTTATATCTGAATATAAGTCACATGTATACATCTGTACAAACCCTGATTGACTAAGCATTTTGTCAAAAGAATGAAAGTATTTTATAACTATGTTCTAAAGACCTTTTTGCCTCGGATTTTAATAAATGCTTGTGGATTAAGAATCTGTTGAACCTTAAGTATTAATTACAGCAGAGGTGTCCGGGAGCAGGAGAGTCATTGGACAGATTCTAAATCAATGGAGAAGGCAGGTTGCATATTATTCCTTGAATTTATTCTGATCAGCAGAGCTGTAGGGAGAAGATGGAACAGTCTTCCCATTGGTTTATCTACTTGATAATTTGGTTCTCAATTTTGGCACTGTATTGGAAGCACCTGGGAGCTTTAAAAAAATACTGATTCCTAAGTCTCCCCCACTCTTCTCCCCTCCCCTCCTTGAGTTTCTGATTTAATTGATATGGAGTGTGGCCAGGACCAAGTGACTGTAATGTGCAGCCAAGATAGAGAACCATTGCCTTAGGAGATAATGACAATCAGTCTCAGTTAAAGAAATTAGCAGAAACCTTATTTTGCCTAACTGCATATAATGTATGCTGAGAGGACCTAAGAACAGTGCCATCCTGGTACTAATGAGGACCCATATTTCATTAACAGAGTTCTGACTGGTGAAGTCTGGGAAAATGAGAGTATCAAAATAGACAGTTACTGTAATGGATTATAATCCACTGAATAAAATAGGGTTCCATTAAAATTTAGACTCCCATAGGCAAATAAGTGAATAAATTGCAATTTTGATAAGGAAAGGATTATAAACACAGTCTCAAACTGAAATCCTGCAAAATACTTAATTACAAAGAAAAAAGGTGGAACAAAGCGAACATTATTAGTACTGGAATAAATCAAAATTGTATTGCTACCAGACAGCACATAATGAGAAAAAAACATCACTTCTGTAATACTCCTCTTAAAGATTTATAACCTGGATCTAATTATGAGGAGACATCAGGCAAACCTGAGAGACATTCTATAAATACCTGGCCTATAATGTCTTATGCCAAGTTCATAGAAACCAAAAAAAGACCTGAACTATTCTAAAATAGAGATACTACAACTAAATGCAATGCATGGGTCTGTATTGGATCCTTTTGCCATGAAGGACATTCATTATTAGTATGATTGGCCAAACTTGGGAGTATGGGGCTTAGATAGTAGAGATGTATCAGTGTGCATTTCCTGATTTTGATGATTGTATTGTGGTTCTGTGGGAAAATATCCTTGTTTGTAGGAAATACAAAGTATAGAGTTATTTGGCAAATTACTCTCAAGGGGTTCAGGAAAAATCCGACTCATTATATTGTTCTTACAACTTCTCTCTAAGTTTGAGACTGTTTAGGATAACTATGACTTACTTGGGAATTACATAACTGTATGTGAAGCCTCTCAGAACGTTAATTTTATCATGGCAAGTCATGTGAAGTAGCACATAATTTATTCTGGGCATGATATCTTTCATGGAATACATTTTCCAAGTAATCATAGTTTGGTCAACTGCTAAAATGCTTTCTACCTGTTTTGATGTCCTTTATTTTCTGCCTCTTAAAATTGCACTTGGTCTTGTCTCACTTGGATGACTAATGGTCATGGTTTTGTGAATATTTATTATTGTGTTCCCAAGTAATATCTAGGTCTAGATCCACTTTTAGCCTTTGGGGTTATTTTGCTCTTATCTTTCAGTGTCTGGTTTTCAATTCTGTTGATGTCACAGTGCATGTATTTCATAGTTTTCCAGTTCTCTTTCTAGTATATTATTTCTAATCTGTTACAGTTGCAAAGACAAGATCTATGCTTTTTTCCTCCTTTTAATATGTTAATAAAATTCTCTATGAGGTTAAGTATAGAGATTTTATCCTAGCAATGGTTGTACTCATTGTATCCTTTTAAGCTTAATGGCTAGGCTTCAAAGAGTTCTGAAAAGTGAAGAGTTACTATAAATAGAAGGTGATTTCTCTGTCATTTTATTATCTTTTCTTAGAATGTCAGATGAATGAAGATAATTTTAGAGGGAAATCACTCTTTTTCTTTTCTTTTCCATTTCAGAGCTCCAGAGATTATATTGGGGTTGCCATTTTGTGAAGCCATAGACATGTGGTCATTGGGATGTGTGATTGCAGAATTATTCCTTGGATGGCCACTCTACCCAGGAGCCTTGGAGTATGATCAGGTAACAAAGTTGTCATGACCATCTAGGTAGAATTGGTAGAATGTAAAGAAAAATGATAGACTTATACGAATGCATTTCCCAGGTATATAATACCTGTCAAAATCTTTAAAAAATAACAAAATTTAACAAAATCTGAGACCTTATTAGGGAATTTAAATTCAAGATCTCAAAACTGTATTTTGTTTTTAAAAACTCTTTTATAACAATTCAAGTAAGCTTTCATAAAGTTAGAATCCACAGGTCCCAAAACCAGTTCTACAAAAACACGTGAGAGAATTTTTTGTATCATTTTTATGCTACAGACCTATAAAGGGCTGGACTGTATACATTTAAATAATAGAATTATGCTTGGGTGACAAACTTCAATGGTGGATGAAATGTCAGCCACTTCCAAGGAATAAAAGGCATAACAATTGGTCTTAAATCAGCAACCATTATTGGGTTTAAGAACTTCAGTTACTTAAGCCCGTTTTAGTATTTTAAGCTGTTTTTGAATGGTGCTGAAAATCTGGTTTAACATTATTTAAATGATTCTCAGTAGAATTCAGCAAATTACTTGATGAAATACTTTTCATAATAGTTTCAGTTATGTGCATTAACCTCTCTAAGCTATTATTAGATCATATTGTTTGCTATTTTATTTTTTGTATTTGTTTTTAATACCAAGGTTATTTTTGGAATAATTATAATCCTAATCAGTATTTTTTGAAAGTTTTGTAGCTCCCCCTTATTAGATAGATATATACTCAACTCATATATTAGTGGAAAACATTAGTCAAAACTAACAAAATGATTACATCAAATTTGTCTTTAATTGGTTTATAGGGGATAAATATAATTTTTATTTTTTTTTATTTTTATAAATTTATTTTTTTNTGAGCTGAAGTCGGACGCTTAACTGCCTGAGCCACCCAGGCGCCCCAATGTATTTTTTATTTAAAGGATATAGTGTTTAACTTTTAATGAAATAATAGAACATTTTAATGCACACGTAATCTAATTGTAACAAGGAAAGGTATCTTATTTCTGACTTTTAGGGCTTAGCTTTCTATATCAAAAAGGATCTGAGTTCCTACACTGTTGGTGGGAATGTAAACTGGTACAGCCCCTCTGGAAAACAGTGTGGAGGTTCCTAAGGAAACTAACAATAGAACTCCCCTATGACCCAGCAATAGCACTGCTAGGAATTTACCCAAGGGATACAGAAATGCTGAGGCATAGGAGCACATGTACCCCAATGTTCATAGCAGCACTCTCCACAATAGCTAAAACATGGAAAGAGCCTAAGTGTCCATCAACAGATGAATGGATCAAGAAGATGTGGTTTATCTATACCATGGAATACTACATGGCAATGAGAAACAATGAAATCTGGCCATGCGTAGCAACATGGATGGACCTTGAGGGTGTTATGCTGAGCGAACTAAGTCACGCAGAGAAGGACAAATACCATATGTTTGCATGTATAGGAGGGTTAGGAGGAACTTGACGGAGGAACAAGGGGGAGAAGAAGGGGGCAAATGATGGGGGAAAGGGAGAGAGGCAAACCATGAGAGACTCTTGAATGCTGACAAAAACTGAGGACTGATGGATGTGGGGGGGGAGAGGGATGGGCATGGAAGAGGGCTCTTGTGGGGATGAGCACTGGGTGTTATGTGGAAACTAATTTGACAATAAACTATTTGTAAAAAAAAAAAAAAAGGATCTGAGAGGTTGTGAATATGGTGACTTAACTCTTGCTGAGGTGCTTCTACAAGTCATTTAATAGTAATAATGAGATCCGATGTTATCATTAACTTTAATCTCTTCTTCCATTGACTTACTACCTCCTCTTTTAGGGTAGGCTTCTTATATTCTCTGCTTTTCCCCCTCTGTGTTCAGCATTCCTCTTAGAAGGTAGTTTCTATAACCATTTCCATACATACATCCTGGCTTCCTTTATCTTTTTACCCAGCCACTAACTTTGATGTAGATGCTAGCTTGTGGCTAGTTTTGAAAGAGTTGGTGATCTGGTTGCAAAATCCAGTAATCTGTTAGCTGCTGAAGGACCGAAGGTACCAATCAAATGCTAGAAATATACTTCCGGTTTTGTGGGTTACAACATTTATGTTATTCTGGAGCAGAATACCATCTAGTGGCAACTTCAAATCCATTTTCTGCTGTACTTTGTATTGGTACTTGTACAGTTCTAGTCTTGGGACACCTGATGTTAGTACTGAGAAGGACCCTACAGATTTTCTACTTTTACTCTTTCCTCTTTTTTTTTTTTTTAATGTTTTTTTTTTATTTATTTCTAGGAGAGAGAGCGAGACAGCGTGAGCAGGGGAGGGTCAGAGAGAGAGGGAGTCACAGACTGAAACAGGCTCCAGGCTCTGAGCTGGCAGTCAGCACAGAGCCCGACGCGGGGCTCGAACCCACGAACCGCGAGATCATGACCTAAGTGAAAGTCGGACGCTTAACCGACTAAGCCACCCAGGCGCCCCAACTCTTTCCTCTTTTATAAAGAAGATAACTGAGGTCCAGAAAAATGAAATGACTTGTCAAAAGTCACAGTGGTAATTTAAAACAAAGCTCTGATCAAACCTCGGTTTTTCTAAATTTCATAATAGATATCTCTTAAAACTGAAGAATAGATGTTAATCTGATTCAGATTAATAATATTTTCAGAATGTATATTACTTTAATTCCAAAACAGTATAATAATTTAAAAACCAATTAGCATATAGTATCAATAGTTGCATATTAATCAATTTGGTGTTTTTAAAGTTATTTTCCAAAACATATGAATGCAAGTGAATAGGAGTGATGATATAAGCATTCTTGTTTGGTTTCAGTCTTAGACTTTACATGCATTTCCAAATATGATTTATGCTGTATAGATTTTGATAAAGGTCAGATGTCAAATAGAGCTGCCTCTAGTCCCAATTTAAAAAAATTTTTTTTTCTTTTATCCTAAATTGGTTTGGACTTTCATATACCTGTCTTACTTTATTTTTCATTTATTTATTCATTCATTTATTCAGAATGCAAGCAGAGGACAGGGGTAGAGGAAGAAAGAGAATCTTAAGCAAGCTCAACACTCAGCGTGGAGCCCAACACGGGGCTTGATCCTATGACCCTGGGATCATGGCTTGAGCCGAAATTCAGAGTCAGACATTCAACTGACTGAGCCACCCAGGTGCCCCTCAGGTGCTTTTATGCATCTGTTAAAATGTTCACAAAAATATTTTTGGGGTTGTATTTTACTTTAGTCTGTTTATTAATGTGGTTGAATTTTGTAGGTTTTCTCCAGCTTCCTAGATTATAATCATCAATTAGAATGTGATGCCTTTGTCTGTTATCTGTTCCCTGTTCTAGTCATCTGCTGCCCTGATAAACTTGGGAACATAATTGGGGTGTTGTTGATGTTTCATTTTTTAACTTATTTTTTTGCTTACAGTGGCAGTGTAATGGATAATAGTAATGTTACTAATTAATATTTATTGAGTTCTTGTATGTGCCAGAAACTGTTCTAACAGTTTTCATTAATTCATTTAATGCTCACCCTGTGAGGTACATTCTGCTATTGCCTCTGTTTTATAGATGAAGAAACCAAGGTGTGGGGAAGTTAAATAACTTGCCTGACAGACGATCAGAATCCACAGTCTTTACTGCTAGCAGTGGACCACCAGTATACTACCTTATGGATAATGATACCTTCAGGACCGTATGGGGGAGAGTTAAAGGACCCAGCCAAACCCTGCTCCAGTCTGTGCTCAGTCTCTGGCACCATCATCCCTCTTCTAGACTCCACTTTCACCTTCTCAGTTGTCTCTCTGCTATCACTTGAAGAGGGTTTTCATGGTCTTTATGTTAGTTTCTCAAACCCATCAACCCCCACTGACATTCTGTCTCCAGACTGAGTTTTAGTGATGGAGCCAGGAGCTTAGTTTATCATTTTGTTCTTTGATAACATTTTGTATAAATGTTTATCTCTCAGAATGTATGTTGTACAAGATACTCTTTTTTTAGTGTTTTTCTTTTAATAATAGGATTGCTTTTAATATCAGAAGTGTTCTTGCATTACAAAACCATCAGTATTATTTATAAGAAAAGGCAGTTTGGCCAGTGAGTTTGGAAAATTCAATTCAACATGAGCATAGATTTTCATGTTTTATATTTTATACATCTAGTAATAACTTTAACCTAAAATTGACAGAACTAAAAAAGGAAATAGATAAACCCACAGTCATAATTAGACATTTTTAGCACATTTCTTTTAGTAATTGATAGAGCAAAAATAGAAAAAAAAAATAGTATATAGAGGATTTGAGCCCATGATTAACTAAGTTGATTTAATGACACAGGCACAGAGTACTACATCCAAAACTACACACAAAACTGCAGAATACATACTTTTCAAGTGCACATGGAGCATTTACAAAAATAAAGACTTTTATGAGATAAAAGTTATCTCTTAACTCTTCTGTCTTATCTTCTGTCTAACCTTATTAATCTTCTAATGCAATAACAATTTTTCCCCCAAAAGAGGCGAAAAAGAATTAACAGTAGACCTATAATTATTATATACTTAAAAGCCATATTTGGGTCACTCCAAGAAAAAATTCATAGGTGTTTTAATTCTGCATCATGGGGTTTGTGTTCTACCTCTTTAATCATCTTTATCATCTATTTCTTAAAGCTTTTCCAAGGCAATTTCCTCTTTGAATTTTAAATTCTACAGCTGGGCATTGACCATGTTGAGAATGCCTCACATGTCATATTTTCTCATCTCTGCATTTCATTTCTATTTGTACACTGTTTTTGGTGTGTGTGCTTAGAGAAGGCTGCCCTGTGAATTAGTGCTTGAATCCCCTCCTGTATTAATTGTAGGTATACTGTCTTATTACTATTCTGTATATTGGTTTTAACCTATACTTACCAGGGAAATATCAAAAACATTCCAGGGAATGAAATAAATTTTAGGGATGGGTGGACATTACTAGCTTGGTAAATGTTGGCTTTCTTAGAAAATGTTTGTTGTTTAGATAGAATCTCATCCAGAACAGCTAAAAGTCTGAATTTATATTCAAATTATCTTACTAGGTAATTTCAAGTCATATCCTATGTAAGAAAAATAAAGTTCTCTATTTCAACTCCTGAGTGTTGAGGGGGAGTAGGAATCTTTGAGGAATTCTATTTTATGGGGCACCTGGGTGGCTCAGTCGGTTGGGCGTCCGACTTCGGCTGAGGTCATGATCTCACAGTTCGTGGGTTCGAGCCCCGCGTTAGGCTCTGTGCTGACTGCCAGCTCAGAGCCTGGAGCCTCTTTCAGATTCTGTATTTCCCTCTCTCTCTGACCCTCCCCTGCTCATGCTGTCTATCTCAAAGAAATAAATAAAACATTAAAAAAAATTAAAAAAAATAATTCTGTTTTATCCAACTATGTGGTTTGCATAGAGACCTCAAGTAGCTGACTCTTTATTTGTGTGTAGACTATCACAAAAATCCAAGAGTGGGGCTATAATATGTCTGGACTTTGTGAAGTCTGGAGTTGGAGGTGTTTTTGGATTCAACGTGACATTTAATGGGATTAATAGCCATCATTAGACCTTCACTCTGGGGCTTGATAAGTGTGAACTAGGTGCTCTTCAAGTACTTTTATCTATTCTGATTTTAATTTGCTACTCTGAATTTCTGCTCATACTTAATTTTGGTTAGATTAACATGGCCATCAAACTCCAGCTCCATTCAGCTCATCCCTCAACAGTGATTGATATTTCTTAGTTCACATTCCTAACATTATAAGTCTAGTTTGCTTATTAGCTTATTTCTAGTTGAGTTCACAGCATGAATTTCTGAATGAATTGCTTCTGAGTCAGGTTTTCACCCTTCATTTACTGGGGACAGAGGAGGCAAAGTCTGAGTCTTTTCATATATTAGTAGTTACGGATGGAACAGTTTTTTGTTTTTTGCTTTTTTTTTCTTCAGAAGACAGAGCAGGCATTATGACCAAAAATAAACTCACAAGATCACTTGCCATTTTTTTGTTTTTGTTTTTTTTTTCAGTGCCATCTTAATTGCCCTATTCTCTGTGTTCTTTTAACACTTTATTTTCTTCTTCATAATGGCACTTCCTAGCTTAATTGCAGATTACGTGCTTAAAAATTTCTCTGTTCTACTGAATTATATGCTTTTGAAGATTAGCACCATGTTTTNTAGATTTTCATGTTTTATATTTTATACATCTAGTAATAACTTTAACCTAAAATTGACAGAACTAAAAAAGGAAATAGATAAACCCACAGTCATAATTAGACATTTTTAGCACATTTCTTTTAGTAATTGATAGAGCAAAAATAGAAAAAAAAAATAGTATATAGAGGATTTGAGCCCATGATTAACTAAGTTGATTTAATGACACAGGCACAGAGTACTACATCCAAAACTACACACAAAACTGCAGAATACATACTTTTCAAGTGCACATGGAGCATTTACAAAAATAAAGACTTTTATGAGATAAAAGTTATCTCTTAACTCTTCTGTCTTATCTTCTGTCTAACCTTATTAATCTTCTAATGCAATAACAATTTTTCCCCCAAAAGAGGCGAAAAAGAATTAACAGTAGACCTATAATTATTATATACTTAAAAGCCATATTTGGGTCACTCCAAGAAAAAATTCATAGGTGTTTTAATTCTGCATCATGGGGTTTGTGTTCTACCTCTTTAATCATCTTTATCATCTATTTCTTAAAGCTTTTCCAAGGCAATTTCCTCTTTGAATTTTAAATTCTACAGCTGGGCATTGACCATGTTGAGAATGCCTCACATGTCATATTTTCTCATCTCTGCATTTCATTTCTATTTGTACACTGTTTTTGGTGTGTGTGCTTAGAGAAGGCTGCCCTGTGAATTAGTGCTTGAATCCCCTCCTGTATTAATTGTAGGTATACTGTCTTATTACTATTCTGTATATTGGTTTTAACCTATACTTACCAGGGAAATATCAAAAACATTCCAGGGAATGAAATAAATTTTAGGGATGGGTGGACATTACTAGCTTGGTAAATGTTGGCTTTCTTAGAAAATGTTTGTTGTTTAGATAGAATCTCATCCAGAACAGCTAAAAGTCTGAATTTATATTCAAATTATCTTACTAGGTAATTTCAAGTCATATCCTATGTAAGAAAAATAAAGTTCTCTATTTCAACTCCTGAGTGTTGAGGGGGAGTAGGAATCTTTGAGGAATTCTATTTTATGGGGCACCTGGGTGGCTCAGTCGGTTGGGCGTCCGACTTCGGCTGAGGTCATGATCTCACAGTTCGTGGGTTCGAGCCCCGCGTTAGGCTCTGTGCTGACTGCCAGCTCAGAGCCTGGAGCCTCTTTCAGATTCTGTATTTCCCTCTCTCTCTGACCCTCCCCTGCTCATGCTGTCTATCTCAAAGAAATAAATAAAACATTAAAAAAAATTAAAAAAAATAATTCTGTTTTATCCAACTATGTGGTTTGCATAGAGACCTCAAGTAGCTGACTCTTTATTTGTGTGTAGACTATCACAAAAATCCAAGAGTGGGGCTATAATATGTCTGGACTTTGTGAAGTCTGGAGTTGGAGGTGTTTTTGGATTCAACGTGACATTTAATGGGATTAATAGCCATCATTAGACCTTCACTCTGGGGCTTGATAAGTGTGAACTAGGTGCTCTTCAAGTACTTTTATCTATTCTGATTTTAATTTGCTACTCTGAATTTCTGCTCATACTTAATTTTGGTTAGATTAACATGGCCATCAAACTCCAGCTCCATTCAGCTCATCCCTCAACAGTGATTGATATTTCTTAGTTCACATTCCTAACATTATAAGTCTAGTTTGCTTATTAGCTTATTTCTAGTTGAGTTCACAGCATGAATTTCTGAATGAATTGCTTCTGAGTCAGGTTTTCACCCTTCATTTACTGGGGACAGAGGAGGCAAAGTCTGAGTCTTTTCATATATTAGTAGTTACGGATGGAACAGTTTTTTGTTTTTTGCTTTTTTTTTCTTCAGAAGACAGAGCAGGCATTATGACCAAAAATAAACTCACAAGATCACTTGCCATTTTTTTGTTTTTGTTTTTTTTTTCAGTGCCATCTTAATTGCCCTATTCTCTGTGTTCTTTTAACACTTTATTTTCTTCTTCATAATGGCACTTCCTAGCTTAATTGCAGATTACGTGCTTAAAAATTTCTCTGTTCTACTGAATTATATGCTTTTGAAGATTAGCACCATGTTTTATTAATCGGTATATCTTTAGCATCTGACATATAGTTCTGAGACTTTGATGTAACATCTAGGTACTGGACTCTTAGTACTTTTCACTTTCTGTTTCCATATAACAAGGAACTCAGATACTCAAGGGATATGGGGTGAGGAGAAAGCACCACACTTGTAAAGTGGATATTTTAGTTGTCATTCCAGGTAAATTGAGGATACAGATATGGATAAACATCTCTGTTGTCCGGAGACTCAACAGTCTGGTAGGGAAAACAGACATGTGAAAAAATAGTTGTATTATAGTATTATAAATGTATTAAAAGGGTTATGTTTTAGGTTGATGGGAACACAGAGGAAAGGGAGTACTTCTGTTTGAGAAGTTTATGTATAGCTTTACAGAGGATAAGTTCTTGAACTGGGTCTTGAAGAAGGAATGGTAAAGTTTGTCATGAGATTTGGTGAAGTTGGGTGAGGAGGGCTATAGGGACATTGATAAGTAGGAATTAGAGAGCAGTTTAGGAAGGAGAAACAAAACAAGCCCATGCAAAGTTTAGTGTGGTGCTAGATGGGCTGCTTTTTTATAGGACCATGTTAAAGAGCAGGGAAGAGATCAAGCTCAAAGCCTGAATGCCATGATTGGAAGTTTGGGATTGATCTTGTAGGCAGTAAAGTAATTTTATACAAGGGGTAACAGTCAGATTTGTATTTTACCAAAATGGCTGTTAGCAGTGTGAATACTGAGTTGGGGGGTGAATGGATGGCATCATTAAGGAAGCAGATAAACTACTTAGGAAGATTATGAAATTGTATAACTCAGAATTGAAGGCCTAAAATAATGGAGAGAAGGGACAGTTATGTGGGAGAGTGATGAAGAAGAGATGTGCCTGGTATAAATTTCAGATTTCTGATTTGAGTGGTTGGTATTGGTGTTGCTGGGAAATACACGAAGATTAACAGATTTAGGGGGAAAATCAGTTTGAGGATATGTTCATTTTGAGGTGCTTAAAGTCCAGCCAGGTAGAGAGTTTCCATAAGCAGTTGGATCTACAGCTCCAGAGCTAGAGATAAATATTTAAATACAGATTTAGAGATAAAACTGGGGCTTATAGAGGGAAAGAGGACAGATAAAACTTTGTATCCTACTGATAAAGCCCTCAGCCTGCTAGTTCACTTTCACCCCTTGCCATTTTCCACATAGTAAACCTCTGCACTTCCAGTATCTGAGTGTGTGGGTACTTACTCCTAATTGTCCATATTTATTCATGTTATAACCTTAGCAAAAATCATAGGTTTCCTAAAGAACTCTTATTTGTCCTCTAAGACTCAGGCATCACCTCTTTTGGAACTTTATGTGACTTCAGTTATTTTAGGTGTCGCTTCTTTGTCTTTCCAGAAGCACGTATTTACTGTGGTACTTACAACCCTGTATTATAATTCTTTAATTGTATGTTCCCCACTAGACTGAATTTCTTGAGGGAATAGACTATGTCATTTAATTCTTGACCTAATATCTAGTTTAATGTCTGATACAGGATACATGTTCAATTAATATCTGTTACATGAAAGAAAAACTCTTCTGTTTTATAAATTATTTTTCAGATTCGATATATTTCTCAGACTCAAGGTTTACCAGGAGAGCAGCTGTTAAATGTGGGCACAAAATCCACAAGATTTTTTTGCCGAGAAACAGATATTTCTCATTCTGGTTGGAGATTAAAGGTAATTCATTAAAAAACAATTTGGAAAAAAAAATTAAAACAAATTTTTTAATATTTTATTTATTTCTGAAAGAGAGAGAGAGAGACAGCGTGAGCAGGGGAGGGTCAGAGAGAGAGGGAGGCATAGAATCTGAAGCACAGGCTCCAGGCTCTTAGCTAGCTGTCAGCACAGAGCCTGATGCGGAGCTTGAACCCACGAACCGTGAAATCATGGCCTGAGCCGAAGTCGAATGCTTAACTGACTGAGCCACCCAGGCACCTCGGAAAAAAATTTTTCTAAAGTGCTTCATGTGGGTAATACCCTACATTCCTATTTGTATTTTATTGCATTTCTGCCTCCATTTGAATTTTTTTTTTTGACCAACTCACCCTTTTTGGTGGGTGGGTGGGGCGGAAGCCTTCCATGAATAACTTAGCTCATTTTCTAACCTGGCAACATAATTATTAACTCCTCTAAATGGATTTTAAAATTTTGTGTATGTAATTACTTTTGTGTTGTGTGTTTCATCTTCTTTACTCAGTTTCCTGTTATTTTTTTTTTTTTTTTAATTTTTTTTTAATGTTTTATTTATTTCTAGGAGAGAGAGAGAGACAGCGTGAGCAGGGGAGGGTCAGAGAGAGAGGGAGTCACAGACTGAAACAGGCTCCAGGCTCTGAGCTGGCAGTCAGCACAGAGCCCGACGCGGGGCTCGAACCCACGAACCGCGAGATCATGACCTAAGCGAAAGTCGGATGCTTAACCGACTAAGCCACCCAGGCGCCCCTCAGTTTCCTGTTATTAAGCTTTATAGCACAGGGACTGAATTTCAACATTTACTCCATAACCCAAGTACCTAATTTATTCCTAGGCTTTTTGGGGGATTAGTAAATCCTCAGTGATTAAGTTTATAACCAGTTACCTTTATATATGTGTGTGTATGTGTGTGTGTGTATGTGTATATATGTGTGTGTATGTATGTGTGTGTATATATATATATATATATTTTGACCTGAACCAAGCTCTTCTCATTTTTTTTTTTTTTTGGTACTTTTAAAAAGTACATTTTTGATAGTTACTCTTTAAAACTCCTTGCCTTAGAATATTCGGTGTTTTAGACTAAATGTGCCAGAAATAAAGAAATAATTTCCAAATGGTGGATAATAATATATTATTTCACTTTTTTATATATCCAATAAGACACTAGAAGAGCATGAGGCAGAGACAGGAATGAAGTCTAAAGAAGCCAGAAAGTACATATTCAACAGTCTGGATGATATAGTGCATGTGAGTACCACAGTCACATTTGTTAGTCTTCTGTGCTTACGATGAAGGACCTGAATGCCAAGGATATACCACCACATGTTAATCATCTTCCAATAATTATAGAGTGCTGCTAATTTTAAACTTTTCAACAAAACTGATTCTAAGGTTTCAGCCTTATAGGAACTTAAATTACATTTGTCTTTATCAAATATTATTAATACCATCCTGTTCTTTATTAATTTCTTTAAAAGGGAAAGTCCTAGCTCTACAAATTTTTTGTCTTTGTATTTTTTAGAAATGGGTATTTCTTAAAAACATTTTTTTCCTTTGAATACTATTTGGTGCTTTGAAACATTTTATGAATTTATTAAGCTCAATTATTCTTGTTTGAAAAACAGTTGTAGTTCTCTGTTCCTTCTTTTGTTGTGGTATTTTTTTACAACTGTGCAAATTTAACATATATTACCTTCCATGGCTTATTTGTATTTGATGACTTGAAATTTTGATATTGTAGGTGAACACAGTGATGGATTTGGAAGGAAGTGATCTTTTGGCTGAGAAAGCTGATAGAAGAGAATTTGTTAGTCTGTTGAAGAAAATGTTGCTGATTGATGCAGATTTAAGAATTACTCCAGTTGAGACTTTGAACCATTCTTTTGTTAATATGAAACATCTTCTAGATTTCCCTCATAGCAACCAGTATGTTACTTTAAAATCTTTCATTATTTTTTATTTTTTAAGAGTACACTTATCTTTTTTCCCCCTTATTCTTTGATTTATTNGGTGTAGGCGGGGGGGGGGGGGTGGACAAAGAGAGAGGGAAAGAGAGACTCTCAAGTAGGCTCTGTGCTGTTAGCATGGAGTCCATGGTGGAGCTTGATCCCACAAACTATGAGATCATGACCTGAGCCAAAATCAAGAGTCAGACGCCTAACCGACTGAGCCGTCTCGGCACCCCACTTTAAAGTCTGTTAAAATGATATGGAGAAATAATACTAAGTCTTAGAAAATTAGTGTTTTAGAGAAATGATTCAATAGATTTATTAATTGTAAATAATCTGAGTCAAAAGAGGTTAAGCTAACTTGGCCAAATTCATATAGACTAGTAAGTGGCAGCACAGTCCTGGAATATGAATCTGAGTTGCATTCCAGTGTTCTTTTTCCAAAACACCATACTGCAAATGACTGAGTGGTTTTTTTACATGACATTCTTAACTTGATAGCCAGGTATATGTAATAAAAGGAAGTATTAACAGTTTTCCTCCCACTTTTGAGTCCTGCAGACCCCATCCTTAGTTTCCTTTCACATTGTTTGCTTTCCTCGTGCACTCCTTCTCTTCTGTGTTGTGGAAGGAAAGGGAGGTTTTTATGGGTTAGTGGAGAAGAATATACGTATCCTCAAATTGAGAAGGTCTTATTAGAGTTACCTTAGGTAAAGCTTATGAATTCTTTGAACCCCACACCTCTTCTTTATAAGACTGCAGGGAGTAAAGTAAATGACTACTGAAAACAACTTTTTGTTTTTTAAAATGACTGAATGGGAGAGTCTGGGTGGCTTGGTTAGTTAAGTGTCCAACTTAGGCTCAGGTCATGATCTCACAGCTTGCAATTTGAGCCCCTCACCAAGCTCTCTGCTGTTAGTGGGGAGCCGGCTTGGGAGCCTCTGTCCCACCCCTTTGCTCCTCCCCTGCTCACAGGCACATGCACTCTCTCTGAAAAATAAACAAGCATTAAAAAAAATGAAGAAGTTATAGGGATGAACCAGTAACCATTATTGTGGTTTCCCCTTAAAATTGGTATTTTTAGAAAGCCCATCTACTCTCTCCAACAGTTAAAAATATCTAATGATTTCCACATATAAGTATGTTGAAAATAACATAACTACGTACTTTTTATCAGTAGTTTAGGGATGTAGAGATCTAGAAATTTTAGAAAAATTAGGGCAGGGGTCGTAAAATTAGTGTGCTAGTCAAAAAATGCTTACTGTTGCTTTGACGTCTTAGAAAACATTGCAGATATAAGATATATTTTCACTTGCTTTAAAGTTCAATCTTTTGTAGGTTTTTCTGGTAGAAATAGTATTGGAAATAAGCAGATTAAAATTTTTTTTTAATGTTTTATTTATTTCTGTGAGATAGAAAAAGAGAGAGACAGCATGAGCAGGGGAGGGTCAGAGAGAGAGGGAGACAGAATCTGAAACAGTCTCCAGGCTCTGAGCTATTTGTCAGCACAGAGCCCGACGCGGGGCTTGAACCCACAAACTGATCATGACCTGAGCCGAAGTTGGACACGTAACCGACTGAGCCACGGAAATAAGCAGATTAAGCGCAAGCCATATAAATTTTTTCTTTTAGAAATAATTTATAAATGTTAANAGTGTAAAGTCCTGTTTTCATATTATGGATATTTGTAAGTCCCACCCAAATTCATGTGACACAAATAATCACAATAAAACTTCACTTTTAAGACCAGTTGCTTCAGGCAGTACTGCTAACCTGACAGCAAATTTTACTAAAATTGGCACATTAAGAAATCAGGTAAGAACTTATAATATTTAATAATTTGTACTCCTTTTTAAATGATTGCTCATTTTGCTTTTGAAGTATATATAGAAGTCTCACATCAGCAGTTAGAAGTCACAGTGCTGGGGAGGCTCTCGCTATGGTTATTCTGTAAGGTCTCTAGTATTTCGGGGCAACAATTAGAACCTGTCTACCTAAACTCTTTTATTTCCTTTCACCTTTCACCCCCTTCATGCCCCCTACCCGCCTTCCTGTGCAGCAACTCCATGAAAAGTTGAGTTGGATAAAATCAGTTTCTGGGCTCATTTTTATCATAGAGTTATGGCTTTAAGAAGTGCATTTGAATTGTATTGGTAAAGCGTGCATGCAGACTACTCAGTACAACGCCACCTGTGCTGACCTTTCAGGCGTTAACCACGTCCGCTCACTCCGTTGTGCACCATGGAGTTGCTCTGCAGGCCGGAACTGCTCATTTCGGTTGTGGTGATGCTTTTCAGCAGACGCTGATTATCTGTCCTCCAGCTATTCAAGGTACTCTGATTTATATTACACTTTGAATTTAGGCATATGTTATTTTTCACGAATTTAGGTATCTGTTAATTAAATATATTGCATCGTTTTTGCCACGTTGCTACATTTGAATTTAATTTAAGCTGGTCAGTAGCCTTTAGACCACTTTAGCCTTTCCACCACTGCTCTCTTGACTGGAGCTCCATTGTAATCATCGCTGAAAGAATGGGTCATCTGATAATTATATTTCCTGTAGAGTCTAGCACGATAAAATACCTTAGGAGAAATTAATGGGCTTGGAAAGCTCTCTGTTGCCCTTTACTGGTTATCACAGCTCCAGATATTTAGGTAAGTACCTTTTATCTGTCTGTCATTACTAGACATTAAAGTAACTGAGAACTCAGTTCTTTAAGTTTTGTTCAAAAGAATTCTGTCCCAAAATGTTATAGTCTTGTTTGCTATCCATACCATAGGTTTCTGCTTGTTTGTTTGTTTGTTTTAAAGAGAGATTGGTTTTACTCAATTACATTATGCCCCATATTCAGATAAAAAGCAGAATGAAACCTCAGGTGAGATGAGTGGCAGATTACCTTTGAAGAGGCCATAAATTCTCACACTGGGAATTTGCGGTTCTTAGAGGGCAATAGCAGCAAACGTTACAGCTGGAGTAACCAGAATAAAATAGGACTTTCTAGGTCCTTTGCTAGCACGTTGTCCTTGCTAGGCTTTAACATCTAGTTCTGTCTTAAAGGAAGAGGTTAATTACAAATGAGGGCCTAAATGACTCTTCTGAATCATGGTGGGAGTACTGTACAGTGTCTGTGAAAGCAGTTGGTACTCAGTCAGGGCACCTGGGCTAGAGGCCTGTTCTGTTTGCTGTCATTCTAGATGAGTCTGTTTAACCTGTTTGCAGCCTTAGTCAAAGGAAACAGACTGAGCAGATACTATCTTGGTCACTTCTAGCTCTAATATTTCTGGATTCTGAAGGTTATTTGAATTTTTTATTTGATTCAAAGACTTGAACATATTTCTGAAGTTGTAATATCTCCTACAGTGCCTAATAAAGCTCTGAGATATGTTTGTTGACTTGACTGACTGGTAATAAGAGATGTGAAAACATCTCAATTCATTAGCCATTTTTGTTCTTCCAGGGGAACTTTATTGTCATCTTTTATGTGTATTGGGTTTTCATATAAGGTTTCATTGAGAGAAAGATTTGTAGCACTAAAGATAAAAAACAACTACTTAGATGGTTGATTTTTTTAAGGTGAAATTGTGGACCAACATGGTCTGTAAATATCTGTGACAGTGACCCAACCCATGGCTAAGGATAGTAAAATACCCATATCGTCGTGATGTCAGTGTTCTTAAAGATGCTGTTGTGTTTATTTCTTTTGTTTTTCCTCAATTGTTAATTAAAGTTTCAAACCTATAGAAAAATTCCAAGAATAATACAATGCCTTTTACCCTAGATTCAACAAGTGTTAACGTTTTGCCATATTTGCCGTCAGTCTATGTCAGCATACACATACCGTTTGATAGTAAGTGGTGGGTAGACATTTTCCTTCTAAGTACTCGAGCATGGAAGATTGACGCTTTGTTTTTTAATCAGTTATCATGTAAGTGGTATCTCCATAAATGCATTTTCAGCTGGATGAGTTTTTACTCTGTACTAACAAATAAGTTTTTAAGTTCTAACAATCGTCCCCCATGTACCAAAGTCATACTTCATCAAGATTTAGAATAGCTTTTTTTTTTCAGAGCCTACCTTCTGTTTGTAGCAAACATTTGAGAGGCTTTTGAGACACATTTCTAAACACAGTTGAGTGTCATTTTTAAAACAATCAGTGAGGTCTGATAAATCTTTTATTTTGAATGTGCCCTATGGTTGATGAAAGACTAGTGACCTTTCTGTACATATGCTAACAGCTGTATGAATGGTTCATAATAAGGATAAAAAGAAAAGGAGATACCCTCAGACTCATAAACCCTTTAAATGTCAAGAACAATATTTTTGAATTAGAATTACCAGTAAGAGAGCAAAATACTTGTTAGCTTATGTAATGGGTGCATTTGTAGCAGGACAAGCAGGCTCTATAAATACGTTGTTTCATTGTTTTTTGTCTTAGAGTATTGTCTACTTAGAAATGAAAGCTTCCCATCCAATCCACTTGAGTATCTCTGTAGAAAATCCCAGTACTGGTCTTCTTACCACTTTCCCTCATAATGTGCCACCAATCCATTTTGGAGAACGTTTTAAATGGTTTTTGGGCAGCTGTTGGGTAGGAGTTCTGGCACCATTGTAGTTTGTATTTTTAAATACATTTTATGTCTGTTCCACTTCATTTTACATTGTGTACCTTGGGACTGTAGTGTCTAGGTTTGTCATATATTCTCCATGTTATAGATATATATGTAGGTTAGAGATATATAAGTACTATATCCAAAATATTATTATTACATTTTTCAAGTTAACAAAGACTTAGCCAAGCTTTTATTTAACAAATTTTAGTATATATTAAACAAGCATTTAACATTATTTGGCAATCTGAAAAGCTAGAACTGTTATTTTAGAATCAAATGCATTCCAGCAGAATTCTCTTGCTGTATTAGCACAATCTTTTAAGCTTTTGTGCTTTGCTGTGCAGCTATGAAAGGAAATCTACTCAAAGATAAAGTTTTAGCTAACCTAAGAACTGTGTAGAAAATTGGCATCTTAATCACTGTTGAATTTGATAAAAAATGAATCAGACTTCGTGAGGAGAGAAGATAATAGAATTCTTTCATCATAAGGCATTAATTAATTATGAGGAGAATTTAAGGGCAACATGATTTTTGTTGGGATATGAGAATTCGCTCTGTCCTTTACCCCTTGTCAAAGTGAATTCTGCTCTTTTCTCTGATGAGACTGTCTATCGCTGCCACACATCTACACTGCCTGGGTGCACTTAGATTCCATTTCTTGGAGCATTTGCCAATCAAGACATGCTTTTTGGAAGGGCTAAGAAGGTCAGTTTAAAAAAAAAAAACAAAACCCTGTAGATCTTTGTTAAACTTAATCCCTACCTAGTTTTTTCAGTGGAGCTCAGGGTCTAGAACACCGTGGGAGGAGGGTAAAAGCCCCTTTGAAGAAAAATTAAGCACAACAGAATTAACAGGATTAACACATACAGTGCATTTGTGCAATAAAATTATGAGGTTATTTTTCAGTAGTAAAAGAAAACAGTTGTAGTATTTTTCTCTTACACCTTCAAGACGGCTGCTTTTTCTGCCAGCCTGTACTGAAAGTAATGGCTGCAAGAGGCTGGAAATTGTGAAGTACTGAATTCGTCATCATAACTGCGCTTTTTGAGCTTGGGGGATGTCCCTAAAACCTTTTTAGTCAAAGCTCTCAGTTGGGGATAAAATACTTCACTGTCTAAAAGTTTAATATAAGACAGTATTTATCTGCATGGTCCTTTTGCAATATATGACACAAACATTAACATAACAGGATTAACGTGGCTGGTGATCTTGCTTTCTAATTTTCCTAGTGGGTAAGCAAAGTGGAACGAACATGTTTGTCCTGGAGTTCCAGCAGCTACTAGTTGATGAAGCTGTATTGGTAAAAGCTTAGCTGTATCATCATATTAGGCATGAAAGGCTATTTTTGCTTTTCCTTTGGACGTTGGAATGAGTGTGTCATCCCTGAATTTTCTTGAATCGTGTAAACCATCATGGCCTTTGCAGTGTGAGGTTGTGATACATTCCCCCTTTGGTGCTAAAAGAGATCCTTTACAGGTTTTAAAGAAGAGAATACTCGGCAGAGCTAAGTTTGTATGAAAAGATGAACGTTTACCTGCTAGAGGTTCAAGATGTTGAGTTAGATTCATGTCCTTTGTCATAGCGGCAGAACTATTTGAAAAGGAAATAAAGCTATAATAGCAAACTTTAAAAGGAATAGGAAGTTTCAAGAAAAAAATGATTCAACTTGGTTGTATGCATTTTAAAGCAGTAGAAGGAGTAGCTTTATATCAATTTTTGGAATGATGTACCACAATGTAGATGGTTTTGTTATCACTTTCCCAATAGATGGTTTTGTTAGTGTTATGAATATTTTATGTAAGGGATGATTTTATAACGCTAATCAGAATTTTAGCAGTTCTTTGAATTTAAAAGAGTTTTGTAAGTTAACTAAAGGGATACCGTTTTTGATTTGAGAAATGTTTTTTTTTTTTCCTTCCGTTTCACAGGTATTCCTGCAACACATGGTAAACCCACTAGTTACTCAATAAGAGTAGATAATACAGTTCCACTTGTAACTCAGGCCCCAGCTGTACAGCCACTACAGATCCGACCAGGAGTTCTTTCTCAGGTCGGTAATAATTTATTATTTTTGCATATGTGCTGTCCTCATTATGCACAAATAAGGGCAGTGATCCACTTGCAGTATGTCAGCCTGTGCTGTTGAGAAACAGTAAAGATGATCCGGACGGGAATTTGATCTTTTGTAGTTACTGGCTTTTACATATTATTAATAATTGTTGCCTTAATATATTTTTGATTTTAAGATGTAGTAATGATGAATTACTTGTAACTTGCTTTCCAACACAGCAGACGTGGTCTGGCAGAACACAGCAGATGCTGGTACCTGCCTGGCAGCAGGTAACACCCATGGCTGCGGCTACTACTGCATTAACTTCTGAGGGTGTGGCTGGCTCACAGCGGCTTGGAGACTGGGGGTAAGTTAAAAACAAAAATACTTTTCTTGTGAAGTTTGTAAAATAGATAATGGTATAGAAGGGATTCAAGTTTTCTAAACTTTCTCCCTAGGAAAATGATTTCACACAGTAATCATTATAACTCAGTGATGCCACAGCCTCTTCTAACCAATCAGATAACTTTATCGGCCCCGCAGCCAATTAGTGTGGGCATTGCACATGTTGTCTGGCCTCAGCCTGCCACTGCAAAGAAAAATAAACTGTGCCAGAACAGGTTGGTACTGATATTTAACTTTCCTCTGCATTTTGAAAATTAAGCTTTAAAATAAATTTTGCATGTACACTAAAGGGTCACTCTGTTTTATTCAAAATGACCTCTTTGATAGCTTTGTTACAAACACTAAGCCAGCTCCCTTCTCAATTTCTCAGAGGTATTTTGGTAAAACTAATGGAATGGGAGCCAGGAAGAGAGGAAATAAATGCTTTCAGTTGGTAAGATTGTCTTTATTGCCCTTTTGATTTATTACCTGCATATAATTTTAGACAATTTTAGACACTCAGATATCACATTTACCAAAAAATGACCATTTTAACATATGTAAATGCAATCTATGCTGATATTTCTAGAGATAATACTTTATATTTACAAAACAGTCTATATGTTAGTATGTTATATACATGATCTTGAACGTTGTTTGTTTTAACAAGATATCCTAGAAAAATGGCATGTACGTATTTTGATTCTAGAAATGACACATTATTCCTTTGATTGCAGGAGTAATTCACTGCAGAATACGAATGTCCCACATTCAACATTTATTTCTCCAAAGATAGTAAGTGGGAAAGACGTTGAGGAAGTACGTTGTATAGAAACACAGGACAATCATAACTCAGAAGGAGAGGCAAGAGATTGTTGTGATACATCCGTCAGGCAAGACTCTGATTCATCGGTTTCAGACAGGCAGCGGCAGACCATCATCATTGCTGACTCTCCAAGCCCTGCAGTGAGTGTGATTACTATTAGCAGTGACACTGACGAGGAGGAGACATCGCAGAGACACTCACTCAGAGAGTAAGTGCCAAAATCAGTTTCTTGTGTTTATGCTGCAACCTTACATTGCGATGGCGCCCTCTGGTGTGATGGAAGAAAAAAACATTCTGGGACCTCACCCCTCTCTGTCAGTGTCCTTGGGAGTGTACATCCTTAATAGTAACTAACAGGATTATTACAGCATTTCTCTCGTATTTATGGCTTTAGATTCNTTATGCTGCAACCTTACATAGCGATGGCGCCCTCTGGTGTGATGGAAGAAAAAAACATTCTGGGACCTCACCCCTCTCTGTCAGTGTCCTTGGGAGTGTACATCCCTTAATAGTAACTAACAGGATTATTATAGCATTTCTCTCGTATTTATGGCTTTAGATTTTTGTTGACGTAGGTCACACTTGACTGATTTATATCCTTAATTCATGTAAATTTTGGCTACTTCTCACTTTTGACCCATGTGTTTTCTGTCCCTCTTCACTAGATGTAAAGATAGTGTAGATTGTGAAGCTTGCCAGAGCACTTTGAATATCGATCGGATGTGTTCACTAAGTAGCCCTGATAGTACTCTGAGCACCAGCTCCTCGGGGCAGTCCAGCCCATCCCCGTGCAAGAGACCGAACAGGTAAAGGAATTCCGGGGGGGCATATACCATAGATATTGGGTCTACCAAAACGCCTGTGATTTCTTTTGTTGTTTATGTTAATAACGTGCCTATTGATTTACCACAGTGGCTTCTCTCTTGGACATAATTTTTTAACCAGATCACTTGGGTTTTAAGTGATAATTTTCTTTATTGTTGTAGAACACATCTAAATGAAAAATTGAAGTTCTAATAAATGATTTTTAAAGAATCATTTGTTTTTGAAAGAGCAAAAAGCCATGTCCTCAACTTCAGCTCCATAGGTAACAGTTATTACTTAAATTCAGAGTAAGAACATATAGCAGAATAAACATTTTAGCAAAATGAAAAAGGAATTTTTTGCATAATAAAGTAATAACCCACTGTTAGTAGAGTATCCATTATGATTTTTTTTGGGGGGGGGGTGCTCATTGGTGATTGATCTGTGTGGCTTTACCCATATTTGCTTTCCTACTCTTTTTGGCCAGGGACATGCATTGCCACTAAAGTGGTGAGCTTCTCCTAGCCAGCATGGTACACTAACACATTAAGAGAGAAACCATAAAAATCTCAGTGAAATACATTTGATTTCAACTTGCAGAAATTCTTTTTTTAGTGGAAATAAACTCTGAAAACTCTTTAGGTCTTAATTTTTTACACCTGTTTTCTCTTTTTTCCTTGGTCAGGAAGTATGATAGTGAATACTTTAGAAGATGTAAAGTAATTTGAACACATCTTCTTATGGATTGCTTATAATATGATTTGGCAGTTGATACATACATATATATCTGTAAATACATCCATATAAAAATTGTATGTGTCAATGTACAAATAAGATATATAACTAAAAATGCATGTATAAAAAAGATGCTTCAAATTGCTACATATGAAATGAATGATTAAAATAGACCATAAATACTGTAGTAATTCCAAAGGGAGAGAGATTGTCATGGCCCAGCAGGGCCAGGAAGAGAAATATGGGATTCTGGCTAGGCTTTTGGAGAGGTGGAGAAGATCTCTCAGATACTGGTTAGTTAAAAGGACCCAGATTACCACTACAGGTATGAATCCTAACAGAATTTACTCTGAACTATCCAGGTCACATGATTATATTATTATATGTTTTTTACATTTCGTTTAAATTATCCAGAATATTGCTTCTTTTGTAGTGTTTTGATGAGATTTTCTGGAGTTTATAAAGTGGAATTTTTTGAACTACTACTAAGAATCAATTGGGAAGGGAAAGGAGAGAAAGTGCCAAAATGATGTACCTAAAATGGATAGAATTAGGGTTAACAGTCTGAGGAGAGAATTAATATGAGGGTCTAGACAATCTTAAAAAATTGGTATTGGACAAGGAAGAAAGTATAATTAGATATGAAATAATAAGATTCCATCAATTTCCTGGAGCCTGGATAGTATTTAACTTAAGATTTAATGTTGAAAACATATTATTCATAAAAAGACTTTCTTGTAGTATGTCAGATGAAGAACAGGAAAGTGGTTGTGATACTGTGGATGGCTCTCCAACATCAGACTCTTCGGGACATGACAGTCCATTTGCAGAGAGGAGCTTTGTGGAGGATGCTCATCAAAACCCAGAACTGGTAACCTCTGCCAGCACAGAAACCAAACCAGCTGTTTGTACTGTTGTGGTGCCTCCAGTGGGACTAGAGAATGGATTAAATGCTGATGAGCATATGGCAAACACAGGTAAACTGAGTCTTCCCTATTTCTCCGATTATCCCTTTAAAAAGTCTTAATTTGGGAACATCAGAGAACGACATTGCCAAAAATTATCTCTGAATTTCCAACTTGATCCTTGTAGGAAGGAAATCTTTCCTGATATCATTCAATACTAGAAATCCTGAGATGACTTCTCTCTTCTCTAAGGTTGTCAGACCTTAAAAATCACTACTGTGTAAAATATCTAAAGACCTTTCTCATTTTTATATGAGCAGAAAAAAGCATCAACTGTCTAATATTTTGCTCGTTGCCAGATTCTACATGCCAGCCATTAGTAAAGGGACGATCGGCTCCTGGAAGATTGAACCAGCCTTCCACAATGGGTAATCGCCAGCAGAAACTGACATCCGCATTCCAGCAACAACATTTGAATTTCAGTCAGGTATGTTTATGAATTTGTAAGAGTCTTTAGGATTCAAATTCAGCAGTTTTTCATTTGGAGAGAAGAAAAATTCTTTCTTTCTCAGTCTTGAAAAATGTATCCCTTTTCATTATCCCAAGTGACTAAGGCCTAGTAATAGGGTAATGAACCAGATTATCCATAGAACCTGAATTTTCAGAAAGATTAGGCTTTTAGGTTCTCTTAAATAATTTTTTAGTGTATTTGTTGTCTTAGACCTTTTAACTCAGAATGCACACTAATGGATTGATGGCTGCATTTGTTGTGTTAGTCGTTGAGGAATAGTGATGCCTTTCCATCTGTTCAGTACTGTGCTTGGCAGTCATGTTTCACTTTGGGAAAGAAAAGATAACATTACAGGTATTGGAGTCAGACCTGCATTCAAATCCTGGCTTTGCCAAATACTACATATATTACCTTGGCCAGGTCTCTTCAACAAATCTGGACCACAGAGTTAATGGGCACAATAGCTATATTGTAGGGTTGTTTTGGAATGAAATACTGTCATGTATGCAAGATGTTAGCTTTACATAAAATAAGTGCTCCACAGATGGTAGCTCTTAGTAGCGATGCGGGGGGATAGTGACGCTGCTTGCACTGGTAATAATAGCACTGTAATGTTATCATAATATGCAGTAACAAATATTAAAGCGTTTAATATTAATATATATAAAATTGATATTTTACTTTTCCCTATGCTTAGTAGAAGTGGAGATCTGCAGGATCCTCTGGATTATCAGCTACAGAGTATATTGTAATTTCCCTTTATTCCTTCCTTTTTAACTTAAAAAATACATGTTCAGTATTTTTTTGTTGTGTTTTTGAATAGGTTCAGCACTTTGGATCTGGGCATCAGGAGTGGAATGGAAACTTTGGACATCGAAGGCAGCAAGCTTATATCCCTACTAGCGTTACCAGTAATCCATTCACTCTTTCTCATGGAAGTCCCAATCACACAGCCGTGCATGCCCATCTGGCTGGAAGTGCGCATCTTGGAGGACAGCCTACTCTACTTCCATACCCATCATCAGCAACCCTCAGTAGTGCTGCACCGGTGGCCCACCTTTTAGCCTCTCCATGTACCTCAAGACCTATGTTACAGCATCCAACTTACAATATCTCTCATCCCAGTGGCATAGTTCACCAAGTCCCAGTGGGCATAAATCCCCGTCTGTTACCATCCCCAACCATTCATCAGACTCAGTACAAACCAATCTTCCCACCACATTCTTACATTGCAGCATCACCTGCATATACTGGATTTCCATTGAGTCCAACAAAACTCAGCCAGTATCCATATATGTGAAAACTCCAAAAGAGTATATTGAGGAAGCTCAATGATATAAACATTTGATTAAAAATAAAAACATGGTATTTAATAAATATTAGCCATGGCACAAGAAAATTATTTTTGAATCATGTAGACTTGGGTGCAATTTAAACAACTTTGAGCTTTAAAAAAAACTCACTTTTAATGTGTTTTGCACATTTGGTATAACTTGTCTTTGGTCATGTTATCTTCTTATGTAGTAACTCTAGACAGGTGACTTATGGGAGCAGAAGTCCAGTTTTGCTCCTGCTATTTTTTATAAAATTGCCTTCTAACTAGTGCAAGACACATCCACATTTGGGAAGCCATTCTGTGTACAGACTTAGAGCAACAGATGCACATATGTCAGAATTACAGCATACAAGTGAATTGTATTATCTGTGTCTTAGTGTATAAATGTTGGGTCACTTACCTAAGAAATTGAGCTATTGTTCTTTACATTTGCATGTGTCTTTGCATGGGCAAAATGTTGCCTAGACTTTGCTCTTAAATGTTGTTCTAATAATCTCAGCTGCATTGTAAACCGTTCCCACACATAGTGCCTTAAATATTTGAGGTTGTTGATGTTATTACCTATATATAAATGTTGAGGACTGCAGCACTTAAATTCAGATCTACTCTTTAGTTTCCTTTTGATAGAGTAATGTTCATTTTTGGTTTTGTGTGGTATGATTTCAGGTCGTAGCTGTTTTTTCCTTACCAAGAGGGCAGCATGTTTGCTATAGCTGAATTCTGCTGTCTGATTTTTCAGAATGATCTAGCTTCAAGAAAAGCAAGCAGTTAGTAGTGCTTAAGAAAAATTGATTCAGTATCTAATGGATAGTTGATATCTGTCACAACACAGCATTTTATATACTGTTAAGTGAAACTGCAATACAATCTAAGTTTATTTTGGAAGTGTTTGCTGTATAATTGGATTTAATGAAATGTTTAGAGGTGCAGTAGGCATGACTTTGAGTAGATAATGAAAGAAAATGCAAAATGCTTATTGATTCATGATGTGGTTTCATCTTAGCTTGGGCAAACCATGCAGTATTTAATACATAGTAGCAGAATATTTACTATTGAAGCTTGAAAAGATGTGAGTTCTTTGTGTGCAATCTTTNTTTTTTTTTTTTTTTTTTTTTTTACATTGTAGTACTTGTTTTGCTTGTTGGTGGTGTTTGCTTATTTAATACATTCCGTCAGGGACAGAAATTACATGCTTTTTTCCCCCCCTAGGAAGTGTGTCTTGGGTTTTTCCCTTATTATTTTCTTTTTTTTTTTCCTTCTTTTTTGGTGGTGGTGGTGGTTATGTTAAAATGAAGTTGCTTTTACAGCACCAAAGACTTAATCATCCATTTTCTATATAAAAGGTAGCTACTTTTTTGCATAGACCTCAAGTATATTGTAGTATAGAGGTGGAATTTAAGGAAAGGTATTAAACAGGCTGTGTTTTAGCTTATGGGCAAGTAATAAATTGTATCATTTATCTTGAATGTATCATAGATAAGCTGCTATATAACGATTGCCACTTCAGATAGCTGTGAAATTAGGTGATTAACTAGTTGTTACTTAGTCTTCTAATTTCTGTATAAGTCTAATTACATGAAATAGAAGTTGGGGTTTTGATTTTTTACTTTGCTTTTCTGTTTGGAGTGTCATTGTAACTACTGTATTGTAAATGATGGAAAATAATTGCATATGTTATTTTGGGGTGTGTTATTTGCATCAGTATTTTATCTCTATTAATGTTTGTGCTCATCACTGCATATAAAAACTTGGATGTATCAATGTAACTTAATTTTTTATTTTCATACTGGCATTGTAGACACTTGAGAAAGCTGTATCTTGCAGGCTTGACTTAACTTTTTTTCCTTAAAAATCTGGAATATAATCTTACAGCATTTACTGGAATAAACAGTACAAAGCATTTGAGTGTAAAACTCTCCAAATGTTTTGGATTTACAGCATTTCTTTGATGAATGAATTGCATACCACTAGTACAGCTCTAATACAGCATTGACAATAAGCTAATAATGGATAAACTTTTCTTTACTCCATTAACACAAGCAGTGTTTTATTTAATAATCATCAATGAAGTAAATGTGCCTAAAATTGATTTTAGTAATTACAGTATTAGATCATAAAATAAAAACCAGCAGTACATTTTTAGTCACACTGAAAATGAAGGACTTAATTTTCCCCACAAGTTTCAGTGTTTTTAGTAATCAATTCTATGCATTTTATATAAATAGAAATATATATACATATATATATTACTCATANTACATATATTACGCATAAAAAAAGGAGTAGCCTAAGATTAATTTAAAAGATTATTTACAGATGGCAAATTTATGGAGTCACTATTTAAGTAAACTTGCTGCCCTCCACAGCTTACTAATTTTATTTATACGGTCCGGCAGGTCACTGGTATCTGCTCACTTCTTGGAAAAGAATCCGTGCTGGCAGCGTATGTTTCAGAAACCCCGAGTGCAAAGGATCAATTTATGTTTGTACCATAGGTACAAAACTGGCGCAGTTTTAGTTTCATTCAGGGCCACGTTTACTACTCTGAAGCGTCGGATTTTCTGTATTTTCAGTTCCAAGACTCCGATGGTCTTGTTAAATAAACAGTAAATATTTTCATAATGTAATAGTAAGGTTTGGTAACGGCATACCCCCCAGTTCTTAACTGATTCTAATCATGGGTTTTTAAAAGTGTTTAAGATTAAAAATTTCAAAATCCTGCCAATGTCTAAATTCAACAAACCGACAAAAGAATTTGGATTTATGCCCTCTTTAAAACCATTTTACCAGTTTTCTTTGGTTTTACTGCTTTCTTAAATAAAACACTGCATGACTTCCAAGTTGCATATTTGCATACTATTTTAATTTGCTAATTATTATTATTTTTTTACCAAATACCCTGATAATTTAGTTTTCTTTTCCTTCAGGGTGTTTAAATATTTTACTGTAGTAGCAAAGCCTTTTCACTTTAATCTCTACTACTAATTTTAATCTTGGTTTTTCTTAAGTAAAAGTTAAATCATACACTGCAAGGTGTAGGAAGATTTGTTTTAATGAATCCAATGATACAGATTTAATTACGAAGTTTGAACTGTTAACTGTTTAACAATTTTAGACTTGTGGCTTTCTTTCTTTGGTTTTGTTTTGGCTTTTACTTCTATGCTACACTAGTTTGCCATGTAGCAATTGCACTGTGCAATATTACAATAAGGACTGGGAAAATTTTTATGGATGTAATGTCTATTACGGTTTGCGCTAGTATTTCTCTCTAGTTCTCAGTGATTTAAATGTGACCAAGCCTTCTGTACTTTGTCACAAAAAGCGGGTTTTCCAGGTGACTATTTTGGTGAGTGTCAAAATAAGAATTTATGGTGTATTACTGTCGATTCACTTTGAATTAAAATATATATATTGCAGCAAACAGCTTGTTGACTTTTTTTTTTTCCACCCCAGTACTGCTTTACAGGGGGAGGTAAGGATAAGGTTAGTAGCGCTTAGTACCTAACCTACATCATCTCATTTCAATTCTCAGAACCACCGTGAGATAGGTATTATTATCTTCGCTATTATATAAATGAAGAAATAGGTTCAAAATATCTAGGTAAGTTGTCCAGAGCCCCACTGCTGAGTGATGAAGCTGATACATGAACCAGGCTGTCTAACCGTAACTAATCTATTTTCTGTCAGCTCTTTTTAAACTGATGTCAGAGGCAGTGTGCCAGAATTACTGCACCGACAAGTAATAACCGTGACCCATTTCCCTTGAATAGTGTTTCTTTGAATATTTTCTGAGGTAAATATTTCTGTTTAATATGTGTGGGTGAAGAACAGGGAATTCACATATATTTCTAAGATGGAGAACATGAGACTTCAGAAGAACATAGTTGTAGTAGGCCACTTTACATTATGTCCTCAAATACTGTCTTATACTGTAAGGATTAAACTTCAGAAGAACATCAGTAGGAGAGGTTTGTGGGGAGCATTCTACCAGAACACTCTGAGAATATATATTCTCAATCTTTCAACAAACCTTTAATTGAAGTAGAACATGTATGGATTTGGTGTCTGGGTTTTTTTGTTTGTTTTTGTCTTGACATTAATAAAAATTGTTTTTAAGTTTATTTATTTTGAGAGAGAAAGCAAGCAGGGGAGGGAGGAAGAGCATCCCAAGCTGATGGTGTGGAGCCCAATGCAAACTCACAAACTGTGAGATCATGACCTGAGCCGAACCAAAGAGTCAGATACTTAACCAATTGAGCCACCCAGGCGCCCCTGTGCAACATTTTATTTGTAAAGATACATCCATATTATGGGCAGCAGTGGCTCCTGTATTCTCATTGCTGTATAATATGCTTTTGTATGCATATACAGCAATTTGATGTTTTTGTTCATGTCTTTTGGAAAACACATGATTGCATTTTCATTGGTATATATGTGGGTATGGAGCTGAGTCATGGGGTGTATGTATGTTCCACATTATTAGATACTGCAAACAATATTCCAAAGTGGTTAAATTTAATTTACACTCAATAGCAGGAATATGAGAGGTCCAGTTACATTATGTCCTCATACATTTTTTCTTTCATTTTAGTCATGCTTGTGAGTATGAGTTGTTCAGAGTAATGTGAAGATTTTCACTTAGCCCAAAGCACTGATCTGTGTATAGATGAGATACAGATTTTGCAATTAATGTGAAAGTAGAGTAAATGGGCTTCTTGAGAACACAAGTTTCCCCACTGTCTGAAAGTAGAGCATTCCTATGAAACCTTTCATAAGCCAAAATGGTGTGAAGAAGCAATTGCCATTCATTTTTATGCAAAAATTTGAGCTTACCCAGATCCAAAAAATAACCTCTCAGGTTTTTTCTGATACCTTAGGACACACACATACAAAATGAATGGAGCTAAAGCACAAATGATTCCAGACCTAGTCCAAGGCTTTGGCTGCTTGATGCTGAGATGCTGAGTGTAGTTCCGCAGGAAGGAGCTTTGTGGGGCCACTCCTTGCTGGGCGTGTGCTGCCTGCCCTCTATAATGGTTTGCGGCAAAACAAACCCTGCTGAACGCTGTTTTTGCTTTTTGCCTCCGAAAATTGAAATCCTCTTCACATTTGGTTAGCCTTAAAAGTGCAGTGGCATAATGTAAACGTTTAAAAAATGGGGGATACCTGAAGTAAGGAGTACTCAGCCATTTAAAATGGATCAAGTGATGTAAAAATTGTTTTCTGAAGAGATGAGAAAAGATCTTTGAGCGACATGAATAAAACATTCAGTCAGTGCTTCACATGTAGCAGATCAGAGTCCTTCAATAATATTTATGAAGCATCTACCATGTTTCAAGCACTGTACTAGGCATATATCCGTGGACAGAAGGTTCTTTTAAGCTCTTCCCAATCTTTCCTTTTTGTGCGAGGGAAAGATTTAAAGTAAGGTCAGATAGGGTAAGAGGGATAAAGAAAACAGGGTGTACTGTGACTGGAGGGGGAATGTCGGAACGCCTCAGTGAGAAGATGACATTTGGGTTGTGAAAGGGAGGATGCTAGTCAGCTGCGAAGGGGAAGGGTAAGTACCTGGTGGAGGGAGCGGCAAGTGCAAAGGCCCTAAATCAGAAATGAGCTTTTACTATGGGCAAAACAAACAGTGACCTGCAGGGCTAGAGAATAAGTATGTGGTTGGGAACAGAAGCTAAAAGATCTAACTAGAGGAGTGGGCATGAAGGCCTTTGCCAAACAAAGGAGTCTAGATTTAATGCCATACATTACGGGATGCCCTGGAGGGATTTTCAGCAGGCAGACCTGCAGGGACAGAGCAGAAGCTGGAAGACCAGACAGGAGGCTGTTGAAATAGTTCAGATGAAAGATGATAGATACCAGTCCTTTATCAAGACCTTTGTATTACAAATGTTTTCTCCCATGTTGTGACTTGTCCTTTCATTTTCTTCACAGGGTGTTTGAAAGAGCAAAGCTTTCGACTGTTGGTAAAGTGACACTTAACCAGTATATTCTTTCACGGTTTGTGCTTTTGTGTCTTAGGAAACTTTTACCTATCCTAAAGTTGCAAAGACCTTTCTTCTTCTTTGTTCTGCCCAAAGTTTTATTGTTTTGTTAGGTCTGTAATTCATTTCATGTTAATTTTTGTGATTTTTTATTTTCATTGGCCTTATTTTATCCTATTGAGAACCTATGTATTTCTCTAATTAGAAGTAGTCATTTCAGATAGAAAAAATAAGATGTTATGTTTCATATTTTTCCATCATAAGAATAATTAATACATTATTATACTTGGTAAATGCAGAGAAACAGGTTTTCAACTAATCACAAAGCTTTATAACATCCAGCAAAATTAACAACTTTAGAGCATCTAATTTCTTTAAAATTCTTTTTTGAATATTTATTTTTGAGAGACAGATCATGAGCAGGAGAGGGGCAGAGAGAGAAGAAGACACAGATCCAAAGTAGGCTCCAGGCTCTGAGATGTCAGCACAGAGCCCAATGCGGGGCTCAGACCTGCGAACTGTGAGATCATGACCTGAGCTGAAGTCAGATGCTTAACCAACTGAGCCACCCAGGCACCTCTATAGCATCTAATTCTATTCCATATTCAGATTTGCCCATTTATTTCAAGAATGTCTCTTATAGCTATTCCCCTCTCCCTTCAACTCCAGGAACCAATCAAGATTCACCCGTTGCATTTGGTTATGACATGTATCTTTGACTACTTTTAATTCAGAACAGTCCCTTACCCGTTTTAAATGACATCTTTGAAGAATTTAGGCTAGAATGTCCCACATTCTAAATTTGTCTGACTGTTTCTTCATGCTGACTGGTTCCTCTCTCTATATTTTCTGTAAGGTACAAGTTAGGTCTAATGGCTTGATTAGTTTCAATGTTTGTTCATTTGCAAGAATTATAGGAGATATGTCCTATTGCATCTTGTCAGGAAGCACATAATTTCAGTTTGTCCACTATCAGTAATGACACTGGGATCAAGAGGTTGGTATCACATCTCTCCACTGTCATCTGTGGGGTGGTACTGTGGCAGTATAGCAACATTTTCCTGAGTGGCTTTAGCATCCATTGATGTTTGTTGTCTGAATCAGTTATTGTATTGAGGGTTGCAAATGGTGATTTTTAATTCTGTCATTCCTTCCACATTCATTATCTGGTCTTATTCATCATTCTGTAAAGAAAGGCTTTCTGGCTTTCTCCATGAGCTTGTTTGCACTCTCCCTGCCCCCCTCCCATCATTATGGATTCATGGATTTTGCTTAATTCAGTAAATTAAGCTTTAATTTACTGAATCCCTTTGACATCACTGCACCAGTCTCCACGTTTCTTTGTTCTCTGGCCCAATAAGGTATCTTAGGGTCACTTTATATTTTTCTTACCTTGAATCTGGAATTGGCCATTTCTCGAAAAAGCCTGGGTTTCAAATGACCCAGTCTGAATAATGTTTATGTCCTACACATAGGTAATTCCTTTCTGTTTTGGAGTGCTGTCCATATATGGTACCATGGGTATTGCTGACCAAGATTAGTTTCTATTCGTAGTTTAGCTTTCACACTCTTCTTTCTGCAGAGAGATGCCCACCTCCTTTAGCTGTCTTGTGACTATTCCTGATCGCAACTTCCTTCTGGCCTTGTGCCGTGATTGCAGATGGTAATTCAGAGCCAGGATGAATGAGAAGAATGAGTGACAATTTTAGAGGGCATGCATGAAAGAAGAATTCATCTAATAAATGCCATGTTTATAGGGGTTTCCCCAATAGTTAGCACCTGCACCAATGAATGTGGAATAAGTGTGGACCCTAGGGTTTGAGGGCATTATTAGTAAATCTTAGTAATATTTGCCTTGTGCTCACCATGCTGACTGACTTGAACCAGGAGGTGAAGCAAAAGCAGGAATTATGCTGCCTCATCACCACAGTCCCTTATACTTGGCTTTTGTCATCATATTTCTTATAATTTCTTGTCTGCTATTCCCTGTAACAAAACTCTGAATGCCAAAGACCATTTTTATCTTGTATACTCTGTATCTTTGGTACTTACGATGTGCCTGGCCATAGTAAGCACTAAAGCATTTGCGAAATAAATGAATGAAATCAACAAATATTTGTTGAATAGAATTTAGGAGGCTCGAATTTTATCATCTGCCTTGGTACTAATTAGGTGGTATGAATTTGAACAAGTTTGGGCGTCAGTTTATTCACTGGTAAATTGCATGAGTTTAAACTGAAAGGGCAGGAGTGTGAAGTGTAACCCGTTCCTGTGCCAGTTGCAAGGGTGTAAACTAAAACAGCAAGAGTTGGGCGGATGACCCAAGTATGTGAATTAGACAGAGAGGGGACTGTGGCACAGTGGTGAGTCAAGCTCTGTCCAGAGGGAGTGGGAAATACATGCAAGATGGCAGACCCAACGTGTACCAACTTTGTTTTTTTGAGAAAATGGATGAATGTCGATGAAATACTGGCAACTAATTAAAAGTTTAAAAATTTTAAATACAAATGGTCTGTAGGCCAGGTAGGTTTGTGTGTAACTAGTCTGCTGGAATATTCCTTGAGTTTCCTTTCTGTTTAAGCATGGAGTAATTCTATTCATTACAATGTTGCTATATTGTGGTATGGCCAGCAGGGGGAGAAAATGTTCTCTAATTTTCCTCTCCAGTTTGGTCCCATAACTATAATGAAAATAACAAAGCAGAAATAGGGGCAGGGTTGGCTATGTCCTGTGAACATTGATAATACAATATGAGAAGTTTCTAACTTTTGTAGATAGATTTTGAAAAAGTGAGAGAGGATTCCAAGCCTTAGTGAATCCTTAAATTCCTCAAACTAGTTGGTTTATCATGGAATCAAAGGAATCATTCATTCATCCATCCATTCCTTTGCTGCCATTTGGACCTGCCATGCAGTCCAAAAATGTGTGGCTCTTTTCATTTCCAGCAAAGGAGATCAAATTTAAGAGAATTTGACCATTGGTAGGGGAGGGAAATGGCATCTTCCTCACAATAACCCCTTCCTGTGCCAAAATTATTATTATTATTTTTTTTTTTGTGGAAGAGAGAAAAGACTTAGTGAGCCTTAATAATTTACTCCAGGTAACACAGAAAGAAACATTGCTGAAAGGCAAGGTCCCAGTTGACTCCAAGGATTGTGGAAATTCCACCTGACCACATTCTCTAAACCCAGCACTGGTAAATGTTCAACAACTAGCTGAGGTAGGAGGCAGGAGATGAGTGTTGCGTGCATATGTACCCACATAAGTTTGTAAGTTTGTTATAAAGAATACATTAATTTTGTTTCTTATATAATACATTAATATAAAGAATGTAGCACACAAGTGATAATAAAATATATTTTATGAGTGATAGCTAATTAAGTCTCACAGAATGCATTCGTTGACTCTTGCCAAGTTCTTATATCTATAGCTAACCTATGGTTCTAGTTAAATCACAACTTGACAAAATCAGGCTATGAATAAATACTTGATTACTATGTCAATTAGCAAAGAAGTTGCTTATGTTATTGGTGAACAAAGGTAGTTCTGAGCTGAATGTTGATTGTTATTTTCTGTTACACTTAAGACCAAAGTGAAAGAGCAAAGACAGACCTTGGAACTTGCTGCCGATGACATGAGTGAATTCTTTGCTCAATTTAATGATAGTTTTCAAATATTGGAAAACATGCCTCTTTTCAATTTTTTGTGCTCTTTACAGTGGACAGCTGCAGACATGATACACTTTTAACTTGCATTAACATTTTCTCCATCACTGAAGTCTAGAAAATCAATAAAGCAATAAACCAAACTCTGGTTTGTAGTATTTCCAATTCCCATGGTGTGAATGCTCCCACCATAGACAGTTTGAAGCTACTTACATGATGTCACTGAATATAAAGTTGGGAAGAGCTGTGTACCATTATGCAGTATTTCCACTATATAGATGCAATAGACAGAAACAACTTTAGGAGCACAGATAATAATAAAATGTATTAAAATAGGAAGTGGTAAGCTTTGCAAACAAGCAGTCCTCACAGTAGTGTGGGACCATAAAGATTACTGTGAAAGCTGAAACCTTGCTAATTGATCTTAATAATCAATAGGAAAAAACTACAATTGTTCCATGACCTTCAATCTTTTCTTCAATAATTACTTCAATAGTATAAAAGTAAACTTTTGTACTATTGGTTATAAATGTATATGGGGAAATGAAAAAAATAGATTAATATTTATATGGCACATTAATTTAAGACATTAGAAACATTGAGAATTAAGGCTTAATGGTGCTTGTATTCTTCTCATTGTATATCTTTATCTTTTTAATGTTTTTTATTTATTTCTGAGAGAGAGAGAGACAGCGTGAACAGGGGAGAGTCAGAGAGAGAGGGAGACACAGAATCCGAAACAGGCTCCAGGCTCTGAGCTAGCTGTCAGCACAGAGCCCGACGCAGGGCTGGAGCCCACGAGCAGTGAGATCATGACCTGAGCGGAAGTCGGACGCTTAACCGACTGAGCCACCCAGGCGCCCCACAATGCATCTTTTCTACACTGTGATGAATTGTCATGCTCCTTTCTAACTTTGGACCAGCTTCTGACATTTCATCCTTTGTGCTCCGAGTGTCATGAAGAAATATCCCTGAGAATTCTTCTAATGTGAATTNGCTGAAGTCGGACGCTTAACCGACTGAGCCACCCAGGCGCCCCGCCAATATCCCTTCTTCTGTGGACCTCTTCATTGTTTTTGTCATGAACACTTTGCTCATTTATGTCGATGAGTTTGCCTTCATTAATTTCCTCTGGCTTTATCTGTACAGTCTTTCAAATAGCAGCCTGTCTGTATTCCCACAACCAGCCATTTCTTCTAAGAGTCCCTTCACCTTTGATTCAAACTTGACTTCCAGCACTATCAGTTTTTATTTCTTTGCTGCACTAACATCTTTGTTGGGCAGTTCCCGCTTTTCACTATCCATGTTTGTAAAAGGCCTCATGGGTTTGTCACTAGAAGACAAGTAGATCACACAACTACATGCTTTGTTGGCTGCATGAACTGATGAACAGATGAGCAGTGATCAATCACCAACAGTCTTTGAAAGACATGATGTGACCGGTCACTGATCATGAAGCACATCCATTATTTACATGCTGATTTATGGACTGGAGAGCCAACAGCAAAGTGCAAACTCTATATAATCACTCATAGCAAATATACTGTGGTTAGTAAAATCTGAACCATGTTGGTGGCAGACTGGTGTTATTTAACTAAAGTGTGGTAACTGAAATTCATGCATATTGGAATCATGTAAAGTAAGGGCTGCTTGTATTTATTACTTTTGTTTTTAATACAGTTTAACTGTAGCTATGTGCAATTCAATTTTTAATAATGAGTGTGTTTAACTTACTTATTCTTGGGAGAGATAGACAC
The DNA here is from genome assembly GCF_008692635.1 of Crocuta crocuta. NCBI lineage: Eukaryota > Metazoa > Chordata > Mammalia > Carnivora > Hyaenidae > Crocuta > Crocuta crocuta. The sequence goes on along the minus strand of NW_027531873.1, from coordinate 1,406,624 downwards.
ACACGTGTGTGAGGGGGCAGAGAAATGTGGGGGGGGGGAAGGGCAGAGAGAGGGAGACACAGAATCCGAAGCAGGCTCCAGACTCTGAGCTGTCAGCACAGAGCCTGATGCAGGGCTCGAACTCGTGAACCGCGAGATCATGACCTGAGCTGAAGTAAGACGTTTAACCAACTGAGCCACACAGGCGCCCCTAATAATGAGTGTGTTTAGACAACTGGTTTACAAAATTCTTGCAAATTTAACAATTGGTTCTTTAAAAAAATTTTTTTAACGTTTATTTATTTTGGAGAGAGAGAGAAAGAGAAAGCGAGAGTGAGCAGGGGAGGGGTAGAGAGAGGGAGACACAGAATCAGAAGCAGGCTCCAGGCTCTGAGCTGTCAGCACAGAGTCCGACGTGGGGCTTGAACTCACAAACCTTGAGATCATGACTTGAGCTGAAGCTGAACACTTAAGCATCTGAGCCACCCAGGTGCCACTAACGGTTGATTCTAATAAGCTGGTGCAAGCCAGCTCCTGCGCATCACTACAGAATTCCAGAAGGCATTAAGTACTTCCACTTCCCTCATGTATGCTTAACACCAGAGGGCTGTGACTTGTTCAAACTCACAGGCAGAATGGCATAGCCAGAGCTATCATTCCAGGGCTGATATGCTTTAAACTCTCCTGATAACTTTCATTCTAATAATCTCAAGAGTTACTATAAGCCTACAGCCTCATTCTACGTCTTCGTCATATCCAGAAAGAGGATACATTAGAGTATTTAATAATTTTAAAAGAATGCAACATTTAGTTCTTCTAATTCCTTCCTAGCCTTCTTTCTTTCATTAATAGCTGCGAGAATCTATTAGTGAGTTTTTGGTAGGTTATTCTGCAGTAACAAATGACCCCCAAATCTCAGTAGCTAAAAACAACACAGACTTATCTCTTGCTCTCATTGTATATTGGTCCCAGGTTGGTGGCAGCTTTGCTCCTGGCTATGACCCATGTATAGCCCATGGGTTTTCTTCATTTTTGTATCTGGTCTGAAGGGGTAATAAATATTGGACATAATGTCCTAATGGAGGAGGGAAAGATGCAGAGTTAGACCTTGCAGTGGTTCTCAAAGTTCACTAATGGAACTGGTACCCTGTCACTACTGTCATATTCCATTAGCCCAAAAGGTCACATGGGCATGTCCAATATCAATGGCGAGGGAAAAAGAACCAAGACAAAAAGATACTGGAAGTCACACAGCAATGGGTGGGGAGGTATAATCTGAAGAGGACTGAAGAAGAGACACAAACCTAGTTTTTGTCTCTCCTTGTGAGGAGACAGGAATAGCTTCTCAAAAACTACCAAAGCTCAGATATTTGATTTTTTTAAAAATTCAGTTCTTGAGATGAGAAAAACCCAGGAAAAAGCCCTATATTTATTGGCCTAATGTCTTGTTACTTCAAGTATGGCCTATCCATCAGGATCAGCATCACTTAGGAGCTTTTTAGAAAAGCAGAGTCAGGTGACCTCAGGCTTCATCAGAATCTTCATTTTGACGAGGACTACATATCCACGTACACATTATACTATGTGAAGCTTGGGCCTCATAGGCGTCTCTACCCAGATGCCCTTTCTAGCTTTGGTTTGCCTTATCCCTCAAACCCCCTTTCCTCTATTCCCAGATCTTGGAGAATGGCATCCTCATTCACCCCAAGCCCCAAACTGCAAGTTGTCCTCAATCTTCCTCCTCCTATCACGTGACCCCAGTCAGACCCACTTCAACGTCATTCTTGTCTCCTCTTCACCAGCCCCACTGTGCTGTCTTGGTTCAGCTTAGGAACTTGTCTAAACTAGTGCTCTGGTCTGACTTCCTTGCCTCCCATCCACCCCCACTCCCAACTCCAACCAACCTTCTTATTACTTGCCAGATGGTCTTACCAGAATTCAATTCCAGTTAAGACGGTAGCAGAGGAGATGACAAGGAGATGCTTGGGGCAAGTAAACACATAATCTAAGTGAAAATAGAGTTCTGCCTAGCAAATTCGGTTTCAAGGCAAGTCTTTGGCCAGTTTCCCCAAAGCTCTTCACGTGGAAACCCTGGAATTGCCAATGGACGCTTGCCTGCTTTAAAATCTTGACTATCACTTTCAGGATAATGTCTAAATCTCCCAAGAGATTGTTAAATTCTTTCTATATTCGTTTTCTGACTTACCAGTAGTCTCATTGCTTTTCTCCTCATGCTAAACAGCCATATCAACTACTTGGTCTTTACAGAAGGTACCTATTGATTTATAATTCCACACTATTGCATGGCTCAAATGCCCTCTCTCTTGCCCCCCTCTTATCTGCTTGTTCTGTCAAACCTCAAGTGTCACCTCCTCTGTCAACCTCCCTGGACTCAGGAAGAGATCCATCTCTCTTTCCTTATGTCATTTTTACCTATGGCATAAGTAATTGTTTTATAATTTTATTTCTCAACTGCTAGAACCTAAGGGCCTTGAGGACATGGGTTTTGTCTTACTCATCTCCATAGCCCCAGTGACCACAGTTTTGGCACGTAGTAGGTGCTTAGTAGAGGTTTATGATGAATGAATACAGTAAAGATTAAAATGGATTAAACCAGACATTGTGAAGAAATGATAGATCAGATTGGGTTAATATGAAAGAAAGAAAGAAAAAAAGAAAGAAAGAAAGAAAGAAAGAAAGAAAGAAAGAGAAAGAAAGAAAGAGAAAGAAAAAAGAAAGGAAGGAAGGAAGGAAAAGAAGGAAGGAAGGAAGGAAGAAAAGAAAGAAAGAGTCTGCTGTCAGGCATATAACAGGTACTTAAGAATGGAAGACATTTTTATCATGGCAGATGTTGCCTCTAAAGGAATATGGTTTTATCTAGACTAAAGATGCATCTGATTGGACTTCATAATAGAATAACGTTGTTTTATCAAACAAAAAGGATCCTTCATTGGCTGGGAGGGTTGGCATTTATTGCCAGTGGGCTAAATCTATGATAGAATGTGATGTTTATATTACATTTCTTACAGACCTTTCAAAAATCATAGACCTTTAGTTTTAATTATTTTTTTTTGAGGAGACCTTCCTTTTTTATTACAAAAAGAAGTTTTATGTGATCAGAAAATAAAAGATTGATCCTTTTTTTTCTTCCTATGAATTGCTGCTGCTCCAACAGCCAGAGTGAATTGTCTCCATTCACTTCTTTATGTCCTGTCGTATTTACTTGGCATGGATGTCCTTGGCTCCCGAAAATCTGGCCCTTTAGTGCACAGGGCAACAAAGTCCTGTGACCAGCAGTGCCAGGAAGTCCTATTTTCATGTATTGCATCCAGGCACACCTCCTAAAAGTGGGGTCAAGCAGGGCAATGTTTTCCAAAAGAGAGGTCATATATATGACATGTACATACATACCTTTATGTATGTCCAAAAAATTTTAAAAAGCACACAGTTATTATAAAGTCATAACAAAGACTGGACAGTGTTTCGCTCTTTCTGGAAAGATGAAGCTCAATAATGACACATCCCTGGAAACCATCCAGAGATTGTGACAATAGTTCTCTGCTAATCAGGCAGACATTCTTGCATTAGGCTTGGCGAAACTGCCTTTCAAAACCAGAAGGGGAAGTAAAATGAAGGAAGCAGACCTTGCTCATCTTTCCAAATAAAATACGAGAAGGATCTTCCAATAAAGAGACACAAACATTTGTTCTTTTATTACCAATAGTGCTACAATGAACAATGCAAATTTTGCCATCTAATTTTGTTGAGTCTTTTGTGGGTTTTCTTCTTTACAAAAAGTGATAGACCTCTAAAATGAAATTTTTTTTTAATTTTTTTTTTTTTTATTATTTCTAGGAGAGAGAGAGAGAGAGACACACACACAAAATCCAAAACAAGCTCCAGGCTCTGAACTGTTAGCACAAAGCCTGACGTGAGACTCAAACTTGCAAACTGTGCGATAATGACCTGAGCTAAAGTCGGATGCTTAACTGACTGAGCCATGTAGGTGCCCCTAAACTGAAATTTTAAATATAAATATCCCTTACGTGCTTAAGAAAAACACTTTCTATAACAATACCATCAAAGATTTATTGAGCACTTTGTGTCAGATTGTTTTTTAAACACCTTTATTTTTTAAAAATTTTTAAATATTTTTTTAAGTAGTTTATTGTCAGGTTGGTTTCTATATAACACCCAGTGCTCATCCCCACAAGTATTGAGAGGGGATGTATATAACATAAAACTCACTAGTTTTAAGTACTCACTTAAATGATGTTTAGTATATTTACAGAGTTATCTATCCATAATTACAATCTAACTTAGAACATTTTTGTCACCATAAAAAGAAAACTTGTGTCCCCTTTCAGTCCTCATTTTTACTCCCCCGGCCCTGGGCCACCACAATTCCACTTTCCGTCTCTTTGAGTTTGCCTTCTCTGGAAATTTTGTATAAATGGAATCATATGATATGTGGCCTTTTGTGACTGGCTTCTTTCACTCAGCAGAATAGTCTCAAGGTTCATCTGCGTCTCAGCATGTGGCCAAACTTTGTTCCTTGTTTACTGCTGAATACTATGCCAATATAGCACATTTTGTTTATCCATTGACCAGTTGTTGGAAATTTGGGTTGTTTCTACATTTTGGCTCTTGTGAATAATGCTGGTACAAATATTTATGTGGGCATATGTTTTTATTTATCTTGGGTAGATAACCTTGATATCTTGGGTAGACATCTCCAGTTTTCTGAAAGAGGGAGACTGACTTTTACTTTTTTTCCCTAAGGTCACCAGTTATTAGGTGATAGATTAGGACTGGAACCCACGTTGTAAATCATTGAGATTTTCAATGGTCAGTCCTAGTTGCCAACCTACAGGGCCTGAGAAAAGGGCTTCACACAGCCAAGCTGGAGCTTGAAGGCAAAGAGATGCAGTGAAAATGAGCTAGTCCCATAGTGCCAGAGGGGACCACATCCCCGCTCTGCAATTACATGAGCCCCAGGAGCACCAGAAATATTTTTTAAAAAATATTTTTATTTATTTCTAGGAGAGAGGGAGAGAGACAGCGTGAGCAGGGGAGGGTCAGAGAGAGAGGGAGACACAGACTCTGAAATAGACTCCAGGCTCTGAGCTGGCAGTCAGCACAGAGCCCGACGCAGGGCTCGAACCCACGAACCGCGAGATCATGACCTAAGCGAAAGTCAGACGCTTAACTGACTAAGCCACCCAGGCGCCCCAGGAGCACCAGAAATATTAATGAGACAAATTAGCCCTTCATGGTTCAAAACTGCGTTCTCCCACCGGACGATGTGGAGAATAATTAGCCAGAACCTGGGACGTTGACATGTCACCAACAGCTGACCGGTGCAAATGAACAAGCACTTGAGTTGTGAGGCTGCTCTAGGTCTGAGATCAGCCTCACCCACCTGGCGGCTCAGAGCTGGCCCTGGTGGGTGCGGGCACTGCCCTGCTGGATGCGGGATGTGGAAGCTTCTTTCCGAAAAGTAGGTTGAGAGATAAGGGAAAGGGAAACAAGATGACCTAGAATTCTGCAATGGCCTTTTAGTTGGTCTCCTCACACCCCTCTGGAATCCCTCTTCTAGTCTATTCTGTGAGGTGGAGAGTGATCTTCCCAAACACACATTTGATCACTCACTCTGCTTTAAAAATCTTTCACAGTTCCCTACTGCCCTCAGGCATTTTATTTTTTTTTAATTTTTTTTATAGACTATTTTTTAAAAATGTTTTATTTATTTCTAGGAGAGAGAGAGAGAGAGAGACAGCGTGAGCAGGGGAGGGTCAGAGAGAGAGGGAGTCACAGACTGAAACAGGCTCCAGGCTCTGAGCTGGCAGTCAGCACAGAGCCCGACGCGGGGCTCGAACCCACGAACCGTGAGATCATGACCTAAGCGAAAGTCGGACGCTTAACCGAGCAGGTGCCCCACCCTCAGGCATTTTCCTTCCAGGCCAGTTCCTGTCTGCACGGACCCCCACGGAGAGTGATGCCGGGACCCTCACAGAGGGGCTAGGACCAGACAGTGAGATGCAGGAGGGGGCAGGTAAATACTCCATTTTATGTAACACTGTTATGTTTTCTCAAGGGCACTGAAAGCAGGGAAAACCAAACACCATGTTTAGAATTTCATTTTAAATTTCTGCCCCCCTCCCCCCCCCCTTTTTAAGTAATCTAAGATGTCTGAAATATATACCATGGCACTTTAGCCCATTACGGTTTATAAAACCATGTTTTAGTTCCTGAACATGGCATGTGACCCATGCTTGCCTCACCAGCAACACCCCCCCTTAGCACTCTTCACCATGTCTGGTAGCACTTGCCAAGCATTGCATAAGTGTGTGTCTCCCTCCCTTGCCTCTAAGTACAGTAACACTGGGGCAGGGGCCTTGTGCACTGTGGGAATCACAGGGCCTTAGCACAGTCCTGGGCACACAAAAGAAAGACTTCGGTGTAGACTTGGGCTTTGGACAAGCAAGGACTGTCAGCAGTAGAGACTAGAGCTAGAGCAGGGAGACCTGCTTATTGCAGAAAGAACGAAACAGAGGCCCAGGGATCTCCCCTCTAAGGCAATGTCTGGAGATTTCTGTTGACAGCTAAAAACCACTGCCTGGAGATGGACCTTTACCCCTGGCCTAACAAAATGCTCTTGTATAAAGACACAGACTTTTTTTTTTAAACATGTTGCTGTTTAACTGGCAGCATTGTTTTCCTTCTTACTGGTACATAGAAGAGTGGGGCATCTTGAAACCAATTGGTGCAGTGAAACCCAGTGCATTTTATTTTAAAAATGTTTAAATTTTTATTTATTTTTAAGAGAGAGAGTACAAGTGGAGGAGGGGCAGAGAGAGGGAGACACAGAATTCAAAGCAGGCTCCAGGCTTTGAGCTGTCAGCACAGAGCCCGATGCGGGGCTCAAACCCACAAACTGTGAGATCATGACTTGAGCTAAAGCCAGAGGATTAACCAATGGAGCCACCCAGGTGCCCCCAAAAATACAGACTTTTAAAGCTATGTAGCAATAATCACACATAGGGAAAGTCCCTGAGCCTCAGTGTTTTGTTTTTTTTTAATTTTTAAATTTTTTTTTATTTCTAGGAGAGAGAGAGAGAGACAGCGTGAGCAGGGGAGGGTCAGAGAGAGAGGGAGTCACAGACTGAAACAGGCTCCAGGCTCTGAGCTGGCTGTCAGCACAGAGCCCGACGCGGGGCTCGAACCCACGAACCGCGAGATCATGACCCAAGCGAAAGTCGGACGCTTAACCGACTAAGCCACCCAGGCACCCCTCTGAGCCTCAGTTTTAACAGACTCAAGTTAACAGAAGGGATTTTGGTTCCGTAGGAGGGCAATTGTTATACAATACAGAAGACTGAGCGCTTACTGTGTGTCAAGTATACTTCTAAATGCTTACTATGTATCAACTCAATCCTTAAAACAACCGATGAGGTAGGTGCTCTTATCATTTCCAGTGTCATAGACAAGTTATATAGAGAATATGTGATTTGTTCAAAGTTATATAGCTCGTAAAATGGCAGAGCCTGAATTTAAATATCTAAGTAGTCAAGTTTCAGAGTCTGTGCACTGACCGATCATCAATCAAGGACTGGTATCTCATCAAGCTTCCTGCTCCAGCAGAAAACATACCGGCAGTTGTTTCTACTGGTGAGGATAAGGTACGAACGCAGCCTCTCTACACCTGTGCCTGTGTGGATCTCCTGCCTTAAGGCCAGGTCTCCCCAAGTGCCTTCTGGGTGGCCCTCACTAGATACTTCGCTCTTCCTCTGAAAACGCTGTACCTGTGTTCCCACCTTTCCACCTTGCCATTTGCTGGGCCTGGCAAACCCATAATTGTTGCCTTCTTTCACCTTCCTTCCTGCTCCAGGCATAAATAGCTCACCCCTCACCCACATTCCCATGATGATGGGCAAGCTGCGCATGCCTCTGCTGCTGGACACTCTCCGCGTCTCCCTAAAGTGACATCTGCCCCTCTCACTAGACTACAGGCTTCCTTCCTCAGGGCAAGGATCGAGTCTGCTCTGGACGCCAGCCTCATCGGGCAGAGAAATTCAACGAAACATGTCTAACAATCAATATCATAGAAAAGTGATATCTTGTCTAAGTCTGGCAACTAATATTGAAGGGAAAATCCCAATGAACGCATAGAGGACATGCTTTTGAGATAACACATTTGCTATCTCTTAACCCCATGGAATCTGCCCCCCAAATCTCTCTTTTCTCTCTCTCTTAAATGCTCATGGAGAGCCCAGCTGTGGTCTGATCTTGTCTCTTGCCTCACAGCCTCTCCCCGTCTGGATCTTGTCTACCTCAGGCCAGCAACACCCTGCCACCCCTCCCTGGTGTCACCACTCACTGTTGGGACCATTATTCCCCCTGCCTTGTGATGTTGTTGCTTGAATCGTGGCCAGGGACTGGCTTCCTCATCGGTGTCTCCAACTGGTTCTTTGAGTTGTTTCCTTGCCTCAACCAGACTGCAAGTTTCTTAAAAGCAGCAGAACTCACTTAATTGAACAGCTATCCTAAATAATAATGACCCTAAGAAGGTATTACTGTATTTCAGCAAATCTTAGATGCAGTATGAAACACATCTGAGTTCTGAGAAGTTAGTATGTGGGGAAAATGTGTGTCTTAGATGAAATATGATGTTATTTCTATCCTACCGATGCACAATAAGTGAGATATAACACTTTTCCACACCCACTAGTTGGCTTGCTGTGCTTTGAGCACACCAGGCATGCTCTGCTTCTGTGTTTTTGCTCTTGCTGTCTTTTTATCTGGAATGCTCTCCCTGTGAGGCTTATTCCCTCACCGCCTTCAGCTCTTTGCTTAAATATCACTCTCAGTGAGGCCTTCCTTCACCCTATTTAACACTGCAATACTCCCTTCCTGTTTTTCATTCTTTTTTCTTTCTAAGTTTATTTATTTTTGAGAGAGAGAGAGAGAGAGAGCACAAGCAGGGGAGAGGCAGAGAGACAGGGAGACACAGAATCCAAAGCAGGCTCCAGGCTCTGAGCTGTCAGTGCAGAGCTGGCCATGGGGCTAGAATCCACGAACTGTGAACCATGAGGTCATGACCTGAGCTGAAGTCAGATTAACTGACTGAGCCAGCCAGGCGCCCCTGTTTTTCATTCTTTTATACTGATTTTTCTCCATAGCATCTATCACTTACTTGCTTATTGTCAGTGTACTTCCAGTAGAATGTCAGACATAGGAGGGCAGGGATTTTGCTTGTGGCTGTTGCCCTCAGGGTCCAGAACAGTGCTTGACACTTAACAGGCAGTCAGGAAGTATTGTCGATTGCAGAGAGTTTGAGCTTCATGAGGTCAGGGACGTGTGTTTTTGCTCACCACTTATATCCCCAGTGCCTAACACAGTAGCTGGCAGGCAGTGGGCTCTCAATAAATATTTATTGGCTGAGGGACGTATGAATCTCCCATGAACGAGGTTACTTGCTTAAGGTCATCTCGCTTGGCAAGGGGAAAAGCAAGGAGTCCAATTCAGCTGACTCGGACGCCTTTTGTTCCGCTGGATAGTGACTGCTTAATTCTCCTACTTGCAGGAAGGGACTTTTATGGGAAGACTTTCCACTGGTCCTCCCAAAGCACAGTGCACTGCTCTGCACATTGTATGGCTGTGGTAAATATTTATACTATGTTTTAGTCCCGCGTGTTATTGCACTAGGCCACAGTCGCTTCAGTTCCTCAGGGGTAAACCGAGCATGCAGGTGTCTGCCGCCCCCTCAGAGAACTAGTGAACAAACAGCACGCCCACCTATCTGCAAAGGGCTTTCCAAATTCAGGCTGAGGAGCTTACTGGCCTCTTCCGTACGTTGACCATGAGCATCTACCCCCTTTTTGGGGCCAGACGACCTCTCCTGGTGATTTCCCCTCCTCTAGATGGGAGACTGGCGGGGAAAGGAGGGAGAAGAGAGGGAAGTCCTCTTCCGCCTCGCCNCCGCTGCTGCTGGGACTCCTGCTGCTGGCGGCCCTCCCCGAGCACTGCCTGGCCGACCCGGGTAAGCACCTGGCCGCTGCTTTGCGCCCAGGGAGGTTTCTGGAGGAGCCGGGCGGCCCGTCGGGGCCGGCACCTGACTGGGTGGTGGTGGAGGGAGAGGTCTTTGCAGCACCGGCGCTAGCGTTTTCTCCGCCCTTTGCTGCTGCAACAGCGGGAGAACGGTCAGAAATCTGTCTCCCGGGAAGGCACCGTTGGGCGGGGAAGTAAAAAGAGGTGCATTCGCATCTTCTTTCTGGACAAGTTGCAGATCCTTTCCAGTGGTCCCACAGGCACGCTTCATTCAGATAAAGACATGGTGTGTTAAGACACCTTAAAAGGGATGTGTTTTAGTAGCACACGTTGCAGGGTGGGGACATCCACTGTGTTTTGGGCTCCCTGTTGGGTGTCCACACTTTGTTTTAACTGCATGAAATGGCCAGAGAGTTTTAGGCAGTTCCCGTGTCAGCTTCCCAATAGCGTTTCCCCCGTACATGTTGACAGGAGACCCGTTCTCTTTGGGGATAGAGGTACCTAAAATAATTGCTTCTTGCAAAGAAATCCAGGCACTGATCAAGTATATAACGTACTGTTTGCAGGAGGATAGTTAAGAACAATCACGCTGTCTCTTAGACTCCCAAGAACCCCAGGAAATAGATTTCTGTAATTCCTTGGATGATTTTGAGAAATCTCTTGTAACTCTCGGGGGGCGGGGGGACTGTTCTGCTAATGTGCTTCCACACTTACTGTGAATCAGGAATTGTCTGTGAAATAAGAATGATTACTGTGGCACTTGTAAAGGTCAAGCTTTTGTTTGCTATGAAATTCTCTGTTCTTGGTACGTTTCATTTACCAAGGAATAGAGGTCCCAGTTCAGCTAATGTGATCCTGTAGTTATGTGCTTTTTAGCGAGGACTAATGAAGACTGCTTTTTTTTNACTTAAAGGTTCCCTGACATGAAGTGTGTACGTTTGCAAGACACTGTCCAGGAATTTTGTGTTATGATTATAGTGGTGACAAAGTTTGGTAATCTTTGGATGTGTGCCCAAGACCCAAGAAAAGCCTTTGAAGAATTTTAGCCCCCAGTTTTTATGCCTACAGCAGTTGTCAGTGATATGAATTTGGTATAACGGTTAGAAGGTAAGTCCTGAGTTAGACCCATGTAAATACCCTAGTATTCCTTGGATCAGATACACACTTCGAGTTTTTATTTGAAATAAATCACATCTTTGGTAGTTTTGTAAACTATTTATGAGATGCTAGTTCCTGGATATTGTTCATTTGAGTGCATAAACCAGAAACTGTTCAACCATCTGTAATATGTGAAATTTGGATTTCAGGTATTGTTCTTCTTCAGCCTGATGTCAGATGATTTCCTCTGATCGGTTTTGAATTTCTCTTCTCCCTTCCGACCTTTGTATAGTGACCCTTCTGAACCTCTGTGGTTTTACTTGGCTCTTCTTTCAGACTGCCAGCGCCTGACTTAGGGGACTTTGGATCCATATCTTTTAGTTTCAGCCCTGATGTCCTTTCTCATTTTTCTTTTAGTGCGCTGATCATGGAGATAGTTACAAAAGGTGCTTTGATTAAATGATGGTAAAAATCATTAAAATTGACATTGTTCCCTAAAGCCCTCTGTCTTTCCCTCTCTCGTTGGAGTGACTTGCTTCCTCTATGCTTTTTGGGTGCCCTTTCTACTGTCACCCTTCAGGACTCATTTCCCGTGGTCCAGCTCACCTGTGGATCCAGAGTCTGACACTGGGCTCTGTGCTTTCCTGTGGGTTTGCCGCTGTTCAGTGTCATGACTTGTCTCCCTCTCAATGGAAGACTTAAACACTGGCTCCCTGTCCTCACCTTTTTTACCTGCTTTCGTTTGTTCTCTGGTTTCCAATTGAGGCAGCTTCACTGCACGGTGGGTGAGTCCTGGGACTAACTCCAGGTATCCCAAGGGGGTTGTGTCAGGAAGCCGTGTCTGGAGGGAGGCAGGAGAATGGATGCCACTTTTCTGGGACCTTTGACTTCCAACAACCTGGTTTTGAACTTTCTTGGAGGGGTACTTGCAACAGTTTGGTGCTACCGCTTGCTGCCAAATGTGTCTGATGCCGAGTTGCATGAGAAGCCAGACCTATGATATTAAGAGCCTACTAAAAGTGCTAGTATGCTACAGTCAAGGCATTGCTATTTCCTTCTTTTCTAAGCAAGACTAAGGCAGATATTTACCCGGGCTGACAAATGGGTAAATAGATTTGTTTCAGGAAAATGCTGTAGCAGTTGTTCAGAATCTTTGTGTTCTAGGGGCCCAGAACTGTGTTTCCAGCCTGCCTCCACCCATTCCACCCAGTGCTTTTGCTTTAAAATTCCTGAGGAATCAGAACTCCTTCTTCTTGTCCTATAAAGGAAAGGCTGCTGCCCTCAGGGTCCTCCCTCAGACTTCCCTCCCCTAATCTCCATCTCCAAGGAGCCCTTGCATCCAGGCAGTAACTTCTGTCTTGGACAGGGGAGATGGATATGGGAAAGAAGTTTCTTTAGAGCAGTGAGTGCTAATACCCTCAATCTTCTTCTTCCCTTGGGAGCTCCAGGCAGGATGGTAAAGTTCAGATTTCACTTCCTGACATTCTTAATCATCCATACAGTTCATGTCAGTAAACATTTACTGTTTGCCGGTTAGGTACAGGTACAGTGCTCATTTCTTCATGTGACCTCGCCTCTCTGGGTCTCAGTTCTCTGATCTGTAAAATGGGGATAATAGTTCTACCCTCATTGAGTTATCATGAGGATAGAATGAGTTAATATATCTGAAGCATTTAAAATAGTGCTAGGTATACATAGTCAATGCTCAGTGAATGCTAGATGTTCTTCTAAAATGGCAGAAAGTAACTGAACATTACTGCGTCCAAGTGCTAAGCAGGGGGAGGGGTTACAGAGGTGAATAAGGAGAAGGCAGTATATAGAAGCCCCTCGTGAAGAGAGTGATGTGCCCCCTTGAACTCTGATATTATGTGATCAGAACTAGTAGAATGAAGGAACAGTTAATTCTGGGAGAGCAGAGGCTCCTTAAAGGATGAGTAGGTTTTGCCAGGATTGATCATGGCATTTCAGGCAGAGGAAATGTAAAGGGTTCTTTGTGGCCAGAGTACAGGAAGCCATAGTGAGGAGTACTCCAGACTTTCTCAGTGCCCTGGGGCTTTCCCAAGCCCTCCTCACAGGGTACTCCACCCTCTCAAAAGTCCTGTTTCCCCCACCTACTTGTAAGTTCCCTGATTTATATGTTTCCTTCTTGCCTGTTATAATGCCCAACATAGTGTAAGCATTATTACATTTTCAGCCTTCTTACACTCTTGTTGCCTCAGTTTGATTGATTCTGTGATATGTTAGAATAATTATCTCATTTAAGCAATCCACAGTAAGTTGTGAATGGCTGCTTTATTTGGGGAACATATTTTACATTTTGGAAGAAGAAATTGCCATTACTGGGGAATCTCCAATTAAACACGATCTATAGGGGAGTTAATTTTGACCTAGGGTGTCTTTCTTGCCCCTTTCCAACCTTGTGCTATCATCGGCTGGGGTTCCATTTGATACAGGTGTAATAGTTCACTTGTTCATTCCTTCATTCAATGTCTCTTGAGTGGCTCAGCTTTCTGTGACTACCAAAATGAATGAAAACAAACTCTCATTCTCATGGCAGTTAGGAACAAGGCCAGTGCTTTCCCAACTTTATTGTGCATGTGAATCTCTTTTGTTATCCTGTTAATTTGCAGGTTCTGATTCAGTAGTTCTGGGATAAGGCCTGATGTTCTGTACTTCTAGAAAGCACCTGAGGTTCAGTGACCCCATGTTAAGTAGCAAGTGACAATAAACAAATGAAGGTAGGTTGGATGATGGTAAGGAAAATAAATTAGGGTGAGGGGGTAGCAAGGGGCTGATATTGGTGTGTATGAATGCACCCTCACACATGATCAGATGACATTTGAGTAGATACCTAAAAGTGGATATCTGGAGGAAGATATTCCAGGCAGAGGGGAAAGCAAGTGCAAAGGCTTTGAGGAGAGATTGTGTTTGGGATGGTTGAGGAACAACGTGGAGGCCATGTGGAACTGAGCAAACAAGGGGGCAATGGTAAGAAATGATGTTGAAGAGCAAGCTGAGGCCAAATTGTGTAGGACTTTTCGGCATGGAGAGAACTTGGCATTTTATTTTGAATGAGAGTAAGTAAGAGGTGACATAATCTGACTTCAGTCTTATTTATTTACTTATATTTTTTTAATGTTTTATTTATTTCTGAGAGAGAGAGAGAGACAGACAGACAGCGTGAGCAGGGGAGGGTCAGAGAGAGAGGGAGATACAGAATCTGAAACAGTCTCCAGACTCTGAGCTGGCAGTCAGCACAGAGCCTGACGTGGGGCTTGAACCCACGAACCATGAGATCATGACCTGAGCCAAAGTCGGACGTTTAACCAACTGAGCCACCCAGGTGCCCCATGACTTCAGTTTTGAAAGAATCTTTTTGGCTGTTGTTTGGGAAAAGACTGTAAGGTCAAGGGTGGAAACAAGAAGACCAGGCAGTATGACTTAGACAGTGGTGAGAAGTAGTGAGATTTTGGACATCTTTTGACGATAGAGCTAATACAATATTCCAATAAATTAGAGGTGGGGTGGGAGAGAAAGAGAGGAACCAATATGGCACCAAGGTTTTTGGCTCAAGCAACTGGTAAGATGAAGATGCCATTAATCGAGATGCAGAAGATCACAGGAGGCTCAGGATTGGGGGAGGAAATAAAGAGTTGGTTTGGGGTATATTAAGCTTAAAATGTTTATTAATAAACATCTAAGTGGAGATGTCCAATAGCCAGTTGAACACAGTAGTCTGGAATTCCAGGAAGATAGTGGGTCCAGGGATATAAATTTGGAAGCCATCAGCAAGGGATTGGATGAGAAACCTGGAGAGTAAATATAGAGAAGATTATTGGTCTGAGAAATGAGCCCTGGAATACGGCAGCATTTGGGGGTCAGGGAGAAGAGGGACCAGCAAAAGAGACTGAGAAAGGTTAGATGAGGACTAGCAATGGGGGCGCCTGGGTGGCTCAGTCGGTTAAGCGTCTGACTTCAGCTCAGGTCATGATCTCACAGTTCGTGGGTTCGAGCCCCATGTCGGGCTCTGTGCTGACAGCTAGCTCAGAGCCTGGAGCCTGTTTCAGATTCTGTATCTCCCTCTCTCTCTGTCCCTCCCCTGCTCATGCTGTCTCTCTCTCACTCTCAGAAATAAATAAAACATTAAAAAAATTTAAAAAAAAGATGAGGACTAGCAATGAATGTTGGTGTTTGGAGATGTGGACGTGTTTGGTGCCCTCAGAGTAGAGGGGATGAAGTCTGACTGCAGTGGGTTCATGAGAGAAAGGAAGAGAAGAAATCAGAGGTCGTAAAAAAGAACTCATTTAATAGCTCCCTGCCCTCCATGGCTTCTCTCTCTCCCAGATCACCTCTCCACACCACATACCTGCTGAGTTCTGTGGTGCAAGTTGTGCAGATTGTTGTGTTAATCCTCAAATCAGTTTTCTATGTGCAAGGTAGTTTGGTGTTGATCTGGGTGCTTTTCAGGGACGAGAGACACAAAAAAAACTTCCATGCTGTTCTGCCATCTTGGACCCCTCCCCCAAAAGACAGCTCTTTTAAAGCCTTGTCTATCAAGGAAAGCAGAGTAAGAGTGGAGGCGGGTCAAGAGAGGGTTAAGATGGGATATAATTGCATTATATTTGTACTTTTTCATTAAAAATTTTTTCTTAATGTTTATTTATTTTTGAGAGAGAGAGAGAGAGTAAGTGGGGGAAGGAACAGAGAGAGAGGGAGACACAGAATCTGAAGCAGGCTCCAGGCTCTCGTCTGTCAGCACAGAGCCCGATGTGGGGCTTGAACTCACAAGCCGTGAGATCATGACCTAAGCTGAAGTCTGATGCTTAACTGACTGAGCCACCCAGGTGCCCCTGTACTTTTTCATTTTTTTTTTTTAACATTAAAAGGTATATGGCAAGAGTTTGCGTTTTTTTCCCTGAGAGATAGACAATCCAATAAAATATATTTGAGCTTTTTACTCTTTGTTAATTATTAGTGGTTCAAGATATTTGCAAGGTGTCCTAAACTTTGCCTCCTCTTCTTTCCCCATCACACACACAAGTAAAGAAGATTTTGGGCACAGTCACACTCTACTTTTAATATTGACATCAAACAGAAGTCAGATATCCCTGCCCTGCCTACACACCCTTCTCCAAAACTGAACATCCCTGTGAAAACTCTGGGATACTGCCTTCTGATGACAACCAGAGAACGTCTCAGAAGCCTACTTCAGTCTTAAATTACTAGAATATGATCTGAGAATATTCAATGTGAATGTGCATACTTTCTTTTTCATTTTCATTACCCTTCAAGCTTGTATTGTGGTTTTCTTTCTTTTTTTTTTTTTAAACAAACAACAACTCTACTCTTCTCCAGACAAAAATGAATAGTTGGAATGATCCTAAAACATTTCTGTTGCTTGACAACATATTACAGGGGATTTCTAAACACACAGAGGTACACATTATTCTAGGTCACTAGATGCCTGCCTTGGATGGTGACTCTCTTTGGGGACTTCAGGACCAAAGGGATAGTTAGCAATCTGGGTATTGTAAGTTTCAGTTATTGTAGCTGGTGGGACGGTGGCAGGTGAATCACACTGATGTGACAATATTTATCAACTACCTGGCATATACAAGGCCAAACTCTTCACTAGATACTGGAAGTATAGTGCAGAACTGGCCAGACCTGGCCCCTGCCCTCAAATAGCCTATAGCCAAGGATAAGAAAGCCTTACTCAGTGGGTGGAGTGGCAGGTCAAATAAATACTTCTGTGAATTGGTTCAGGTGGGGGGATGTGGCAAGACGTAAGGGATCAGCTTTGTCCAAAGACTCGGTCTCTGCTCAGCTGCAGCCTGTGAGGGAATGAGGCCCGGGGTGTCCAAGTTCTGACTTCTCGAGAAAAGCTGGATCTTTATTTAAAATCTTGTTTTCAGGGCGCCTGGGTGCCTCAGTCGGTTGGGCGGCCGACTTCGGCTCAGGTCATGATCTCACAGTTCGTGGGTTCGAGCCCCGTGTCGGGCTCTGTGCTGACAGCTAGCTCAGAGCCTGGAGCCTGTTTCAGATTCTGTGTCTTGCTCTCTCTCTGACCTTCCCCTTCTCACGTGGTCTCTCTCTCTCTCAGAAATAAATAAAATGTTTAAAAAAAAATCTTGTTTTCAAATATTACCAACGATGTCAGATTTTTGAAATGTCATGCTGTACAAAGAAAACACACCCATGAGCCACCACTTTTTTTCTTTTTTTAAAGTCAAGCTTATTAAGGTATAATTTACATACAGTAGAATTCACCCTTTTTAGGTGTACTGCATGATTCGCTTTGACAGAAGTATATAATCATGGATCCACAGCCACAATTCAGACATAGAACGTTTCTGTCACCTCCAGAAATCCCCTCCTGCTCCTTTGTAGTCAGTCCTTTCCCCCTACACATCCAGTCCCTGACAAGCACCAATCTCTTCTCTGTCCCTATAATTTTGCTTTTAACTGAGGCCCACATAAATGGAGTCATACAGTATGTAACACTTTATGTCTGGCTTCGTTGATTTAGTAATATTCTTGAGTATCACATCTGTTACTGCGTATATCTGTCTCCATTTCTGTACTCTTTTTTTGTGATGTACCACAGTTGGCTTATCCATTTACCAGTTGATAGACATTTGGGGTGTTTCCAGTTTGGGACACACAAGTTTTTGTGTGGGGCAGCTTTCATTCTCTAGGGTAAATACCTAGGAGTGGGATTTCTGGGTGTTATGTTAGATATGTGTTGAAACTTATAAGAAACTGCCAAATTCTTTTCCAAAGTGGCTGTACAGTTTTGTATTCCCATTAGCAATGCCTGAATGTTCTGGTTCCTCCTCTGTATCCTCACTGGCACTTGGTTTTGTCACCTTTCTTTTTTTAAAGTCCAGCTATTCCAGTAGTTTCTAGTGGTATCTTATTGCACTGTTAGTTTGCATTTCTCTAGTTACTAATGATGCTGTTGTTGCATATATTTTCATTTTCTTACTTGCCATCTGTGTCTACTTTGAAGTGTTGCGTCTTTTGCCTATTAAAAAAATTGGATTATTTATTTTATTATTATTGAGTCTGGAGCTTTCTTTATGTATTCTGGATACAGTTGTTTATCAGATAGGTTCTTCGCAAATATTTTCTGCCAGTCCATGGCCTGTCTTTTCGTTTCATTAACAGTATTTTCCAAAGAAGAGAAGTTTTAAATTTTGATTAACTCTAGTTTATCAACTTTTAAAGTTAAGACTTATGGTTGTTGGGGTGAAGTAGGTGCAAGGGATTAAGAGTTCACTTACCCTGATGAGCACTGACTAGTTTATAGAACTGCTGCATTGCTGTATCATACACCTGAAACTAATACAGCACTGTGAATTAACTATATTACAATTAAAATAAAGTAGATAAAATTAAAGAGCTTTCACACACAAAAAAAGATTTTTGGTGTTTGTATCCGAGGATAGAAATAGTTGCCTAAGGCAAATCATAAGAGACTCATAAATAGAGAGAACAAACTGATGGTTGCTGGAGGGGTGGTGGGTGGGGAGATAGGGTAAATGGGGGTGATGGGCATTGAGGTGGGGACTTGGGGTGAGCACTGGGTGTTCTATGTAAGTGATCAGTCACTGGGTTCTACTCCTGAAACCAATACTACATTGCATGTAAACTAACTTGAATTTAAATAAATAAGTTTTTAAAAAAAGAAAAAATAAGAAATATTTGCCTAACTCAAGGTCACAAACAGCAATGATATCTTCTAGAAGATTTATAGTTTTATTTTGGCCTTTAGATCTGTGGTCCATTTCACAGTAACTTTTGTATATGATGCAGGGAAAGAGTTGAGGTTAATGTTATTTTGCTTTGGGTGTTTCATTGTTCTAGCACCAGTTATTAAAGAGATGATCTTTGCTCCATTGAATTACCATGGCACTTTGCATGTGCAGGTTTATTTCTGGAGTCTGGTTTGTTCTATTCATGTATGCTTTTTTCCTTATGCCAATAAAACACCGTCTTTTTTTTTTAATGTTTTATTTATTTCTAGGAGAGAGAAAGAGACAGCGTGAGCAGGGGAGGGTCAGAGAGAGAGGGAGTCACAGACTCTGAAACAGGCTCCAGGCTCTGAGCTGGCAGTCAGCACAGAGCCCGACGCGGGGCTCGAACCCACGAACCGCGAGATCATGACCTAAGTGAAAGTCGGACGCTTAACCGACTAAGCCACCCAGGCGCCCCAATAAAACACTGTCTTGATTTATCTAGTTCGGGTTTTCTTTCTAGCTCAGCACTCCTGACATTTTGGGCTGGATAATTCTTTATTGTCCTATGCCTTGTAGGATGTTTAGTGCCATCTCTGGCCTCTACTCAGTACATGCCAGTAGCTCCCTCCTTTCCCAGCTGTGACAACCAGAATGTCTCCAGACATTGCTGATTGGCACGTGGGGGTAAAATTGCCCCTAGATGACAGTTTCAGGGCTCTGTGGGAAGTCTTGAAATCAGATACTGTGAATCCTCAAATTTTTTTCTTCTTTTTCAAAATCCTTTTGGGTATTCTAGTTCTTATGTTTTTCTATATAGATCTTAGTATCTTTTTGTCAATCTGTATAAAAAAGACTTGCTGGAATTTCTATTGTGATTTCATTGGAGAAGATTGATATCTTAACAATATTGAATTTTTTGATTCATGAGCATATCTCTCTCCATTTATTTAGGTAGTCTTCCTTTTTTTTCATCATCATTCTTACAGTTTTCAGCATACAAATTCTGTATATATGTATTTCATGGTTTTCAATGCTTTGGGAAGCAGTACTTTAAAAATTCTTTGTTGATATATAGATATACAATTTTTAAAATATTAAACTTGTGTCATGTGACCCTTCTCAGCTCACTTTAGTTTTAGTAGCTTTCTATAGAATCTTTGGGATTTTTCTTTATTTCAGATATTTATGCCTTTCATTTCTTTTTCTTGCCTCATTGCACTGGTTAGAACTTCAAGTACATGGTTGAATAGGAATGTGGAGGGTAGACATCCTTGCCTTGATCTTATTCAGTCTTTCACTCTTAAGTATGATATTGGCCATAGTTTTGTTTTTGTTTTTGTTTTTGTTTTTGTTTTGTAGAAGCCCTTTTCCAGGGTTAGGAAGTTCCCTTCTACACCCAGTTTGCTGTGAATTTTTTAAAAAATCATAAATGGGTATTGAATTTTGTCAAACGCTTTTTCTCTGTTGAAATCACCACAGGGTTTTTCTTTTTCAGTCTGTGAAAAGGCATTAGTTGATTTTAGAAGTTGGACCAACCTTGTATTCCTGGGATAAACTCCAGCTTAGTCATGATGTATATTCCAGCTGGGCCTGATTTTCTAATCTTTTTGTTGGGAATTTATAAAGTCTTATGTTCATGAAGGATATTGATTGGTTTGTAGCTTTGTTTTCCTGATATGTTTTGTCTGGTTTTGGAATAAGGGTAATGCTCGTCTCTAAAATGGTTTGAAAGCAGTCTCTCTTCTGTTTTATGGAAGTGTTTGGATAGAATTGGTATTATTTCTCCCCTAAGGCCTATGGTCTTATAGTTGAGATTGAAGATTGCTTAAGGATTTCTTTAGTAAAATAAAAAGTATAAGATGCTTCTAGTACATTTCCTCATTCTTCAGGCTAACAGTGGACACTTTCTAGACATTAAGACATTGGTTTGGTTTAAGGTCTAGGGTGAATGGCTTGGGTGAGGGAAAATCATGGTGGATGCACTCACATGGGATGAACTCACAGTTCACTCCCAGCTGGCTGTTGGCTATTTATCAGGTCACTTCACTTTTCAGAGCTTTAGTTTTCTCATCGGTAAATAAGACCTCAAGATCCGCCCTTCTTCCACCATTCCCCTGGCTGTGTGTTTCTGAGCCCTTGACAAATGTTTTGGTGGGTTAGACCATTTGTATTTCTTACCCCTGCATTCATTGGTGGCAAGTCCAGTCAAGAACTCTCATTCTCAAAAGGGAAGAGTTTTCCCATATGTTGTAGTCATGGTTCCAGCGTGAAGCCTAGGTAAATATTGGCTTATCTTTAATCTTCATTGGCTTTTTAAAAATTGTAAAAGTAGTATAAACCTTATTAAGTTCAAACAATACGCAAGTGTTTACAGTAAAATGCAAAAGACCCTGTTGGCCCCATTACTATTCCTAGAGTTGTGTGGGTCAAGCAATTATGACCAATCCTTCTAGACCTTTTTTTGCACAAATATTTATATATGTATACATATCCTAACTTAATTTTTTAAAGAGATTAAGAGTGTAATATCCAGAATATTTTTCACTTAACACTGTATCATGGCCCTTTTTATTTTCTTTTTTAAAAAAATGTTTATTTATTTATTTTGAGAGAGTGTGTGAGTGTGCATGGGGGAGGGGCAGAGAGAGAGAGAGAGAGAGAGAGAGAGAGAGAGAATCTCAAGCAGCAGTGCAGAGCTCACGTGGAGCTTGATTGCATAAGCTGTGAGATCCTGACCTGGACTGAAACCAGGAGTGAGACGCTCAACCACCTGAGCCACCCAGGCACCCGACATGGCCCTTTTTTCCATGCTAAGTAAATTGGTCACAAGAGAATTTGAACTTCTGCCTGAAACATAGAAAAGCCTTTACTATAAAAGAACACTTTAAAAACCGCAGATTGGATTCAAACCTGCAGAGTTAAACCCTCTCCTTATACCATTTCTACTATTTTCTGTACTCATTGGCTTCCTTTCTTGGAAAAAAACTTCCCAGATGTTAAGGAAAATCACAAACCCTNATGGTAAGCATCAAAGAGAATAGGGACAAACACTGTGTTTAAACCAACTAATGTAGATGTAAGTAAGGCCAAGTAGCTGCCTTGAGTATTTAGCCCAAGGACATTGCTCTACCTGCCATCTTTCCACTCAGGCAAACCTTTGCCCTAATGCGTCCTAACCACCAGAGGGGAATTTGATTTTGATTTTGATTTATATATGTTGAATCTATTCTTAGCTTGAAATATAATCTCCTGATGTCAGAAACACAAAATGGCTCTATTATTTATGCAGTATCAGTAAATAGGGAGGCATAGAATATTCCTAATTTACTCTTGTGACGTGGAATAGGAATTAAGTGCCAGAATGAAACCAGGACTCCCAGACCTACCCCTCTACCTCTGTTCCTGATAACGAATGCCGCTTCTCTGTTACTTGTCTTTTTATTTGCCAAATGTCAACAACAAACCAAGGAAGGCTGGAGAAAAATGGGAAGGCTGAGAAGAAAATGTGTTGAAATTAATGTGCAGCTTATAAGTCCTTGTCTAAAAGAGCTGAGCAAAAATATCTCTAAACCTACGTACTTCATTATCAAATAATGAGTCTTTGTTTTGAAAAGAATAGAAGGATCTGGATTATGGGCATTATTTTGAATATAATTAAGCTAGATGGAAGTGTATTAAAAAATCAGTCCCATAGAGCTGTCTCTGGCAGTTTCCTGTTCTTATGTTACAAATACTGGGATTGAACACATGGATCAACTTGGTAAATCCTACAGAAATGAAACCTTCTTCGTGGTGGATTGGAGAATAATTTCTTACCTCTAGTCCAGCAATAGAAACAACATTTTAAACAAGTGTTTTTCCATGCAGTGGCTAATGTGATATATTTACTTTTCTCTACAAGACTAATAGTTCCCAGAGTTTGGCATAGCCCCTCCTGGTTGTTGAAGTTTTCACTCTCTTATTTGAATCTCATATTGATCCTAAGAGAGGGTTGAGGAGGTGATTTGCTAAAGTTCACCCAGTGGCCCAGGGAGTTTTACATTGTTCTGTGATTCAAGAATTCTGTGTTATTCTGTGATTGTACGATTACACTATTCTATTATTACCTAGCTACTTAACTAAAACTAGCTGAAGTATGGGGCCCTTGCCACAGGGGAATCTCACGTGACATATTCAGAATAGGAATGAAAATATAAATGGGCCATGTGGACTATAGAATTAATTGATAGAAATAACAGCTAACATTTTTGAGCATTGACTGTATCAGCTCATTTGATTTTCACAACAACCCTATGAAGTAGGTTGTTAGGATCCCCATGTTTCCAATGAGGAATCTGAGGCACAGAGTAACTTTTCAGTTACTCATCCCCTATCACATGGGTAAGTGTCAGAGGCAGATTGGAACCCAGGCAGTTTGATCCCTTAGCCCTCACTCAGCTTCACTGTATTGCCTTCCTCCACAGTAAGAAGTGGAGTTTCCTGGCTTTGTGTCTCAGGCACCTCGTGGCCTCTTGTCTTTCTTTTCTTGCAGGCTGTGTCTGTCATTCTGCCTCTTCCTGTAGACTGGCTTTCTCTGCTAATCCAAAGCTTCTCGATCCCCCTGTAACTAAATCTTCTGGGTGCTTTTCCTTGCTGTGGCATTCACTGCAGCCGGGATTGGCAAGACTTTTCAGTTTAAGTGCCCACTGTCCAGTCTCTGTCCCATTTCTTTATTTCCCAGGAGGGAAAATCAGGCTGCCGTCATCTGACCAGTGGAGTGAGGAGTCTACCCCTCATCTGATCCGCAGAGGCTAGAGGAGAAGGGGCAGATGGTACAAAAATGACTACCTCAGCTGCCCCCCTCCTTCAGCCATGCCTGTGGTAGAGGGCAGTTTTAAATCAGGTGGTGTCGTGGCGCCTGGGTGGCTCGGTTGGTTAAGCATCTGACTTCGGCTCAGGTCATGATCTCACAGTTCATGGGTTTGAGCCCCGCGTCAGGCTCTGTGCTGACAGCTAGCTCAGAGCCTGGAGCCTGTTTCAGATTCTGTGTCTCCCTCTCTCTTTGACCCTCCCCAGCTCACGCTTTCTCTCTATCTCAGAAATAAATAAAAACATCAAAAAAAAATTAAAAAAAAATAAATCAGGTGGTGTAGATAGGGCAAGCTTCCCCAAATCAATCTCTTCCATAGCAGTAAAAAACCAGGTTCATGTGCTGGTACGCTGGCTCTATGAAAAACATTGAGGACAAGTCGCCCGATTTATAGTGTTGGCCGATTTCTATGGTATAAATACTCCCACCATAGCTGATTTCAAGCTACCAGTGTGACAGTGAAATTGGGAAGAGTTGCACACAGTTCGCTTAGTGCTGATGTGATCCTGTCCATCTGCAGGCTGCATATACTACCCATGCAGTGTGCACAGTAAGTGCAGGTGTAAGTGCAACTTCTCCCAGAAGTTGAAAGTCTGGGCTTAACAGGCTAACTAACTAGGTGGGTCTATAGTTATGTAAAAGGAAATACTGTTTCAAGGAAGAGAGGGTGGAAGTTAGATTGGGCATGCACAGCCCAAAATAGCTTGAAGTATGTAGTCCTAAGTGTGCAGTCTAGTAGGCACACGGAGATGCCTTCTAAAAAGTTGTAATTTCCATGCCTGTCATGTCTCACTTGTGACATAGAATTAACCGTTTTCACTGATTTTAAGATGTCAGACCTCATTTTCTTGGAGGTGCGTGGGTTTTGTTGTCTGACACCGATAGGTGTTATTTTTCCTTGCTTTCAGATGTCAGCAATTCCTTCTCATTTGGTGGTGTTGTCATTAACGGACTCCTTTATTCCACCTTACAAACCTAGACAGGTGACAGCCATGTGGTGGCCTATGAGACACCTTCCAGTTTGAATCAACACTATTAGTCTTGATTGGAGGCTTTTATTTATAATGATAAGGCCATCTCTCAGTTCATGTAATTATGCTAAAAGTCAAGACAGTCTTGTGACTACCACCTGTGGCAACACATCACATGTCGTCACAGATCTCAAGTCTCGTCTGGTTGGCTCTTTTCCCTTGCATGTCTGGGAGCGGACCGAGAGTCTTGGCTTCTGTATACTACTTACAGTTCTGCCGATGTTCCGGATCTTTCCTCCCGATGTGACGACGTCACTAGCTCTGGCCAGCTCTAACAAAGGGTGGTGTTGGCCACTAGGAGATGGAATGAGGAAGCGTTGGCAGCATAGCTCTCCTTCAGACATGGAGTCCCAAGTGTCCTGCTGATGGAAGGTCAGTGTCTTTTCCTATAAAAATAGCACAGTTAATTTATTCTTTTAATTTCCCAGGGGCTATAGCGAGAGAAAAATTTGACACAATTCTTTTATGTTTCACTGGAGATTTGTCCTAGTTTGTGGTTATGTTGACTTCTGAATAGGACTAACATTTATGAAACGGCTACTACTGTGTTAGTCATTGAATCGGAGTTCCATCTTATTTAACCCCCACCATGACACCATGAGGTAATTCTTGTCTACTTTGCTTGGAGGAAGCAGAGACTGAGAGAACGGTTAAGAAATTGACTTGCCTGAGAGCATGTTGTTTGTAAGTGGTGAAGATGGGATTTGAAACCAAATCTGACTACAATGTAAATACGTTTTCAGCTACATGGTGCTGGCTTTCCGCCTCAGCTTATTATTTCAAGCACACAGAAGAGTTGAAAGTACTGTACAGTGAACGGCTGTTACCTACCACCTGGATGATCCAATTAACATTTTGCTATAATTTTTTTTATCATATATCTTGTCGGTACATCTTTTTCTTCTTAATTAGGTTTTTAAAATTTATTTTATTTTTGAGAGAGAGAGAGAGAGAGAGAGAGAGTATGAGCAGGGGAGAGGGAGAGGGAGAGAGAGACTTCCAAGCAGGCTCCATGCTGACTGCTAGCATGGAGCTCTACACTGGGCTCAGTCTCGTGAACCACACGATCATGACCTGAGCCAAAATCAAGAATTGGATGCTTAACTGACTGAGCCACCCAGGTGCCCCTCTTGTCTACCCACCCCAGGTATCACAGTTTTTTCACCATGGCTTAGTTTTAATGCCAGGCAGTCTTAAATAATGACGCCTGTTGTTTCTAAATGGGCTTTTCCTGATATGTAGTCATTGAGACATTACTTACAGAGTAGCTGGTATGTGGCAAGTACTGTGCTGGGTGCTAGAGACATAGCTGGAAGGAAGACATTGGCTCATAGGAGAGAGAGAGACATGGGTCAGCTCCTCATAGGAATACATATACACTTACCAGTGGAGGTGAGTGCTGTGAGAGGGAAGCCCTGGATGCTGGGGAGGCTTGGTGAGTAAGGAGGAGGATGATCAGGGAAGGCTTTCCTAGGGAAGTGAAACTTGAGCCAACATCAGAAGAATGAGTAGGAGATAACCAGGCAGAGATTTAGAGCAAAGGGAAAGGTGGGCACTGTCTTCTGTGGTAGGAAGAAGTGTGGTTTATTCCGGAACCAGAGAGAAGGAGGGTTTGGCTAGTAGGCAGGAACCGTGAGGATAGTGAGTGCTGGACTAGGCAGGAGAAGGGGGGCAGGGGTATATCACATAGGAGACAGACCATGAACTCTAGCTTTTATCTTAAGAGGGATGGGAAGCCATTGTGTGACCTTGACATTCAATTACCCAATCAGTTGAGTTGGATGAAGAGGAGGCATGGAGTGTATGCTCTGGAATCATAGCTAAAATTAAGTAGTATTGACACGAAAATTCCAAGTATTTTTTTTTAATATTATTTATTTATTTTGATAGAGGGAGAGAGAGTGTGTGTATGAAAGCGGGGGAGGGACAAAGAGAGAGGGAGAGAGAGAATCCCAAGCAGGCTCTGAGCGGTCAGCACAGAGCCTGACATGGGATTCAAAATCATGAACTGTGAGATCATGACCTGAGGTGAAATTGAGAGTCGGATGCTTAACTGATTGAACCACCCAGGTGCCCCATGAAGCTTCCAAGTTTTAGGAGAACCTTGATTTACATTATGAATCCTACACAGGTCTTTAGATTCCTCATTATTTTTCTCCCTCACCTGTCTGCCTGCCCAGGCAGTAACAGCTACTCAATAAAGATCCTCAGTGCCTCCAGCTCTTGCCTGCCCATTCCTTCCATTCTCACTGCCTCCGTTTCATTGTCTCTTTCGCTCCTTAACTCCCTTCCACTGCCCACTCCTCCCTGGAAAGGGATCCTGCTAGAGTCACAGGGACTGCCTGCTCGCTTGAATCCTGGGACAGTTGTCTAATCCCCTTTGCTCTGTTATTCTATAGAGCCTCCTAAGGTAGCCTCTTCCCAAACTTATGAATTTAACAACCACCTTTGTACCGATGTTGTAAAAGGCTCTCCATTCTGTCCTTAGGTTGAGACTCCCATGTGCAGCTATTTATTGGATATCTCTGCCTGTGGCTGCTGACACTTTAGCATTTCTCCCTCAAAGGGGACTCATCTTTGGAGTCCTGCCCCTCACCTGTATTTGCTGTTTCAGTGAGTGTGACCAACTACCTTTTCGTTGGAGCCAGAAATCTGAGAATCATTCCAGATTCTTTTCTTTTGCTCCCTCCCTTCATTTACTTGGCCACTAAATCTTGATTGTTGTATTTTCACATACTCTTATAATTCTGTCCCTCTCTCTGCTGGCTCACTTCACACCCTCCCTCTTTGTGGTCTGTGTGTTGTTAGAGCCATGCTTCCTAACTGACTACCCTCCTTCTAGCCCCTGATAACCAATCTCATTCTTTAGCCAGAGATATTTATAAAACATAAACCTACCCAAACTCTTCAATAGAGTTCATCTCCACTGCTTAGTGATCTGGGTATTTTATGAATGAACCACCTCAATCCGTACCTGCCACCATAGCTAGACTTGCAGTTCCCTAAAAGTCCGTTTATGCCCCTTAGGTTTTATTCTTTCTGCCTGGGAAGCACTTCTCAGCCCTGCCTGCTTGGGCACAGTCCAAGTCCTGCATCCTTCAAGTAGCCTTTCCTGGCACACAGTCTGCAGGAGTTAGAAGCTGTCCTTCCCACTCCCACCCCCTGTACTGTGTGAATGGTCTACTGGTCTGGCTCCTTTATCAGACTGTGAGCTACTTAGAGCAGTTCTCTAAAGATAATCCCAGGTATACTGGGGTGCTGGAAACCCTTTCACAACAACGATGATCCATGTGCAAAAACTGTTTTCATGATAACTGAGGACACATATTGTTATAGCCATGTCTATTGGAAGAAACAATGATGGACGCCTGGGTGGCTCAGTCAGTTGAGTGTCTGACTCTTGCTTTTGGCTCAGGTCATGATCTCATGGCTGCATTGGGCTCTGTGCTGGACATGGAGCCTGCTTAAAATTCTCTCTCTCTCTCTCTCTCTCTCTCTCTCTCTCTCTCCTCCCCTCTCCCTCTCCCTCTCTTCCCCTCCCCCTCCCTCCCTCTCCTTCTGCCTCTCCCTCCCCTTAAAAAAAAAAAAGGAGAAACAATGAGCTCACTGGCTAGTGAGACAACTTGCTAGAGCAAGAGGGAAGAATATACTACAAAGTCAAGGCAGTTCTAAGAGATAGCCCGGATACAGGCTCCTGAGCACAGGAGACAGTAGTCAGAGCTATCAGGGCAGGAAAGAATGCTACTTAATTACTAAAAGGTGGGGTGGCTGTGGAATCAGTTTCCGCTCTAAGGATGAAAGTGTGCAGACAGCCCCTGAAGGTTCAAAGGCTGGGATCATGTCTTACTTGTCTTAACACAGGGTCTTACACATACATAATACATACAAGATAATTGTGTGTATAAAGGAAGGAAGAGAATTTCCTAGTACATTCTCACCATACTCATAAAATCCTGTTCTTTTATTTCTGGTCGTAAAACCTTTCTTGATTGTTGTCCAAAAAAATACTTGATAGGGTGGTACTGGTGGTGGAATGGAGTGCAGGGATCACAGCCCAGAGGGCTGCCTTCTGTCTATAGGTGTGTTTTCAAAACTTAAACACTTGTCAAACAAAAATCAGAATCACTTAAAAATTGAGAGCTTTTCCATAAAAATCAGGATTTCTAGGTTCTCTTGAAATCATCAGAAAGTTGACCATACCGGTAAAATAAATTACATTCTTGCATGGCCACAATTAGCTAAAGTTGAATATTGGCACCTCCTTTAGATGCGGCATGTGTCACAAGCCCCTGCCTGTCCCACTGAAATCACGTATTGACCAAGATGGGTTAACTCTATATGGCTCAAAGCCATAGAGTTTTATTACTCAGTCACATGAAGACCAAACCAGAGTACCTGATTGGCAGGAGCTCCCTACCAAGCAGGGATCAGGGACCCAGGATCCTTCCCTTGTGACTTTGCCATCTTCAGTCTGTGGCTTGCAAGGCTGCTGGGCTTGTTTGCATCTAGCCGATGGAAGGAGGATGAGAAAGGGAAACAGGTCCAAATGGGCTTTGCCTCATCCTGTTCACTTTCCAAGGATGAGGGCTCCATCACTTGGCCACACCTACCCACAGAAAGAGGCTGGAAAGTGTAATATAATAGTGGGCCCAGAAGGAAGAGAAAACAGGTTTGGTGAATAGCCAGCTAGTATCTGATCCAACTCATTTATTTAACCTTGTTGGCGCCTTTGGGCATTTGAGTTTGCAATCCCTAGAGATTAAAGAAACCTGGGATCAAGTCAGTATAATGTCAGCTCCAGCAGGACAGGGGCTTGATCTATTTTGGTCACTGTTGTATATGCAGTGCCTGGCACACAGTAGGTGTTCAACAAATCGTTGTTGATTATATGAGTGAATCCCCCTTCTGCTCAGAGCAGAATGATATATAACTAGATGATAATAGCTACCATTTACTTAGGGCTTATTATGTACTTAATTTTGTTAGTAGGCTGGGTGCTGCCTCAGGGAAAGAGTGCTGAGATTTGGTCAGTAATGATAGCCACAGGCTTAGAAAGAAGGGTGAATGTGAGAATTTCTTTTTCTCTTGTCTCCCACTGTCCATGTTTTTCTGGGGTTCTCTCTATCAATATATTGATGAGAAAACTTAATATATTGGCTGACGGTTGAGGGGAAAGATCACTTGTTTTCACCCTCTGTAGTTTTGGTAGACAGATGGTTGCTACCTAAAGTAAGATTTTCTTTTCTGTATGTAACAAATTCCAATCGTATCATACTCCGTTGTACCTAAATGGATCATCTTTTGTTTGTCAAAAAAGTTAGTGTCACTTTTCAGAGTCACCTTGCTATCTTTCAGCAGTCTACAGCATGGATGGCAGACGGTCTGATAGCTTTCCTATAGTTTGAGTTTTGGACTGTGGTACATGTGAAGCAATTTTTTGTTGTTATCATTCTGACTTTCTGATTTATTTGGAAGTAGCTTTGAGGCTAACTGGAAAGAATAGGTTGTATTTTTTCTTTCCCCATAGGAATACAGGTAAACTCCTCCACAGCCTGTTGTCCCTGGTGCTGCGTCTTTGCTAGTTATTATGGGGCCATACAGCCTGAAGACCTTGCCTTGAGCAATTTAAGGCGATGGCACAGCGTTTGGGGCATCAGGAAGTGTAATCACCTTTGCAGGAAGTAAACCCTATTATATGGCCATCAGGCTACTGCAAATTGACCTTTCCATTTCTTTTAATGTTTTTTTTTTTTTTTTTATTTCTAGGGGAGAGAGAGAGAGAGAGAGAGAGACAGCGTGAGCAGGGGAGGGTCAGAGAGAGAGGGAGTCACAGACTGAAACAGGCTCCAGGCTCTGAGCTGGCAGTCAGCACAGAGCCCGATGCGGGGCTCGAACCCACGAACCGCGAGATCATGACCCAAGCGAAAGTCGGATGCTTAACCGACTAAGCCACCCAGGCGCCCCGACCTTTCCATTTCTTGAAGGGGCTGCAGATGGTGCAGCAGCTTGCCTGCAGGTGTCTGCATCTCCCAGACTCTGCTGGAGCCCCTTTTCCCAAAAAATTGTCCCTAAGAAGATGGAAGAACATAGGGAAAATAGAAATGTATAAACACATACCCCAAAGCAGTAGATCATTTAGATATTTACAGAAGTATTATGTACAGAAGACAAGGGTTAACGGGGTGGTGCTGGCAGGATTTCTGATTACTTGGGTTGATCTGAGGGAGGACCTTGAACCAGTCTTTAAAGGGAGAAGTTTGACTTGAGTGGTTTCCAGCCACACTGGGAAACTCAGGAAAACCTGAGTGAGAGAGAGAGAAGGGGACTCAGTTAAACTCACCCATTCTTTTTGCTCCCTTTGTCTCACCAATAAGCACTCACTCTCTACCTTTTTCTCTCTTGTAAAAGCTTTAAGTAATGAATTAATGCTTAGTTTTAGGACTTCCCTCCTCTTTCTGTATTTCATCATAATTTCTTTAAAAGTTAAAACTTTTTTTTCCTATTTAAAACATGTATCACAAGGCAACATTAAATATATATGTATATATTTTACAAGACAACAACCTTTTAATAATATGAGGGGCACCTGAGTGGCTCAATTTGTTGATTGTCCAACCCTTGATTTCGGCTCAGGTCATGATCTCATGGTTTGTACACTGACAGCATGGAGTCTACTTGGGATTCTCTCTCTCTCTCTCTCTCTCTCTCTCTCTGTTTCTGCCCCTCTGCACACTGTGCTCACTTT
Organism: Crocuta crocuta; assembly: GCF_008692635.1. Classification (NCBI taxonomy): domain Eukaryota; kingdom Metazoa; phylum Chordata; class Mammalia; order Carnivora; family Hyaenidae; genus Crocuta; species Crocuta crocuta. The sequence goes on along the minus strand of NW_027531873.1, from coordinate 1,375,130 downwards.
CTGTCTCTATCAAAATATTATTATTATTATTATTAAAGGAAAGTTTTGAAAGGAGGAAACATCACTTACAGATTCCCTGCAGTAATGCCTCAATTCTTATCTAGTTGGAACCAAAAGTTCCCATTTGGTGGTCAGCTATTAAAGACTACTGTTAGGGCAAGCATCCTCTCTATACCAGAGTTAGCACCACGATTTTTTTTTTACCAGTCTATGGTGAGATAAGTACAGGAACTAAAGACATAGAGACATAGCAGTGAGACACTGTGGGACATCAGGTGTGTGTGGTTGCTGGACTTGCCCCACAGAGCAGGAACTAGACCAGTTTGGGTGGGATTGAACCCACATGGTGAGTTGCAGATGTGATGAGCTGTACGTGATGGACTAGAAAGTGAAAACCAACCAACCAACAACCAACTAACAAAGACATGGTGCACTAGTCCTTTGCCATGGATAGTGCTCTGTACTCCTTCCTCATTTGTTGTCATTTACTCTTCTATTCATAGCCAAGTTATTAGAAGAAAAATCACCCATAATCCCAGCAATTGAACCATTCTTAGGATTGCTGTCTTTCCTTACATCCCTTTGCTTCGAATGTCTTTTACAAATATAATTGTAACCATAATCCATCGTGGTTTCTGAATCTTTAGATGCAGACTCCTAGTTGACATTATGGGCAATTTTTGTGATTCATCTATAGTCTGAGTTAAACATTTAGTAAGCACTTATGTCTCCTAATTGTCTCTTTTTAAAGGAATTTTCAGATCCTTCAGCTCCAGTTAATGTTTGTAACACCCTGAGATCTTTGTGGTTTTTTTGGGCAGGAGGGAGAGGGAAGAGAGCATTTTTTTTTCCCCCTCTGTTCTAAATGCTTTTGGTTTATTGTCATGCAGACAAGAACTGCTAGGAAATAATTCAAGCCTGTTCCGTTCACCTTTTCAGTATTCTACACTCATTAATCCCAAGGGCTACAGAAGATGCAGTTTTTGTCCTCTGTTAGTTTTCTCTGTTCAGGTAAGGTTAAATTCTAACAAGTCACTAAGCTTACCTGGTGGTTGAGACACCAGGTGGTAAGCTGGCCATCTGGTGAAATGGACATCACCTCCCACAAATAGGCATCTCCCATGGTGGAATGCCATCCCAAGGGCCATCGTTCTGAATCCCCCCTGGCTCTGTCCACTGCCCACAGGCCATCTGTTCTCCCCTACCCCAGGGTTTATTTTGGCTTTGCATGCTGATACATGATCAGATCTCTTCTGAGTCACCTGTGCCCACCTTGGTCTCATTTTTTTTTAATCTTTTCGTAAGCTTTGGAAATGGTTCCAAATTGTACTCACTCAGTTTTATGAATTCAGAATAACAAAGTTGAAGAAGGAAGGGAGATGTGGCCATGGTTTGTCATAGGCTGTGGCACTCCAGCTCCTCTTTGTCATGGCTCATCTGCCTGTGGGCTCAGTTTTTTGCCTTACTGCATCATTAAGCCTGCCCTTGCTGGAAAGAGCAAGCCCCACTCATGCTTATAGGAAACCGATTTTTGATTTCTCACTAGTTCATTGCTTATCTCAAGCCATCTTTAAGAAGGATGTTTAATAATCTGTTCTGAATTTAGTATTGACTAATAGAAAGATAATTTCTATTATTTTGACACAATGTCATATTTTGACAATAATTTCAACAGCCATGCTGGTTTCTGGCCTTTTAGGTATAGCACATATTTATGAGTCAATGATATTTGTAAATGTGTAGAAATCAACCCATCAAATATTTACAGATATGCATGATGCCCTAAGTAAGACCCCAGTGCTAGGGGAGGTTTCCAGAGTGGTGCCAATGGTGCTTTTAAGAAATATACACAAGGACGTGGTGCAAGAAAATAGTTCGTTGAACGTGGAAGGTAAAGTTCCAGGTGCAAAGCGAATGGTACAGAGAATGAAGTTAAAAGAATTTATCTCATTTTTATTCCTGGACTATGAAATTTCATATCTCCCTTGCTCTGGGTTCCAGGAGGAATGGGCTAGTAGGTCCCTAGCACTGAGGACCTGTCTGAAAGAGCAAGGATTGCTGAATGTCTGTGTTCTGGGAACAGTCTGGGATGCTGCTAGAGGTTCTCTGGGAACTTACAAATTGTTTATTTTTACCAGAGCATGTCTTAGAGAATCAGGCAAGCACCAGCAACAGAATCTTTAAAAAGAGAAGTTGGCATTTTACTCCTGAAATATATTCTTACCGCAAGACATAGTGGAAATTTTGGAATAAAGTTATCTTTAAACAGTTTTTATTTGAATTACCTGAAACTATAGGATATCTTTACTAGATAACTCTGTGACATGTACATTATAGTGAAAGTAATCCTTTCCACTTATTCTCTGAACACCTACTGTGTTCCTGCCTCTGTGCTGAGTTCCTGACACACATATTACAGCTTTTAACCTTTTTAAAAAATTTATTTATTTATTTTTGAGAGTGAGATAGAAGGAGACAGAAAGAGTGAAATAGAAGTGAAGATAGAGTGATAGAGCGTATGAAGTGAAGATAGAAGATAGAGTGAGCTAGAAGGAGACAGAATCCCAAACTCAAGAACTGTGAGATCATGACCTGAGCCAAAACTGAGAGTTGGATGCTTAACCAACTCAGGCACCCCAGCTTTTAACCTTCATGGCAGTTTTAGGAGATTTGGCTATAAAATGGGGAAACTGAGGCTGAGAGAGACAATGTGACTTTGCCAGGACCACAGAGCATAATGATGTTGGACCTGTCCCTGGACCCCAGGGCCTGTGCTCTGTCCCACTGCTATGCTCAGTGCTCTCCGTGATTGTATCTGCTCCCCCTCTGTCTGACAAGCCTTATCCCAGGCCCAAGGATGAGATAAAGCAGTTCTACCTGATAGGCGCATACTGTATGCTTTACAGAGAGCTTTTACATCTGCCATCTCTGTAGTACGGACTGGCCACAAAGCAGGTATGAATGTGGCTGTGGCCACAAGGATGTCTACACTTGTCTCCACATTTCTGATTTCAGATATACACTAAATGGTATATATTTCCAAGCTTTTATTATTTGGGATAATGAAAACTGACTAGATGGGGTTTTGACCCCCATAGTGCTTATAATTTAAGTACACTGGCAAGAATGCTAAAGAATTTATGGAATTTTTCATAGCTCACACACACAGATTGAATCATTTGTGCCTTTGGTCTTGTTTTAGCCCTTAAAAAACCCATAAGCCTGAGTCACACTGTGGCCACATCTAAATAAAATGTAGATGCCATGGGATATGGTTCTGAATTTGCCCTTTGAGCTTGGTGAATTATGATTTTTGTCTGGGGACTCGTCATTTTCCCTCTCCTCAGCGACCGCCGCATTTCTTATCCTGGCAATATTGAAAATAATGTTTTGGTTTCCAGCTACCTTGTATGGAATTCACATAAATTTATACCAGAGAACCGGATCTCAGATGGGTGTTGAGAATCTCTTGCAACCGTATGCTCAGTTAAAGAATTTCCAATAGATTTCTTATGCCACTAATCTATTCAACAGTAATTATTGAGTGCCTACTGTGTGCCAGGTGCTGTTCTGTCCTGAAGACTCACAAGTACTCTGGTCCAGCCCATTTCTCAGGGTAGCCACTAACCATCTCTGAGTGACCATCACCGGCGCTCACTGGTTTACCAAACATTTGCTGGAAGCCCACTATCTGTAGGGATTGATTATGTGGTACTAGGGCATAGTCACAAATATCTATATGTTAGGCTCAGGCTCAGAGAATTTTGGTCAAAGAAACACTCCCAGGCTTCAGCGCACAGGAGCAAACAGAATAAATGAATGCTGGGTAGACAGATAACAGTCATTTAACCCATCTCCCTCATTTTACAGGTAAGATATTGAGGTTTCAAGAAGAATCATCTGGTCAAATTAAGGAACCAATAGGATTGAAGCTTTCATTTTACGATTTAGTGACCCCTTGAGCTTTAAGCTCCACCAGTAGGATTGAGGAATAAAATTGCTCTTTAAAACATTTTCCTGCTTTGACTCTTACAATTTTCTAAATAGCCAACCAGTGGCGAAGAGAATTGAATATCATAAGATTCATTTTTCTAGATGAGTAACTCTCGGCACACGGAGATTAAATGATCAGCTTGTGGTCACTCTGCTGGTTAATGACGGAATGAGACCTGAAGCCCAAGTGTCCTGTCTCTTTGTCCACCATGGCCTGGCTGGAGCAGTGCCCTTGTGCATCATTGGGAAGAAGAAAGGGGAGAACAGATTGTAAGTGGAAGGCGAGGAAGATCTAGGGTGAACAAGCATGATATTTTGGAGCTTGATATGTGGTATTTTAGGTTCTGCCGTGAGGTTGCTTGTTCTCTGGCACTACCTGCAGTGTGTGGGTGGGAAGCTGATTTGAATTTCTCTGCTTCTCCCTGCTAGTTTTATTCCTTCACCTTCATATAAAGTGTCCTCTTCCGTTGAGATTCCTGTCTTCCCCCTCCTTGTTGCTGTCACTTTCTGACTTTATAGGGACGTGGCTTCATTTATGGAGGATTTGACACTCTCAAGTCTTTCTCCCCATGCCAAGTCTTGCCATCAGTGCAAGCAACCTCAGAATCCATGTGGCTCCCCCACCTCCTCCCTCCCCAGCTTCAGAGTTGCTTGACACTTTAACTGGAGCCATCTTTGTTTTAACTTCAGGTCAGGGTGGCCACACCTTTGACCACTCTGTCTAGAGCCTCTTATCATTCTGGCACTTGCCCCCCTTTTCCCACTTGGCCTACTTTTTGGCCTCTCTGAGCATTCAGCCTCCTCCATCTCTCACTTTTATCTTCATCTGTCTCCCCCCACATCATGCTTCTGCTTTCTTCTCCATCCAGCCAAGCCTCGTGCATGTCTTAGCTTCCTTGCCGTTCTATCTCTCTTATCCCGCATACCTTCAGTTCTGCAATACTCCCGCCATTCACTGTCTGCCTCAACTCACTGAGACAGAGTGAATATATGAAATACATGCTGCTGAATATGTGAAAATACAACTGGTAATTTGTGTCCTGATGACTCTTGTTTCCCGCATCCCTGGAGTCAGCAGGTCCAACACTGCTCATCTCCGCAGGGCCCTTGGTGCCGCTTGCTATCTCTTCGTGGATTCCTCATCAATGCCATTTCCCCAAATGGCTCTTCTGAATGGCCACGACTCTCCCTGAATCTTCAAACCTGCTTCCAGCCTTCCAGTGCACCTTCCTTCTCAGTAGATGTCTCATCTGTTCGTCCCTTAAATGTGGGTGTGCCTCAAGGCATCTTAGCCTTCTTCTGGCTTTACCAACTTCCAGGTGCAGACGACTTGAAGCACCACATCTCCACCATAGTTTCTGCTGCATTCCAGCCCTGTTCTCGTGTGCTACGGACTCTTCCAGTTAGATGCTCTCCAAGCACCTTGCACTTACCTGCTTGTGGACCTGATCTCCTGTCCTGCTATATTCCTGGTCTTGGTGAATGGAGCCTTTGCGAGGCAATGCAAGTAAGAAACCAGAATTATCGAAAAGCTTTGCTGTCTTTTAGCCGGCACATCTAATTGGCCCTTCAGTTCTGCCTCCTTAATGTTTCCCGTGTTCTTCCTTCCTCCTACAGCCTTTACTCAGGCTCCTGTGATCTCCCATCTGGTGATTTCTGTCACCTTCTCTCTGGTCTCTTTCCTTCCTCCTCTGTCAGTCCATCCTCCCTAGGCCTTTCTAGATCAGAAAACAAATTAAGCTTCCTTTCTTAGCCTAGGGCTGAAAACTGTATCCAGCCTACAGATACGTTTATTTGACTCACAGCATTAGCCTGTACCATGTTTAAAAACAATTTTCTTTTGGCTTTACTTGTCTCTATCAAAAATCAGAACATTTCACATAACAACTCCAGATTTCTCACTTATCTGTGAAAACCAGAAGCCCTGGCCCTCTGGCTTCTGCATTCCTCCAAGGCAGCAGCTCACTGGACAGAAGGACAGCCATGCCTCTTAGATGGGTGTGTCCTCTCCAGTTAGTCACAGACCCGACCTTCCCAGGTGTGATTTACTTACTGTCACCCACCTTGTTTTTGGCTGGTGGAATGAAGCTGGGCCTCCTCAGGCTGCTAGGCATCCCTGGCAGTCCTTGTATCCTGGACCCATCAAGCTTAGTTTCTGGGAGCACCTCAAAGCCGGCATTCTGTGTCACACCTCTGCCTTGGCAATCTCCCTCTTCTGGTTAACACTCACACAAGAGGCAGTATTCTTTCCTGAGGATCTTGGCAACCAAGTAAGATGACAGTTTCATCCTTGATCATTTGGATCAGGAGTCCATGAGCCCCTAGAGTATTCTTTTCTAACTTCTTTTGATGGCAGTACTCAGTAAGAACTATATTTTATATTTTGGCTCAGCACTTACACACACACACAACTGGGTGGCTCAGTCTGGTAAGTGTTTGACTTTAGCTCAGGTCATGATCTCACAGTTCATGAGTTCGAGCCCTATGTCGAGCTCTGTGCTGACAGCTCAGAGGTTGGAGCCTGTTTTAGATTCTGTGTATGTCTCTCTCTGCCCCTCCCCCACTCACACTCTGTCTCTCTCTCTCAAAAATAAATACACATTAAGAATATTTTTAAAAAGATAATGTGTTTAAATATACTATATACCACACCTGATTTTTCTGGGAGAGAGGAACTTCGTTAGCTCTCAGCTTTCCAAGGGGCCTGATGAAAACAGATTTCATAACCACTGATTTAGATAATTTATTTTCAGTGGGATTTGACATTGCCAGTTTGGTGCACCCAAGCATAGAAATTAGTGATAATTATTTTGAATGTGGGCTCTTCGTGTCAGCTCTCTGACATGTCCTGTATTGTTTGTTGTTAAATGAAGTTAATACTTGCAAACTCTCAGGGAGAGTGAAATGGATCCTTTAAATCTCTTGCACATGCAGGAGGGAAAAGCTGGGTGAGGCACCATAAAAAGGATTTACTTGGTGAAGGAGGTTTAATAAAACCTTCACCTGAAGTCAAATAAAAGAACAATGAAGAAAAAAAAATGTTTTTGGCTTACATCAGGTCATTTATTCAACAACTGTCGTTGGTAATAGGAATGCGAAGAAAATAGTGGTGAACAGAATAAATATTCTTGCCCTCATGAATCTTTCAATCCAGAAGAGAAAAATGAGAAATAGAAATAAAGTATAAATAAAGCATGTAAATATAATAAATATCATAAACGTTTTGATGCTGAAATATGTAATAGAAAAACTTAGGTTAAGCATGGGAGTAACAAAAAGACAGTACAAGATGAGCAATATTATTTTGGGCTACAGAATGACTTAAAGTGGTTTTGAGTAGCAGACAATTCAAATAAAATCATCATAATTAAATAACAAAAAATTTTCAGATTAAATATCCTCTGGTAATATCTATCTCCCTATACACTTTTTAAAAATTATTTATTTATTTTGAAAGAGAATGAGTACAAGCAGAGGAGGGGCAGATAGACAGAGAGAGAGGGAGAGAGAGAGAGAGAGAGAGAGAATGTCAAGCAGGCTCTGCGCTATCAGTGCAGAGCCCTACGTGGGGCTCGATCTCACAAATTGTTAGCTCATGACCTGATCTGAAATCAAGATTTGGACACTTAACTGATAGCCACCCAGGCACCTCCTTTTTGTTTTCCAAAGAACCAAAACCTATACTAAGAATAGTATCTTATTCATGTGGTAGGTAGCATTTAGCCCTGTTTTCAGAAGAGGAAGGCAATATATCCATAGGGTTATGGACATGGTCTGCTACAGGGAATGTTCATGATGCCTCCAAGTAGGGTGATTTGTTATTACCTGTGTGTACCCCTCCTTTGAGGGATTCTGGAGCAAAACGAATTCATTACTTTGACAAGAGTCAAAGAATGGAAGATGACCATTGTGATGAGTCCTTTTGAGGGGGGTTTAGTAACAATATAATTTCATTATATTTCTTTTGTGTGTGAATAAAACAAAACCATGTTGTTCCCCCCCAAAACTGGCATGCAGAGAAGAGGGAAAATTATAATCCAGAATCCCACAACCCCAACACACCCACTGTTCACATTTCTGTTAGTAACTGAGTGTTGCTTTAATTTGCTTGGCTCACTTTCAGAATGGCTGGGAGGGGAGGGGGCTCCTGCAGGCTTCCACTTATGCTTCACACGTGCGCAGGCCATATGGCCACATGAACGTGCACGTGCAGGGGAGGGGTGGCTGCCGGGACCCCTAGGCTTTCCATTTGGTGTCTCTGTTTTCAAATGATCTTTGGTCCAAATCGTATGACCTCGTATGTCTCACAGACAGGTGGATGTAGATGGGGGGGCTGCAGCAAACACTTATCCTTGCTAACATGTCATAATCCTGCAGAAATCTTGACTGCCTTAGCAGAGCTCCCCAGAGCCCTGAAATTCTGGGAGGCCTGACATTTGCTCTCTGCTCTGTACTTTTCTTTCTTAAGGCCTGCTGACCCCACACTGCACTGAAGGGATTATCTCCCACTGCGTCATCTTTACAAATTGAATTGAAAAGGATCAGGGCACCTTCCAGGGAGCAGTTAGATTGCTGCTGCTTCTTTGGGTTCTTCTTGTTCTTTTTTTCCCCTGGTACTCTTTGGTTAACCTTCGTTTTCATATACCCAGATGCCAGATGAGGTCTTCTTGCTCCTTAAACTCTACTTTTTAGACTGGCTCGAACTCCCTTGTTGTCTGCAGGTAGAAGCATAATGTTCTGAGATTCCTGCCAATTTTTAGGGGCTTATGTTTTCGCATTCACTTCTGCCTTTGAGCTTATGCTTGCACTGAATGAGCTCAGTTTAGGGGCTTGTCTGTCTTTGTTCTTCACATAGCCGTCTAGATAATAGGGAGTTGAATACCTTTTCTTAATTTGTTCCAACAGCCCATGTGAATGAAGCATTTATAGGTACACAGAAGACTTTATTTTTTAATTAAGATAGATTTTTTTATATCACATCCCTAGAACTTATTTATCTCATAACTGGAAGTTTGTACCTTTTAAAAAATAAATTTATTTATTTTGAGAGAGAAAGAGCAAGGGAGGGGCAGAGAGAAGAGAGAGAGAAAGAGGGGGAGAGAGAGAGAGAGAGAGAGAATCCCAAGTAGGTTCCACACTGTCAGCTCAGAGCCGAACCTGGGGCTGGAACCCATGAACTGTGAGATCATGACCCAAGCTGAAATCAAGAGCTGGATGCTCAACTGATTGAGCCACTCGGGCTTTCCTGGAACTTTGTACCTTTTGATCACCTCCACCCATGTCACCTGTCCTTAACCTCCATTCTGACTCTGGTGACCACAAGTCTCTTCTCTGTTTCTATGAGTTCAGTTTTTTAGATTCCACATATAAGTGAGATTACACAGTATTTATCTTTGTCTGACTTATTTTACTTAGCATAATGCCCTCAAGGTTTATCCATGTTGTCACAGATGGCAAGATTTCCTTCTTTTTTATGGCTGCATAATATTCATTATTACACAATGTTATATATATAGTATATATACACACAATACTATATATAGTATATAGTACATTTTCTTTATCCATTTATCCATTGATGGACACTTAGATTGTTTCCTTATCTTGGCTATTGTAAATAATGCTGCAGTGAACATGGGGGTGCAAATATCTCTTTGACATAGTAATTTTGTTTCCTTTTGATAAATACCCAGAAGTGAAATTCCTGGATCATATTGTTGCTTTATTTTTTATTTTTTGAGGCACCTCTATATTGCTTTACACAGTGGCTGCATCAGTTTACATTCCCATCAACAATGCAAAGGGAGGGTTCCCTTTGTCCCACATCCTCACCGACACATGTTATCTCATATGTTTTGATTTTAGGCATTCTAACAAGTGTTAGAATGAGGTGATGTCTCATTGTGGTTTTGGTTTATATTTCCCTGATGATTACTGATGGTGATTATCTTTGCATGTACCTGTTGGCTATTTGTATGTCCTCTTCAGAAAAAATGTTCAGTTCCTTTGCCCATTTTTAAATTGAATTGTTTGTTTGTTTTTTGCAACTGAGTTGTATACGTTCTTTAACTATTTTGGATAGTAACCCCTTATCAATATATGATTTGCAAATATTTTCCCTCATTTGGTGGGTAGCTTTTTCATTTTATTGATGGTTTCCTCCTTCTCCTTGCCCTCCTCCTCCTTCTTTCTTCTTCTCTTTCTCCTCCTCCTCTTCCTTCTCCTTCTTTCTTAAAGTAGGCTTCACACCCAGCATGGAGCCCAACACTGGACTTGAACTTATGACCCTGAGATTAAGACCTGAGCTGAGATCAAGAGTTGGCTGCTTAAATGACTCAGCCACCCAGGCACTCCAAGATTACCTTCTTAGGAAACGTTAGGGTCATAGAAGTTTCACTTCTTTACTTTGTTATCTACCTTCTAGAGAAAAAAAAATTACAGTGAATTTGACTTTTTTGAAATAAGGGATAGTTGTTGTATACAAAACATAAAGATTGGAAAGTACCTTTCGCAGCACCTTCTTTTCTAAAACACACCGCTAATATGTTCTGGAGCTAAGAGGGAAGTTCTTTTAACTAATAAGTGTTCTGGGAGTGCACTGGGGAGTTGAAAGCTAAACTCTAAGCTGGAAGTGAAATACAGGGGACTTTGCCACTTATCTGACCTTGGCTTTGGACCAATATAGCCCAAAAGTGATTGGTCCAAAGCCAAGGTCATATAACTGATTTTAGAGCTTCCTACACCTTTAGGAAGGCTTTCTATATACAGATACCTTGTGTGTGCCATTTTTTGGGCATCTCTGCATCCCAGCTCTCCATGTCCAAGGTGAAACATATTTTCCTGTTAAAGGGTTCATTGTCTCACCTCTGACACTGTTCTGAAGATTAGGTGTCCTGCCCTTAAACAGGACTCTAAAAAAGGCCATAGGTCGCTTGTGTGGAAAACCTTTTCTCCTGTAAAATAATACTGTGGTCAGAGGTTAGATGCTGGGGGCTGGGGGGCAGATGTTATAGCACCTGTGTTTGGTTGTCTTTTATTTATTTTTTTTGGAGGGGTTTGGAAGAATCTGAAAACTATGCCTCCAACACTGAAATCAAATCATGTCAATGCTAACACTTGTGAAACCCTGGACTCTAAGATCCTGGTATACTGATATATTGGCTCAATGGCTTTGCAAAAATTCCTCATCAGGGTCAGAAAAGTGGTGGTTTATAATTTATTGTTCTCTAAAGGACTTTTTGTAGGAAAGTAAAATAGAAGACATTTACCACCCTGAAGGTTTCCACTGAGTGCTCTTTTTTTCCCCCCTTGCTGGTTTTCCTAGTGATTAAAGGTAGTAGCATTTTTTCCAAGATATTTCCCTCCTTTGTGCTTCCCTGACATTTTTGTTAATCCACTAATTTCATTAACGGTAGGCTTTAATGTCACACACTTTGGATTGTGATTTTTCCCAGAATCAAGTAAGAAGGTGAAAGAAAATCAATAAAGATCAGTTGCTAAATCAAGGTCATTCTGTTTGCTTTTTCCTTTCTGTTCTCATTCCTCACTTGTTCTTTCTGTGGGAAAAACCCCTTTTGAATGGCTTCACTTGATCATTATCATAATACTCTTTCTTAAAGTGAGAACCTCAAAGCTTGCCTTTCCAATGTATTCNTAGGAAAAAAAAAAAAAGCCCCCGCTTAAAACAGCCAGGAAGAAACCCAGGGGAGTCTGGGCTGGTGAGGGTCACAAAAGCCATTTTGTTTTTTCTCTTTCGCCTCTATTATCACTGCCTTTCTGTCTTTTATTTCTCCTTGTTCATGGCTCTCTGCTGTGTCTGGGCTTCTGCCTCGCTCCCCTTTTTCATAGAACTGTGTATGCATATTAGATGTGAAGCATGGACCATGGGAATCAGGAAGACCAACCCCCTCATTTTTTTTGGAAAAGGCAGCTAAGGTTTAGAGAAGGTACCATGATAGGAGGCAGTGCTTTGCAGAGGAGAGATTTTCACACGTTTGGGTCTGCAAAAGGGTGGGCTCACACCAGCTCAGCCGTTTACTAGCTGGATGCCCTTGGGGAGGTCTTAATGGTATGGCTGATGTATACCACATTTGTAGATGGGGACAGTAATATTCCTTATGGAGTTACAAGGGTTAAGTGAGATGATGAATTTCATGTTCCTAGGCAGTGCCTAGGAAATGACTCCAGAAAATGGCAACTCTTATCACAAGCTGGTTGGAGATAGTATCTAGATTAGCTTTTGTTACAGGTTTCTTACTCTAATGGACTCGGTTAACAGCCCCTGGGATCTGAAACACCTGCCTTGAGCCATCTTGTGCTCTGCTTTCCTAGGTTTCCAGTCTTCATGACTTTTGACCTTGAGGTTGGCTTTTCAGTTTAGGACCTCATCTCACCCTTTGCAATTAATACTGCATTTTAAATTCTACTAGGTTTCCTGTGGACCTACCCACAAGAACAAATATGGGCCTAGGGGATGGGTAGAAGCATTTGACTTTGTCTTTGGATTTCAGTCTGTGGAGAAGGCAGAAGGGAGTTCCAAGAAAAGGAGCAGGGTGAGCAAAACCAGAGGCAAGCATCTGCACGGTGTGTTTGGGGTGCAGTGAATGGTCTTGCAGGCCTGGAGGAAGACAGTTTCAAGGAGGCAGGACTAGTACTTCTGGGAAATGCTGCAAAGATACGGAATTAGGAGGAATGAGGAAAAGTGAATGGATTTGGCAACACAAGGTTCCTTCTTGAGCTTTGCAAGGGTTGCTTTGGTGGAGCGGAGAGAACACAAGCCAGATTGTTAAGGGGTTACACACAGAGTGACAGGTGGGGAAGGGCGGTCTGTTGGTGTAGATCAAATTATCAACCGCTGGCCCACAGGTTCTTTAGCCTAGGTTGTTAGAAATGAGATGAGAAACACAATGTAGTGTGTTTTTCATACGTTTAATTTTATTTATTTTTAAGAGTCAGCCTGTAATCTTTGATTATAGTCTTCTTTTGGTTTCAAAATGCCTTTTCTGTTATGAAATGATGACGGTTCTCAACTGTAGCTGCACATTAGAGCCACTTGGAGAGCTTTTGGAAACAATAGGGTCCTGGCTGTCCCCTCAGATAACTGAATCTGAATCCTGGACAGAGCAGGTACTGGTGTGGGTTCGCTGCCTCCCAAGTGAGTCTGCTGTCCAGTCAGGATGGTGAATCTGTCTGCTAGTACATGGTAGGAATTTTGTGGGAGTGGTTGTCGTTTTGTTTCAAAGCTTCAGTGCCTTTATTTGGCAAAATTAAAAGCTGGAAAATCCTGGTTCGTTTTACCCAACCTTGTTTGCTTTGTTTTGTTTTCGTTTTTACCCAAACTTAATTTTTGTTTTACTGATTTGTAAAGTTCTAATGGGGGGGAAACAAGTGCTGGTAACATTTTAAATGACAAGGGAGCATTTTTTTTTTTTTTTGTAGTTTTCTTTTTAAGGAGTGAGGTCTCCTAGTGCTTGTGCACGGCATTCTGTGTATTCGTATTTTCAGGAACAGTGCATTTGTATGAAGTAAAACTCGTTTGCATTCTCCACCACAGACGGCATCACAGAGAACTATCGAGAAATCAAGTCAGAGACCTAGAGTTGGTGGCTGTCAAGCATTCAGGGCGTCCTCCATTTGAGCCATCTCTTGCTTCCTTTGCAGAGAAGAGGGTTCTTGTGGTTCAGCCATGCCTTCTATTCTAGCTACACACAGGACGTCTTGTCCTTTCTGACCTTGAAGGTGAAACATCTTTTTACTTACAACTGCAGGTCTGAAATGTAGCTCCATGTAAGTGAAACATTATCATTTCTGCTTTGTGGTGCTTCTAGTTATTTTAATGTTTAAAGGTCAGAGCAGGAAACATCTTAAATGCAAAGCATTTAATTTCCATTAGAGTTAAAGGTTTCTAGGCCTGTGTTATAGCCAATAAAAATGATGATGTTTAAATCAGCTAGTGTTCTATTTCTTACATGAATATTTTATATGAACTACACAGGAAGAAAAGTCTATATGTTTCCCAACATTATGTCCAGTGGCTATTTGAAACTTGTCTTCTTGGGTTATTATATGAATAACTCCTGTTATATATATATCCAAATTGTAAAAAGAATTCCATGTATTATTCTTGAGGCTTGTTTTGCAGACTAAGTATATTGGCTAAATCTTGCGAATATAGGCATTCGCTGAATTACACCCTTACAAACTTGCTATAAATAAGACTGTGTGGGCTGCACTATGCTGGGAAAGTGGCTAGGTTCTACATTGGGGCAAGAAGTGGTGTTTCTGGGTACTGTGTTGCTCTGATATTAGTAGTGAAGTACACAGTGTTGTATAGTAGTGAGTGTCTCTACAGAAGTTTGGAGGCAAAGAAACCAGTGTTACTTTGTTTACTACAGAATTTTCCCAGTTTATTTGAACATGGAATCTGTTTATGAAAAATACATATTACCATTCTCAGAGTGAGTGGTCTGTGGAATGTGGATTTAGAATAATTAATTCTAGGAGAGGTTTTCCCTTAACAGTGCTCAGTTAGGATTGTGATGCTATCACTCAGCAAAACATGTAAATACACTTGATGCTTGAACAACCAGGGGGCAACCAGCAAGTGAGGGGCAGAGAGAGAGACAAAGACACAGAATCTGAAGCAGGCTCCAGGCTCTGCGCTGTCAGCACAGAGCCGGACACGGGGCTCAAACCCACGAACTGTGAGATCATGACATGAACTGAAGTTGGACGCTTAACCGACTGAGCCACCCAGGTGTCCCATGCCCATGGTCTTTTTATATTATAGTACAATCTGTGCAATTAATTAATTACCTTCACTTATTTATTGTATGAGGTGTGTTTTATCTTTATTAACTGTTTCAGGCACTGGGGAGATAATGAAAATGACAATTATAATGAGAAGTGTAATGTCTTAAGAGGTCTACGTGAATTGGTGTGGACTTGTGTGCTGCACTGATATCCGGACACTGCATATAGCTTTGCAGAGCTGTCTTGTTGGAGAGGGTTAGAATATGGAAATATATCTAGTACCTCTACTTGAGGTGTTCACATTTACAAAAAGAAAATCAGAGCAGGAGTCCGACGAAGGGTTTGTTTGTGAAAACATGTAGGCTTTCAGTCTCTAAGAGACTGTTTATGGTTACAGAATATTTGAAATTCCCTGAAAATCCTGAACTAGCCATTGATGAAGCATTGGTGACACTGTAATTTCTTAATTCAGAAAAATCTGCTAACTAGTATTTTTATTAATTGCCACTCTCAATTAGTACATAAGCCTAGAAATCTGTTAACATTGGTGTTGGTAGTTTTGGATATCATCATTATAAATGAGTTTCTGCAACATTCTTAGGTGCCTTTGAAATCACACAAAAATTAAGCTAAGTGGAGTATGGACTTAGCTTGAAGTATATTCTATGGCGTGGTAATTTATGAAGTGAATAACCCATGGATGACTAGATGGTCTTATAGAAGAACTTTTAAAAAATTGTGATAAAGGGGGCTCAGTTAGTGAAGTGTCCAACTTCGCCATCATGATCTCACATTTTGTGAGTTCAAACCCCACATCAGGCTCTGTGCTGACAGCTCAGAGTGTGGAGCATGCCTCAGATTCTGTGTCTCCCTCTCTCTTTCTATCCCCTCTCCCACTTGTGCTCTCTCTCTCTCTCTCTTTCAAATAAATAAATAAACATTTAAAAAATTGTGATAAAGAACATAATTTACCTTCTTAACCATTTTCTAGGCTTACAGTTCAGTAGTGTTAAATATATTCACACTTTTGTGAAACAGTTCTCCAGAACTTTATCTTGCAAATTTGAAACTCAATACCCATCAAACAATAGCTCCCCATTTTTCCCTCCTGTCAGCCCCTGATAAGCATTATTCTACTTTCTGTTTCTGTGAATTTGACTATTTTAGATACTTCATATAAGTGGCCTGCAGTACTTGTATTTTTGTGATGGGCTTATTTCACTTGGCAAAGTATCCTCAGGGTTCATCCACATTGTAGCATGTGAAAGGATTTCCTTCCTTTTAAAGGCTGAGTAATATTCCATTGTTATGTATATAGCACATTTTATTTATCAGTTCATTAGTCAGTGGACATTTGAGCTGCTTCTAACTCTTGGCTGTTGTGATATTATAAAGAACTTCTTAAAAATGATGTATAGTTTCTATCACAGGCTCATAATATAGTTCACTTAACAACCTTCTCCTGATGGATTTATAGGCCACTTATGGTTTCCCCTACCATAAACATCTGATGAATGTCTTTCACATAAATCATTGATTATGTCTCTGATTATTTCTTTATAATAAATTCCTGGAATGGAGTTACTGGATCAGAAGGGTGCACATTTTTATGGCTTTTAGTGCACACTGTCAAACTGTCTTCCATATAAATGTATGAATGCTGATTTCTTCACAACCTTGCCAGCATTTGGGTGTTGTTACTAAGAAGGAAAACAACAGAAGACCTTTGCCAATTTGATAGTTGAAAATGGTATCATAGATCATATTGTTGTTTTAATGTACGTTTTTTTAAATTAGCACCAAAGAGGTTGAGCTTTGTGTTTTTTGTGTCTGTCAGCTGTGTGTGTGTGTTGAAGATTCTATTCATATTCTTCACCTGTTTTTCTGTAAAGCTACTGTATATTTTTCCTATTGATTTGAAGACCTCTTTATAGAATCATTAGATTATATTTTTATCATATGTTGCAGGTATTTTTCCCCAATTTATCATTTTCCTTTTAATATTTATGGTGTTTTGTGACATTTGACATTTAATATAGCCAAATCAATGAATCTTTTCCTTTATGGTTTCTTTCCTCAGTGCATTATTGATAAGACTGGTGAAATATTAGGCAAAGCAGGTCTACTTTTTCCTGCTTCCTGCTTCAGAAACAAATGATATTATAGCCATTTTAGGTTAGTTTAGGGGAATATACATTTTATATTCAATCATTTACTCATTCAAAAACATTTATCAGGTGCCCATGATGTTCTAGGCACCTGTGTTAAGATGCCAGATTGCACAGTATGCATCTGGGTTGCAGAAAATGGTCCCCATCATGGATTTTCAGACAGTTTCAATTTCAAATATGTATTCCACCCTGTTGTCAGTCTTAGGTGTCAGATTACCTGTTCTGAATTTGGCTTCTGAATGTATGGATGTACTATCCTTGGGTAACATGCTCATTTGGGATCCTTCT
Source organism: Crocuta crocuta (assembly GCF_008692635.1). Lineage (NCBI taxonomy): Eukaryota > Metazoa > Chordata > Mammalia > Carnivora > Hyaenidae > Crocuta > Crocuta crocuta. The sequence continues at coordinate 1,357,926 of NW_027531873.1, read as the reverse complement.
TTGCATGTCTACATCTGGGTTCAGAGGCTGTAGCTGGAAGGGGACCAAGGTCCTGCTACAGTGGGGGGTATGAATGCAATGTAAACATTGCTCCCTCTTGTTCTAAGAGGGAGCAGCATCTGTTTGGGGTACCCAGTGGAACAGCCAAGTCCTAGTCATCACCCCCTGGTCCACATTGCTCATGCTGGCTCATTGATTTCCTTTCTAAGCTACACAGAAGTCAAAGCCTGAGATGGGACCCTCACTTCCATAGGCATCTTTTTTTACATTGTTGCCAGGGGAGAGGGCCAGAGTGCAGGCGCTGTAAACACTGATGATTCCCAACCATGTGAAAGACCCCCTTCAAGCAGCAGCCAACCCCAGAACCCCACAGGGTGAGGACCCATCCTGTGGTAGGGTGACCACCTTTGAGTCAGATGCCATGAAAACTCTCCACGTGAGGTATCACTGCTTCTTGGGCTGCAGTACTTCTGATGAGAACACTGGTTGATAATTATTAGGGTCACATGTGGCCGTATTATACCTTCATTGGATTTGGTTTCAGCCCTTGCTCAGGGCCAGGAAATGGATTTTTAAAAATCATACTGTACTGCAGTTGGTCAGCTGCCCATTCCTGAAGTGCTCTCCTTTGGGATTCTAAAAATTTTGTAGTTTTCCCCCTAGGAAATCCTTATAATTCAAAACAAATAATGGGTGATTATTAATTAATAGTTACTTTATAGAGAAGGAAATTGAGGCAGACTGACTCTTACCAGCCCACGCATATGGCTGCTCAGTGTCAGGGTGATTTTGAGCATATTTTGGTTTTATCTCCAGCTGGATGCCAGCTGTATTATGAGACAATATAAATTCAGAGACTTTTATTCAGAAAACTCTTACATCTGATCATCCTAGACACACTTGTAATTCTATCAGGTGACATTAGAGGGTCACAGACTCAGAGACAGAACAATCTGTATAACTGCTTTCCTAGAGAACTTTCTGCATTTTAATGGAAATGTTTTACATCTGCTCTGTTTAATGCAGTAGCCGCCAGCCACACGTGGCTATTGAACACTTGAAATGTGGCTAGTGTGACTGAGGAACTGAATTTTAAATTTTGATTAATTTTGGTTAATTTAAATTTAAATAGCCACATGTGGCTAGTCGACAGCACAGCTTTATAAAGCCCTGTGTTCATGGTTTTTTAAATTGTCATTCACTGTGAGAAGCACATTTTATATTGTACTGCAGCACAGATGCACTGTATATGCCTGAGCAAGCCCCCCTCCCTCATCACCAGAATGTCACCAAACAATATTTAGCCTTACTACAAGCAGTGTACGGTGGTTAATTTCTATTTTATTCTGTTCTGTTTCATTTTTTAAAGTTTTCATTTACTTATTTATTTATTTTTGGGGGTAGAGAGGCAGAGAAAGGAAGAGACAGAGAATCCCAAGAGGGCTCTGCACTGTCAGCACAGAGCCTAACACGGGGCTCCATCTCACCAACCATGAGATCATGACCTGAGCCGAAATCAAGAGTCGGTCACGTAACCGACTGAGCCACTGAGGCACCCTGCCTATTTTTATTTTTTAAAAGGAGTGTAGTTGTAAGCTCGGGATTGACAGCCTTAAAAACCAGCAATAATGTTTTTATTATTCACTTAGCAGTTGAAATATGAGATTTTTCAACACCTCAGGAGAATTTTTATAGTATGAAACTATTTTTTGAATATATAAGCACACATACTCTGGTTTCTCTTCAGATCATATAAATCTTTCGCCTTGAATATATAAGCACAATTGTGTAAAACAATCTATGTTCATATCAAAGTGTTTTTTTTTAAGTTTATTTATTTTTGAGAGACTCCAGTGGGAGGGCCAGAGAGAGAGGGAGAGAGAGAATCCCAGGTAGGCTCCACACTGTCAGTTCAGAGCCGGTTGTGGGGCTCAAACCACGAACCGTGAAATCATGACCTGAGCCAAAGTTGGATGCTTAACTGACTGAGTCACCCATGAGCCCCTGTTTCATTTTTCAAAATGGTGGTTTTGACTTGATAAATTGATTTTGTGACTTACGAGTGGGCTTTAAGCCCAGGTTTAAGAACATTGCTGTATGGTATCTGCCCCACATCTCCAAGCATTTCTGCTACCTTTTATTTCTGGTGTCTGCATCTGGCCCCCTTGCAGGGACTTTGCATTTGCTGTTCCCTCTGCCTGGTGTGCTTTTCCCTGTGTCATCTCATGACTGCATTTCTCTAATCCTCTCACATCCTCAGATTTCTACTTTACTGTTCACCAAAGATCTCCTATGGCCACCCTACTGGGATGCTCTGTGGAGCTCCCCATGCCTCTTATCCTGGCTTGCTTTTTTGGTAGCATTCATCACTTGACATAGATATCATTAGCTTATTGTCTGCCTTCCCAGCTAGAATATCAGTTCCATGAAGACAGTGACTGTTTTGTTTGCTGGTATGTCCTAGCATCCAAAATAGGCTTTCAATAAATATGCATTGAATAATTGAACAGGCAGGGCCCCATGATCTTACTGAGATTTTTGGTTAGGGCTTTAAATTTTGGGGGATGGAGAGCACAAGCAGGGGAGAGGCAGAGAGAGGGGGGACAGACAATCTGAAGCAGGCTCTTGTGCTGACAGGCTGACAGCAGTGAGCCCAATGTGGGGCTCAAACTCATGAACTGTGAGATAATGACCTGACTCGAAGTCGGATGCTCAACCAACTGAGCCACCCAGGTGTTCCTTTGTTATGGCTTTATATGCTGAGAGGTTTGTGGGAGTTTTCATTCATTCCTTTGGAGATACTGAATTCATCCCAGTGGCCTGGCTTGTGCTCTGGGCACTGGGGATAGATATACTAGAGAAGAAGGTAGATACATCTTTGTCCTTTTGAAAATTTTAATTGATGGAACGTTGTGCTGGAGGTTGTCTGAATATGCACCAGACAATTAGAGGAGTCAGGTGGAGATTTTATGTTTTTCTAATGTAAAAGCAGCCACAGAGTAGCAGAGCCACCGAGTGGTGGGGCCAGCAGTGCAGGGAGGTGCAGGGAAATAATCACAAGCAGAATGTGATATGGAAGCACTGGGTTACTGGTGAGGTGACCCATCTTAGCTGATACTGTAGATGTCTGAGAGTCCAAGACTAGAATTCAGGTCTCATTTTCCATTCCAGAAGCTCTCCATGAGTCTCTATAGGGTTTTCTCCTACGTTTTCCTTACAGCCTAGAAATAAAAATGGCCAACAACAACAACAAAAAGTTATTATTGCCTGAGTGCTGAGTGGCAAGCTGTATGAGAACTGAGTAATGGGGTTGTGGATAGCTATCTAATTATAATCATACCTTGAAATTTTTATTAGTCAGTCTTTGTATTTGATGGTTTCTGCTTACACTACGGATATGTTGGTGGTTCTTGAATCCATTTTGAAGGCACAAAGTGTTTCTATTTTTGGAGTATTGTCCAAAATACTCATCTTGGACCGTCATCTTTCCTTAGAGTCAGATTTATTATTCCTTAGACTTTTTCCCTGTCCTTCATCAGAGAGTCATCAGGATGGTGCTATTTTTTTCTCCTTTGTTGAGTGTACACAGTAAATATAATTTGTTGAATGGCTTTCTTTTTTTTCAACAGGAAGTCTTCAAAGAGAGCCTATTATAGTATTAAGCCTCCGTGTAATAAACAGTGGAGCTGGGCCAATAAGTCCAAAACATCTGAGCAATTTCTTTATATTGTACACTCGAGCTTTTAGATGCATAAATTTTACAGTACATCATCTGACACTATTTGTGATAAATATTCCTCAGTGATTAAATCATCATTTTATGATCTTAGGCACAGAAAGAGCATCTACAAAGCTACTCCCCACTCATCGAGCTTAAATGTTATTGTCCTGGTTTGTATATCAGGAATCTTTTATTATTTTTGGTTGGGCTGAACTAAAGAGGTCGTGTGGATTTTCACTAAACAGTTTTATGTAAGAAGTACCTTTTTTTCTTTTTTCTTTCTTTTCTTCCTTCCTTCCTTCCCTCCCTCCCTCCCTCCCTCCTCCCTCCCTCTCTCTCCCTCTCTCTTTCTCTCTTTCTCTCTCTCTTTCTTTCTCTCTCTCCTTCCTTCCTTCCTTCCTTCCTTAATGGAGGGACAGAGAGAGTAGGCATTGAACTGCCTGGTTGGTAAAACCAGAAAATGGACCCTGAAGTAAGAGAAGCTGTGTCTTGATGGCTGTGGTTAATAAATATTTACAGTGACGCCCTGAGCTGCAACTCTGCAGTTCTGTTAGCATAAACGTTTCATAACCACAGAATACTTGATGAGCGTGTGGGGCAGACAACTGATGCTGTGTATCCAGCAGGATGAAACTGCACTTGCCCTTGTTACAGATGTGCGTCTGCCTGCATCAGGGTTTTTTTGTTTTTGTTTTTGTTTTTTTAACTGAGTTAATGTGGTAGTCCCAGTTGGGATTTTGACTGTTCTCCACTGATGGAGCTCATGGGAGGGTGACAAGGGACCCTCTGGCCCCGAGGAATGACTATTGATTTACAGCTTCAGACGAAGCTAAAGCTGATAGTTTATGTTTTAAATAATGCATACTTAGCTCTGCAAACAAATGAGCCAGATCCTTCCTCTTGCCAGAGTCTCTCTAGAGGAGGGTGGAGGTGCTTGGGGCAGTGCATTAACTCCCTCCATGGCACGTGGGCCCAGAAAGTCCCTCTTCTCAGGGAGAGCTATAGCAGTGGAAGTTTTGACGCAGTGGCTTATGAGGAGAAAAGGGAAGGCACAGGGAGTGTGTGGGGAGAGTGGACAGAGGGGCTACTGGAATATACCATGGGGTGGGGGGCAGCTAGGGGGCAGGTCAGAGAGGGAAGCCCAGTTGGTGGGGAGATGGTGTCCTGCTACAGGGACTTTTAGACTTGTAGAATTAGGCAATTTCTCGCCACTCCAAGCATGGGCTGTGGACTGGTAGCAATAGCATCATCTGGGAGCTTGTTTGAAATGCAGAAGCCTAGGCCATAGCTCAGTCTTATGGATTCAGAATCTTCCTTAGACAAGATCTCCAGGTGATTCATATGTGCATGGAAGTTTGAGAAGTGCTGACTAAGCATTCTCATTTTAGTACTTTTGCAGACCCTTGGTCAAGCATTAAATATTAGTGACTTATAAAACGGATTCGGAAGCTATTCAAACCATGCTGGTTTGCAGTCCCTCCCCTTTTAGGGAAGAAAGGATGGAATAACAACAATAATGTGAGGTTAGCCAGAATTGCAGTTAGTGGGAATTTTAATGCAGTTTTGACCATAATGTACCAATGCCAGTGTGAACTCAGAGTGGTGCTTTCCAGACTCGAGAAGGCATCAGAATCACTGGAGGGCTTGTTAAAACATTGTTGGTTCCCACCCCACAGTTGCCGATTTAGTAGATTTTGGGATAGGGTCTGAGAATCTGTATTTCTTGTTTTTTTTCCCCTTAATTAAAAAAATTCTTTATTTATTTTGAGCAAGAGGCAGGGTGAGGCAGAGAGAGAGGAAGAGAGAGAATCTCCAGCATGGAGCCCTGCTCAGAGCTAGAACTCACAAACTGTAAGATGAGCTGGGCTGAAACCAAGAGTCAGGCACCTAACCAACTGAGCCCTGCAGGTGCCCTGAGAATTTGTATTCTAACAGGTTCCCAGGTGATGCTGCTGCTGGTCTGGTGACCTTGCTTTGACAGGTGTAATTCTGATTGTGGCAATTGTGTGTCACTTGTCTGTGTGATCCCTGCCCCATGAAGTCTGTGTTCTGTCACCCATACCTCTTAACTACTGATTCCCATAGTGTTGTCCATGATCCGCTCTACCTACAGATTCCCAGAATCCACTCTCTTGACCTTCTGAATTGGAATCCTTAGGAGTGGGACACAGGACAGCTCATAAGCATTCCAGGGTGACTCTTAGACACACATGTGTGCTCCTTCCCAAGTGCACTACATTGTTAGTTGCTCAGGTTTGTTTTGCCCTTTTATTTATTTATTTATTTTTAATATTTTTATTTCTAGGAGAGAGAGAGAGAGAGAGACAGTGTGAGCAGGGGAGGGTCAGAGAGAGAGGGAGACACAGACTCTGAAATAGGCTCCAGGCTCTGAGCTGGCAGTCAGCACAGAGCCCGACGCGGGGCTAGAACCCACGAACTGCGAGATCATGACCTAAGTGAAAGTCGGACGCTTAACCGACTAAGCCACCCAGGCGCCCCTATTTTGCCCTTTTATTGGCCCTTTGTCACTTTGCTTGGGCCACTGCTGCACTGGGAATGCCCTCCCACATCTACACACAAGATTCTCCTCTTCTTCTAGTTCTTCCTCAGAAGCTACAACCCCTTTGAGCCTCCTCTGATACCCCCAGCTGCATGTGATCCCTAGACTGTGCTTTTCCTTTAAACTAAGCTCTTTAAAATGAGATGCCGGTCCTTATATTTCAATCAATTATAAGAAGCCCTTTCATTCCTCCCCAAGTCCTCTCCTCTTTCTGAGTTGCATTTATAATATATGGCACAAGTGGCTTATTGTGAGGTATAGGTCAGTGGATGTTGCCATGAGAAATAAGAAAAAGAATAAGAAAAGCTTATGACTTTCAAAGTTTTAAGCCTTAAAGACTCAATCATACGTTACACAAAGTACCATTGCCCCCAATGCTGTTAAATATGTGATTATAACCCGTATTGATTGTAGGCTCCTGGATGGCTAAGACTGTCATTTATTCATCACATTGGTCCCCCATGTACCTGGCTGATAGTAAGTGTTCAATAAATATTAGTTGAATGGTATAAATGTGATTTATTTTTCTGCAAGTGAAGTTGACACCACTCCTTTTCTGCTTTGGTCATTTATTACGTGTGGAAATATATACGCTGCTCTGGATACTGATGAGAAGGCAAATAGAAGAGATTTAACCAGGAAAATGATGATCTTCATTCCAGCTTTAAAGGCACAAGGCTCCCCAGGAACTGCCAAGAGCCAGCCTATTTCTGCAGAATCTTGGATGTATGTGGGACTCAGGATGCGGAGTGCACAAGAGATGGGGTTGGGGAAAGGGATGCCCTCTTGGAGTCTCTGTTTGAAGGTCACGGAGAAGTCCTAAACTCCTCTACCCAGAGACCCTGGGTCTCTAGTGTGTCTATATCCCAGGCACTTAGAATAGAAAGCAGGCTGGGTGTCAGTGCTTGTTAAATGAATGAACAAATGGGTGAATGAATGAGTGAAATCCTGACTTTGAGTCCCCATCCAAGTATCAAATTTTGACCTCTTTATGTCTCATTTGGTTCATTTTTAAGGTAAGGATGTTATTATGTACTCCAAATTATGTCAAGGAATTTTTGAGAGCCTAAGATGAATTAATTAGTCAGAGAGCACTTTTTCTTATATTTAAAAANAGGGCTTGAACTCACGAACTGTGAAATCATGACCTGAGCCAAAACCAAGAGTCGGATGCTTAACTGACTGAGCCACCGAGGTGCATCTCTCTTTTTTTTTTTTTTAATTAAAGTTTATTTTTATTAAGAAAATTTTTTAATGCTTTATTTTTGAGAGGGAGAGAGACAGACAGACAGAGCATGAGTGGGGGAGAGACAGAGAGAGAGGGAGACACAGACTGTGAAGCAGGTATCAGGCTCTGAGCTGTCAGCACAGAGCCTGATGTGGTACTCGAACTGACCAGAGTCGAAGTCAAACACTTAACCAACTGAGCCACTCAGTGCCCCTGTTTTTTTCATTTTTGAGAGAGAGGGAGAGCATGAGCAGGGGAGGGGCAGAGAGAGAGGGAGACATAGAAGCAGAAGCAGACTCCGTGCTGACAGCATTGGGACCCGAACCCACGAACTACAAGATCATGATCTGAGCTGAAGTCAGACCTTCAATCGACTGAGCCACCCAGGTGCCCCTGAGAGCACTTTTTAAAGTGCTAAATATGCATTATTACTTAGATCATAAGAGGACTTTTTCTGTGTTTCTTACAAACAGCTCTTCTTGTTGGTTCTGAAGGCCTATTTTTTTTTACATTTCTCAATTAGGGGACTCTTGGTTCTCTTGATTCAGCTTATTCTCTGATATGGTCTATAAGTGCAGCAAAGGAAGTGCACATTTTGAAAGTATTTCTGTATCACCATGGTGTATCAAGGGTTCTTCCCACTAATACTTGTTTCTCTGACAGCTATATTTTATACATTTTATTGCAGCTTTCACTGAAGAAACTCTGGGCTTATAAGAATGATTTGTTGTGGCATTTCCTTTTGAGAAATAAGCTTCAAAATAGGATAAATACATAGGAGAGACGTCCAGGCGCAGTAGTAAGAGTGGGAGGAAGTCAGCATTTGGACTTGGATCTCCTGAGTTCAAGTCCCGACTCTGCCCTTCATTTGCAGTATGTGTGATCTTGGCCATTTTTTTTTTCTTTTGTAAGATTTTATTAGGGAGAATTTCAAGTATACACAAAAATATGCAAAGTAATATAATGAACCCCCCATCTACCCATCACTCATCTTCAGTGACTGTTAACGGATGGCCAATTTGTTTCAACGGTAACAGCATCTAGTCTTCCCCCAATATAATTTTTAATAAAATGCAAGATGTCACAGTCTTTCATTCATAGATATTTTAATATGAATCTCTAAAAAGGACTCTTTATTAGTTAATTTTTATTATTTTTTTCTTTTTCAAAGATTTTATTAAAAGTCCTTACAGAGCAATATCCAGACTCCAGATCCAGCTGCCAAGGAGATCCTATTATGCTGTGGGTACTGGCTGTGGCATGGCACGTGGCTCTGGCTTCCCACCCTTCGCTTTCAAAATGGGGGAGGTGGGAAGTATCCCGTCTTTGGGGTCCACAGTGCTAACCTGATCAGGCAGGGGCTTCTGAGCACCATTCTTACCACTTGGGTCCCAGGGAAGCATGATCTTCATGTTGATGCCAGCACACTGTGTCTGAGCAGTTCACGGGGCCCCGCTGTGAATCATCAGGTCATCCACAGACTTCATGGATTTAGCCCCCTGTCTTCAGAGGTTCCCAGACACCAGGACCTCACAGTCCTTGGCCCCACTCTCCACGATGAACCACAGCACACCACAGCAGCCCTCCGCACATCAAGGCCTCCTAGGCAGGTATAACACAAGGACTCTGCCTGGGCGATAGGGTGCAGACCTCTTGTGGTCACCTTTTCAGCACAAAGCTCTACACGCCCTCAGGGGAGCCCGAACTCTTCTGAACCATAGCAGTCAATTCCCACATCCACCTGCCCTTCTCACCAAGGACATTTTGAGTCCTGGTGGCCAAGATAATGATTTCTCTCCTGGCTGGTGTAATTCAGATCTCAACTCCAGAGGAGCCATCTGCAGCCAGCTCCTGCTTGAGAAGCTTGTTCAGATAAGCCTTGAAGATGCCCTCAGTGACCAACTTCTTCTTCTTGGAAATTGGGACCACCATCTTGCCGCCGTGTGCTGCCAAAAGGAAAGCAGATGAGGACTTTTTAAAAACAGGACTAAAATGTCATCATCACATCTGAACAGATTAATAATTCTTAATATCAGTAGAATCCAATTGTCATAGGGGCGCTTGGGTGGCTCAATCGGTTGAGTGTCCAACTTCGGCTCAGGTCATGATCTCACAGTTGGTGGGTTTGAGCCCCATGCAGGGCTCTGTGCTGACAACTCAGAGACTGGAGCCTGCATCAGATCCTGTGTCCCTCTCTCTCTGCCCTTCCCCTGCTCATGATCGGTCCCTCTCTGTCTCTAAAAAATAAATAAATGTTAAAAAATTTAAAAAAAAGAATCCAATTGTGAATTTTCTTTTTTTTTTTTTAATGTTTTATTTATTTCTAGGAGAGAGAGAGAGAGAGACAGCATGAGCAGGGGAGGGTCAGAGAGAGAGGGAATTTTCTTTTTTTTTACACTTTCTTTCAAACAGGATCCAAACATACTCCACATCTAATATTTATAAAAGTGTCTTTTAAGTATCTTTGAATTTATAGGTTTTCCCTCATTCCTCTCTCACTTTCTTTCTCTTTATCATATAAAAGTGCAAGGGGAAAAACACCCAAATTTTTTGCTTATGAAATTTGTCAACCTGGATTCTGCTGATCATATCTTTGTGGCATACTTTCTACAAATTAGATGCATGGCCAGATTTAGGTTATGGTTTTGGTTTTGGATATTGGACATGTTATTTACTCTTTCTGACTTCTGTGAAATGGGGTGCATATTACCCATCTTATACCTGTTTATGAAATTAAAAAAGAGAATATCCAGGGAAAGACCATACCATATAAACAGTAGTTGTCATTATGACTGGATTATACATTTTGTTAGCATTTGGGGGGCTGGGCCTAGGAAAGCTATTTTCCTCCCACACTGGTCAGACTTAAGAATGCAGCAGGTGCTATGTGAGGAGGCTGAGCATCAGGTGGTCTAGAGGTCCTGATCTACTGTATTAGGTTTGATATGAGTGAAAGTACTTAAACTCTTGGAGCTGTGCTCATGTCCTCAAATGCAGCTAATAACATAAATCCTCAAGGTTCTGAGAAATAGAGATGATGTATGTAAAGAGCCTTGAACGTAGTGCTCATCATGGGGTTGATGATCTTTGTTATTGATACTTTTGATACCTGAGTTCTCATGTGGGACTCGGGGGCACTTAGGTTGAAGAGCAGATTCTGGGTATGGCTGAGTGGGTGCTATGGGTTAGGGGTGTAACTAAAACTCTCTCCTCTTTTAAACATATTTGGGGTTAAAATAGCCTACCATATAATCAAAAGAAAGAAATGAAAGTAAACCGTTTGGGTGCTGAGCACAATTATATTTATTGGTGTGCAGATGTTGGGATGTGAATGGAAATATCTAGTTCTTTCCATTATGACCAGGAGAGAGGCTGGGATTCTGTTTTACACTGTATCAAATAATGTATGGGTCCAGAAACCCAGCAAACACCACCTTAGGGTGACAGCACCAGGACTGAGATGTAGCAACTCTTTTGTGATGTGGCCCCCCCACCCCCCTTTTTAATGTTTATTTATTTTTGAGAGAGAGAGAGAGAGAGAGCACATGAGTAGAGGAGGGTAGAGAGAGAGAGAGAGGGTGACAAAGAATCCAAAGCAGGCTCCAGGCTCCAAGCTGTCAGCACAGAACCTGATACAAGCTCCAACCCGCAAACCGTGAGATCATGACCTGAGCCGAAGTTGGACACTTAACTGACTAAGCCACCCAGGCGCCCCTGTGACGTGCTCCCTATTGATGCACTAAGAAGGGCAAAACATCTTACTGGGGGGATTCTTACTCAAAATGCACAATTTTACTCTATCATGAGAAAACATCAGGTAAAGCCAAATTTAGGGACATTCTGCAAAATACCTGACCAGTTCTCTTGGCAGATGTCAAGGCTGTGAACGACAAAGATGGAGAGGAACTGTCACAGGTGGGCAGATGCTAGCAAGGGCTTGAGAACTAAATGCAGTATGGGGACCAGGATTGGTTCCTGCATGAGAACAAAACCATTAGAGGCAAAGCTGGCAGCATTCAGATAAGGTCTGTCAAGTAGTTAATAGTAATTCATCACTTATTTTCCTGATTTTGGCAGTTGTATTATGGTTATGTAAGATGTTAGCATTGGAGAAAGCTGGCTGAAGGGTACTGAACTCTCTGTACTGTTTTTGTAATTTTCTGTAAGTCTAAAATGATTTCAAATGTTAAAAACATGATACTGGGATGCATGACAGCTTTTGCAAAATGTACTGTTTTATAGGAAGTGGAGGGTGCTTCATTTTTGCACATTAACTTAAGAGCTAGAAACACCAACTTACTCTTGAGCTAAAGTAGGCAGGTTGTATCTTGACCAGTGAAGTTCCTCACTGTAGATTGAGAGGGAGTCATGTCAACTCTTTCAGATTCCCCAGAGACCATCCTTGTGCACAGTTGGTTGGGCACCTGGGTTGACAGAGACTTGGTTGCATCATCTTTTATCTGGTTGATCTGTCGGATCTGACTGGCTGATAATGACAGTTCCCTCCTTAGATTGGATGCCATTATGTGCTAGATACTGGAGTGCTAAGTGCTTATCATCATTAATCCTCGTAACATCCTTGAAAGGCAGATGATAGTTCCCCCATTTTCTGATACATCTCACAGAGATTCATTTGCCCAAGATCACTCAGCTGGAGTGGAAATCTGACTTCAAAGCTCAGACTCTGACAACGGTGCCATTTTATTCTCCCTCTTAACGGGTGCCCTCCTGGCCAGTCTAATGCCTGTGTTCGCCGGCAGGCCTCCAGACCTGGCTCCTGCCTTATCATTTATCTATCTATCACTGGTTAGAAAGGAGGAATTAGGAAGTACTGGTATTTTTCTATCCTCCCTTATCTATTTAATCATACAGTAGAATTGTATGTGGACTCTTTGGGGGGCTGTTAATAGGTTTCTATGGTCAGATATTTTGGGGAGAACTTAGAGATAAATAAATAGTTCTCCACCTTTACCCAGGCAACTAAATACAGTTGGAGAAAACCACACAACAGGGCTTACTAGTCTCATCAGTTTATTACCATTAACTTTAGTGGGCTGTTCAAGCTGCCCAGCACTGCTATCACATTGCCTTAGTCTAGTCACCAACCTGCTCTCTGGGATAGCTGCTTCACACCTTCTCCCCACTCCTAACATCCCCACATCTCCTAAGAAAAAAACTAGTCCAAGAGAATTTCTGCAAGCCTTTGCTGCTTCCTTGACCAAGCTGCCTGAATCCTGCCTCCTCTCCTGTTAACGATGAGGCATCTTTGATTCTTGTGCACAAGACTGAGGACCTGCTGCCAGCAGTTCTGCCTCCCATCCCCTCTCCAGTTGCAAATGGGCATGTCATCTATCTTCCCTTTTAGAAGAGCCCCCACCTTGACCAGACATCCCCCTTCAGCTGCTGCTCTGTGCCTCTGTTCCCCTTTTCAGCAACCTCCTTGGAAGAGTTTTCTTACCGACTGTCTCCAATTCCTTTCTTCCCACTTTTGCTCTTTTTAAAAATTGAGGTGAAATTCATTTAACATAAGACCATTTTAATATGTTAAAACATGCAAGACAGTAGCATTTAATGCATTCACAATGCTGTGTAACTACCACCTTCATCTAGTTCCGAAGCCTTTTCCTCATCCTCACAGTGCCCCCCTTACTTGTTAAATAGTTACCCTCTATTCTTCCCTCCCACTAGCCTCCGGCAACCACCAAACTGCTTTCTGTCTCTGTGGATTTACTTATTTTGCATACTTTATAAAATGGAGTCATACAAGATGTTGACCTTCTTTCACTTACATGATGTTTTCCGGGTTCATCCATGTTGTGGCACGCATCAGAATTCCATTACCTTTTATTGTGTAGTAGTATTCCATTGTATGTGTATGGTGCATTTTGTTTATCTGTTCATTCATTGATGGGCATTTGGGTTGTTTCTACCCTTTGGCTATTGTGGGTAGTGCTGCTATGAACATCTATATATAAGTGTTTGTTTGGGTATCTGTTTTCTATGCTTTTGGGCATATCCCTCAGAGCGGAATTACTAGGTCATGTGGTGATTCTACATTTCATTTTTTGAGTATCTGCTGAAATGTTTGGTGGTTTGGGCCAAATGGCTGGACCATCTTATATTACAATGCACAAGTGTTTCAGTTGCCTTAACTCCTCATCCATATTTGATATTTCCTGCTTTTTCCCCCCATAGCCACCCTAGTAGATACGAAGTAGTATCTCATTATGGTTTTGATTCGCATTTCCCTAATGGCTAATGAACATCTTTTCATGTGCTGGTTGGCCATTTCTGTATCTTTGGAGAAATATCTATTCAAGTCCTTTGCCATTTTTTTCATTGGATTATTTGTTGTTGTGGAGTTCCCATTCTCTCTTGAATCCACTTTAATCAGGCTTTCATACTTATCATCCCACAAGTTACTCTTATCAAGGTTGCCAAGGGCTTTCCTCTTTGTCAAACCCAGTGGTCCATTCTCAGTCCTCATTTTCTTGTCCTCCCAGCAACATTGAAGGGGGGATCACTCCTTCCTTCCTAACATGCTTTCTTCACTTGGCCTCCCAGATGCCATTCTTTCCTAGTTCTTCTCAGTGTTTTTTGCTGGTCCCTTCTCATCTTCATGACCTCCAACCTTAAACTTCCTCATGCCTCAGCTTTCATACCTCCTGTCTTTCTATCTCCACTTCCCTGGGTGATCCCATTCTTCCAGCTGTTCAGGCCATCAGTCTTGGAGCTGTCCTTGATCTCTCTTTTACCTCTTCCTGGCTCTGCCTCCACAATATACCCAGACTCTGATCATATCTCACAACCTCCACTGCAGTCACTCTGTTCTAAACCACTATGATTTGTTATCTGGAATTTTGAGGTACCCTACAAATTGGCCTCCTAGTTTCTCTTCCTCTCTCTACCATGATCTAAACTGTGTGAAACTCAGCAGCCAGAGCAATCCTGCTAAATTGTGAGTCAGATCTCATGTTACAGCTCTGCTCTGAAGCCTCCAATTGCATCTCATTTTACTCCAAGTCTGAGCCCAAATGTCTGTATGATTTTGCCTTGGCTTCCTCTTCCATCTTGTTTCCTATCACTCTCCACCTTGCTCATACCACTTCAGTCACTGCTAACATCTTTGCTGTGCTGTAATTCTGCCAAACACATTCCTGTCTCAGGGCCTTTGCACATACTGCCTTTTCTGCCTGGAACGCTCTTTCTCCTGAAAGCCACATCGCTTTCTCCCTTCCTATTTCTGCCCAAATATCTTTTGCCAGTGAAGTCTCTGCTGATCATCTCATATACAAAAGCAACATCCTCTTCTCTCTTCTGATCTCCCTTCCTCTGCTTTATTTTTTTCCCTTAGTACTTATATATTGCTTGGTTTCCCCTTTTGGAATATCAACCCCATGAAAGCAGGGATTTTGTGGGTTTTTGTTTTGTTTACTGCTTTAGTCCCATTGTTTTCAACTATGCCTGATATAAAACCAAGGATACTTGGGGCTTTTCTTACTTTGTAATATGTAAATTTCCATTATAAATCTCTAAGAAGGATATTTTTGCAATATTCCCTCACCTTTTTTAAAAGCCATAGGGCCTATTTTTCACAAAATATTTTTGGGAAATGCTGGAATAGGCTTTTATTTGTATTTTATTTGTAAGTCGTCTTTGGGGTGATGGGGGGTGGTGAATGTTTTGTAACCTGAGTTTTTTTCCCTTGACTGATAAGGCATTTCAGCATGTAGGAAAAATGTACATCCAAAAGGCCTGAACTTATCCTGAAGGTATGCTTGGATAACTCATTTAGGTAAGATCTGGCCAATGCTTTCTTCTTTGATTTTGAAAAGTGGTTTTACATTTGAGTATTTCGGCATAGTTTCATGTTTATAAGCCAAGTGTGGTATAACTTGGAAGCAGTTTCTCCGAGAGCTATTGAAACAGTTCAAGCCTGCCCTTTCTTCTCAATGCCCCAGATGATCTCCACTGTACCCTTTGGGATGTCAGCATCCTGTAGAGTTGCTTAGGTGGCCTCTGTCCTGTTCTAGGACCAGTCTTACCTTGGCCCTGTCAGAAGCAGCTCTGAGAAGGCAGCAGCTCTTTCTGTTTTGTTTGTCATTATAGGCCCAAACACTTGCACCATGCTGCTCACATAAGAGGTGGCCAATTAATATTTGTTGGATGAACCTTTGAAGTAGCACCCGGGAAAGCTCCTTCACCACCTCATGGTGACTTGTAATTAGGGTTCAGCTTCAATGAATTTTCTTTGAAAATACATTTGAATATGTTCTGAATGAAAATCAAAGCACTTTCCCTCCTATTTCCATGATCTTAGCTTACAAACAATAATATGGGCTTTCTTGGAAAGAGTCTGCAGTTAGTCTGAATAGTTTGTGGTTAAATGGATTTCAAAAAAAGATCCCATTTGGGCTTTTCACTTGAAAGCCACCATAATGTATATAAAGTAGCTTGTGTGATCAGCATTCTCAGAAGAAAGTTGTTCTGATGAACTGTCTGTGTCATCTTTTGATTTTGAAAAGATAGAAGGAATGATGGTCAGCCTACAATGTAAATGGTGGTTTGATATTATTTCCTAGAAGTGGTCAAAAGAAGAGCAATGTTATTTCTAGAAATCGGAAAAATAAAAAATTGCTTGGAAAAGCTTAAGATTTGTATATTTCAGTCTGCTTTCTTAAGCATAGAATGATGTTCCCTTTCCTTTTAGCTTTTCCAGGTTGCTCTCTGATTTGCCTGGTAAGAAGAATTGTGTTATATCTGGCTAATTAACTCTGAGTGCTAATGTCTGAGGATTAGTGTCTTGACTTGCTCTAATTAAGTTCAGATTCAAAGGCTACCTGAATAGGGATGTGACAGACATTTGCTTTTGAAAGAGGTAGTAAAACCTCTTTAGGTGAGGAAGCAAATGGGGATGAGATTTAGACCGTGGCATTGGGGTTTTTAAATTTTTTAATTTTTTTGAGTTTTTTTCATAGATGTCACCATAGTTACAGTGTCTCTGTAAATCACACACATATTCCAGAAAGGAAAATGAAGAGGCTTGTGGTTGCAGGTGAAGTGACCTAAATTTTTACAGTTCTGTCGTTTTTAAAAATATTTTTTTTTTATTTTTTATTTATTTCTGAGAGAGAGAGAGAGAGAGAGAGAGACGGCGTGAGCAGGGAAGGGTCAGAGAGAGAGAGAGATACAGAATCTGAAACAGCCTCCAGAGTCTGAGCTAGCTGTCAGCACAGAGCCCGATGCGGGGCTTGAACCCACGAACTGTGATATCATGACCTGAGCCGAAGCCGGACCCTTAACCGACTGAGCCACCCAGGCGCCCCACAGTTCTGTAGTTTTTTAAAAACTGTTTTGCAGGGCACCTGGGTGGCTCAGTCGGTTAAGGATCCAGCTTCGGCTTAGGTCGTGATATCACAGTTCTGGGGTTCGAGCCCCGAGTTGAGCCCCGTGTCGGGCTCTGCGCTGGCAGCTAGCTCAGAGCCTGGAGCCTGTTTCGGATTCTGTAACTCCCTGTCTCTCTGACCCTCCCCTGCTCATGCTGTCTCTCTCTCTCTCTCTCTCTCAGAAATAAATAAAACATTAAAAAAATTTTTAAAAATACCATTTTGCTTCTACACATTTTATGGTTCTTTTAATTAGACTCATAGGACTGAGATGTTAAATGTCTAGTGGTCAATTAAAATATTTATTGAGGTCATGTGATGTGCTCGGCTTTGTCCGAAAAGTGTTGTCTAATTTAATTCTAAAGTAACTCTGAGATCTTGTAGTATGGGTTCTCCAGAGAGGCAACACCAATAGGATGCATATATACATACATACATATATACGTATATATATGTATGTATGTATAAATGTACCTATATTGATATCTAGAGATTATTATTATTATTATTTTATTTTAGAGGAAGAGAGCACGACCTGGGGAGAGGGGCAGAGGGAGAGAGAGAGAGGATGTTAGCAGACTCCAGGCTCAACGCAGAGCCCAGTACGGAGCTTGATCGCATGACCCTGGGCTCATGACGTGAACTGAAATCCAGAGTCAGACACTTAACCGACTGAGCCACTCAGGCGACTCCTTATCTAGAGATTTGTTATAAGGAAATGGCTCATATTCTTATGGAGGCTAAAAAGTCCAAGATCTGCAGTCAGCAAGCTGGAGACCCAGGAAAGCTAATGGTCTTAGGTCCAATCCAAGTCTGAGTTTGAAGGCAAGAGACTAGTGTCCCAACTCGGATACATCCAGACAGTGAGAATGAATTCCTTCTTACTCAGCCTTTTATTTTATTCAAGCCTTCAGCAGAGAGGCTGAGGCTCACCCACCTTGGGGAGGGCAATCTGCTTTCTGTCTAGTGAGTCAAATGTTAGTCTCATCCAGAACCACCATCACAAGAACATCCGGAATAGTGTTTAGTCACATATCTGGGCACCCTGTGGCCTAGTCAAGTTGACACATAAAATTAACTGTCACGGGTAGGTACTGTTGTTATCCTTTGCAGAGATGAGAACACAGATGTAGAGAATGGTTGGGTAAGTTGTCTAGCGTTATGACTGGCAATTGTGGAGGCAGAACAAAAATGTAGGCAGTCTGGCTCCCCCCAAATCCTTACTCTGAATTGGTACAGGAACTACCTTGCAGAGGAGGCACCTGAGATGGGGGAGGAAGGTAGGGGAGGAGGGAAGCAATGGGGTCCACCCAGGTAGAGGCAGAGCTGGGATTTGAACCCAGGTCTCCTGACACCTAGCCCAGCCCCCTGAAATCCTTCAGCTCCAGCATGAGGCATCATCTGCATAATGGACATTTCGCTTATGAAGGGAAAAAAGTTCACCTTTAGTTCTGCACTTGAATTGTTGACGTAAGCACTCTGTGCAGTAATTCTAGCTGTCTCACCTTATCAGCATTATAATTTGTGACCACAGTATTCTGGTCCTAGAAGATTCTCAGATGAGTTGGGCTGCATGGATGAGTATGGTAATTTTTAAAATAATGCCACCTTCCATTTCTAAAGCACTTCAGACTTTTTAGAGCACTCTCATATACACACATTATTTAAAAAATGGATTATTTTGGCAAAGTGGATTTACTCTCGGGTGATGGTCTTTCATGGATATGAATGGAAAAAAGGCTTTTACCTCCTCTTAGTCAAGATTAAAAAGGAATAAATGAGTTAAAAGAAGATGATGGAAGACAAAAGCGTGTTTATTCAAGCAGCATGATCACTGGGATGCATCTCTGAAGGAGATTGAAGAGCCCTGGACTGGGATGTAAGGGGTTATTGCAGCTGCTGTCATTCAAACCAGACAGCGCTGGGTTTGAATCGTGACCCTGCTACTTACCAAAGAGACACATTGCATCACCTCTCTGAACCTTTCCTTCTTTGTAAAACAGGACTTATACTCGGTACCTCACAGGTTGGTTGTAAGGATGAGAAGTGCTTGTTCGTACATGCCACATAATAAGCCCTTGATAGATAACTTACAGCCTCCCTCCCCCACCTCCTACAGTCGGGCCTGCCTTTACCAGTCTGGAGCCACTTGTGAAGACCTTCACCCTGCCTGCTCTTTCCGACCTCACTTCTGTACCTGTAGTGACCAGATCTGTACAGAGCACCTATTCCCCACCTTTGATGTATATGCCCAGACTGGATAAACTGATCCCTTGCCTGGTTCCTACTTTGCATTGTGGATTCCTTGTCTGAACCCAACCTGCCTGGCTGGCCCGTTACCACCTGCTCACCCCTTTTTAGCCCTGTCCAGGTCCCTCTTCCCTGTGCTATCCCTGATTTTCCATCGTTTGCTAACTGTTGATGTCCAACTGTGTACATCTTTTTTCCTTTGTTAGTTTTTTTTGGGGGGGCAGAGATTTGGTTCACGTGGGTCATTGCCCCCCGCCAGTTTTTATTTAAATTCTAGCTAGTTAACATGTAGTGTAATATGGGTTTCAGGACTAGAATTCAGTGATTCATCACTTACGTACAACATCCCGTGCCCATCACAACAAGTGCCGTTCTTAATGCCCATCACCCATTTACTCATCCTCTGCCCACCTCCCTCCATCAATCCTCAGTTTGTTCTCTACAGGTAAGAGTTTCTTGTGGTTTGCTTCTCTCTCTCTCTCTTTTTTTTTTTAATGTTCATCTGTTTTGTTTCTTAAATTCCACATGAGTGAAATTATATGGTATTTGTCTTTCTCTGACTGACATATTTCACTTGGCATTGATACACTCTTGCTCCACTGCAATTGGCAAGATCTCATTCTTTTTTATGGCTGAGTAATATTCCATACAACATTCCATTGTATATACACATATACACACACACACACAATACACACACATACACATACACACACATACCACATCTTCTTTATCTAAAAATGATTTTATCGGGTGCATGGTGGCTCAGTCACTTAAGCACTCAACTTCAGTTCAGGTGAGTTCAAGCCCTGTGGCGGGCTCTGTTGTGACACCTCAAAGCCTGGAGCCTGCTTCAGATTCTGTCTTCGTCTCTCTCTGCCCCTCCCTCCTCATGCATAGTTGGTCTCTCTCTCTCTCAAATATAAATAAACATTAAAAAATTAAAAAAAATAAAACGGGTCATTTTAGAAGGAGCTACACTATGTCAACAGAGATAGTAGAATTTGGTTAGTTGAGTCAAATTCCTGCTCATTTCTAGGGGGACAGTCAGTGAAGCTGGTGGTTTACTGACTCCATTGGCTTCACCAAACTGGTAACAGTCAAGCTGGCCACCAGTTTAGGCACAGACTTAGGTCCCATTCCTGGTTTTTATCCTATTTTATCTTATCTCCTTACCTTATCTGGATTCAGTTCCAGAAACACTGCTCAGAGACCCAGGTGTGTGAGCTCCCACTTTTAGTGGGTCTGCACTTGTCGCTCCCAAAAACACCATTTCCGGGGTGAGAAGTGTTCTTCTGTTGCCTTTGTCCCTTTCAGCATCTGTGTGATCAAAGTGCAGGGATTTGAAGATGCCTTAAGACATAACCTTGGGGCTCTTAGAAATGGTGATTCCTATTTTTGTTCAGGCCCATCAGATCCATCATATGCTTGTAAGTTTGATCATTTCTTTTATTATTATTATTTTTATTTTTTAAACTTTGGTCATTTCTGAACATGTTCTGGTCAGTTAGTGATTTAGAGATAAAAAAAAAAAAGTCTCCACATAGTCCTTCTCTCTGAACTAACTACATTTGTGACTCTTTCAGTTTCTCTCCCTACTATCTGAAGTGGGTCCTAATCCTTAGAAGGGAAATCTTCGTGATTTAGTTAGTAAGCCTTGGGCAATCCAAATCACCACGTGTCATTCATTTGTGAGGGAACAAGGCCTAGATAAAAGGTAGAAATTATTGAACAAAAGAGGGCCTAATAATAATAAAAAACTATCTCACAGTTTGGTGAAAGAACCATTCCTTTGGAAATTTGAATTTTGCTGTACCCTGAGGTTTGATCTTATTTGCATGTAGAATTCTCTTATATTGTAGGGTTGTATTAAGTTATAGCAATTATGGTTTGCATAAAAATGAAAGAATAAGTTATGTCTAACATCTCTTAGTTGAGCAATTCATGGTTAGTCATGTCCAGTTTATTCCGTCTGTAAGTAATAAGCCCCAGCTAGCCTCCCCTTTCTAGCTATCATGGGTATTAGGATAAATCTCAAACTCAATTAGGTGAACTCAAAGAGGACTTGTTCAACTGTAACTCTTTACACTTAACTGCCTGAATATTCCTTCTGACATTTCAGATCTTCCTTCTGAATCACTTTCCTTCTTTCTGAGTACAGTTGACCAACAACATGGATTTGAACTGGGCAGGTCCGCTTACACATGGGTTTTCTTCGATAAATATAGTACAGTACTGTAAGTGTATTTCCTCTTCCTTACAATCTTCTTAATAATACTTTTTTTAAGCTTCTTTCATTGTAAGAATTCAGTATGTAATACATATAACATTCAAACTATGGGTTAATTGACTGCTTCTGTTATTGGTAAGGCTCTAGCTCTCAGTAGTTAAGTTTTTGGAAAGTCAAAAGTTATATGCAGATTTTTGACAATGTGGAGGGTCAGAATCCCTAAAACTTCCATGTTGTTCAAGGGTTAAACTGGACATTCTTTTAAAATTAGTTTAGCGAGGATATGTTAGTTATGACCTCTATCCATTTTTGTTTGCCTGAGAATGTTTTGAAAGATAGTTTTTCTTGTTTAGATTGATAATTGTTTACTTTCAACTCTTTGAAGATGTCATTTTACTTTCATTCTTGAAGCTGAGAAGTCAGCTCAGTCTTTGTCAGTGATCTGTCTTATCTTTGACTGCTGTTATTCTCTTCTCCTTGATTTTAGTTTCTTTAGTTTCACTAAATGTTGAAATTTTGATGTCTAGATATTGACTACTTTTTATTTATTCTTCTTGGGATTTATTGTATGTCTTCAATCTGAGAATTCATCTTAATACAGAGAACAAACTGTGGGTTAATGGGGGAGTGGGGGAGAGGGGAAAATGAATGATGGGCATTGAGGAGGGCACTTGTTGGGATGAGCACTGGGTGTTGTATGTAAGTGATGAATCATGGGAATCTACTCCCAAAACCAAGAGCACACGGTATGCACTGTATGTTAGCCAACTGACAATAAATTATATTAAAATTTTTAAAAAATTGCCAGCTCTTATTTATTTGAATATTACTTCTACCTTAATCTCATTTTTCTATTTTCCAGAAATCTTTTTTTTATTTTTAATTTTGGGGATGAGGGACAGAGGCAGAGAGAGAGAAAATCCCAAGCAGCCTCCATACTCAGCATGGAGCCCAACGTGGGGCTTTATCTCATGACACCAGGATCATGACCTGAGCCAAAATCAAGAATTGGAAGCTCAACTGACTAAGCCACCCAGGTGCCCCTCTCCTTTCCAGAAATCTGATTAGACATATGTTAAGCCTTACTTTGTCCCTCATATAACTTAACTTTTAAAATGCATTTTAATGGGGTGCCTGGGTGGCTCAGTCAGTTGAGTGGCCAACTCTTGGTTTCGGCCCAGGTCATGGTCTCATGGTTCATGGATTTGAGCCCTGCGTGGGGCTCTATGCTGAAAGTGTACGACCTTCTTGGGATTCTCTCTCTCTTTCTCTCTCTCTTTCTCTCTCTCTCTCTCCCCCTCTCTCTCTCTGCCCCTCCCCTGCTCTCTCTCTCTCAAAAGAAGTAAATTTTAAAAACTGAAAAATAAAATGCTCTAAAAAATGCATTTTAATAAGTCTTTCCATGCTGCAGTCTAGGTGATTTCCTCAAATCTATCTTGAGGTTTATATATCCTGTCTTAGGCTGTGTCAATATGCTACTTACCAATTTTTTGTTTTCATTATTATATTTTCTATTTCAGAAATTCTATTTGACTCCTTTTAAAAATTGCTTATTCAATTCTTTTCATCATATCTTTAGTCCTCTCTATTATTTCTTTATACATATTAAACTGAATTATTTTTTATTTGTGTCTGATTATTGTAGTATCTCCAGTTTTCTGATAACTCTCACTCATAGTGACTTGCTTACTCTTGATTTTAGTGATTTTTTTTTTTTTATTGTGAGCTCATGTTCCTTGAAACTTTTTCCATGGGAATTATCAGAGCCCTGTGTTTGAAGTGTCTTTCTCTAGGGAGGAAGGATTTGCATTTGCCCTCGCCACGGGGTAATGACAACCAAGGGCTACTTCAATCACACTTTCAGCTCAGTGGTGGTTGTTGCTGTTCTTCTGAACCAAGTTGTAGTGTGAATTCTGGCCCCACACCTATATGAGTGTGGGCTTTTGGTTAGGGATTCTTAGGGGATATTTATTTGTTCTTTTTTTCTGCCTCACCAGGGCCCGGATAGATAAGTGTCCTTCTGACCGACAGGATTTTTTTACTGCCTCATTCTCTGAGGTTGTTTCTATTTGAGCATTGTGGCATTTTGGAAAGAAGTACTTAATCTGGTCTCTCAATATGATCAAGCCCCAGGCTTTGTTCCCAGGTGCACATACCAAAGCACTGTGTAAAAACCCAGGCTCTTGGGTCAGCTGATGTCCTTGGGGGCAAATGCTAGCTTTGCATTACACAGTAAAATTATACTTTCTTCTAGTTTCTGGCTTCTAGCTGTTTCCCTTTATTGCAATCTCAACCATGTTTTAAACCAGATTTTTTAAAAAATGTATTTTACCCCTTTCTGTAAGTGATTTGTATTAGAAGAGGCTTCTTCACCCATCTAGTTGCAGAAACAAAGGTACTAGGCAGTATTTTAGATGTTTGCAATACAGTAGTGAATGAGCAAGAGAGTAAGATCCCATCTTTCACAGAGCTTACATTTCAGTGGGGGTAGAGAAAGGAAACAAATATATAAATACCTAAGAATTTCAGATGGTGGTGAATACTATCATCTTTTATATTTTTAATTTATTTTTTAAAGTTAATTTATTTTTGAAAGAGACAGAAACAGTATAAGCAGAGGAGGAGCAGAGAGAGAGAGGGAGAGAGAGAATCTCAGGCAGGCTCTATGCTATCAGCACAGAGCCCAGTATGGGGCTTGAACTCACAAAACTGTGAGATCACGACCTGAGTTGAAATCAAGAGTCGGTGCTTAGCTGACTAAGCCACTCAAGTGCCCCAATACTATAATCTTTTAAAATATTCATAATGACCCATGCAAGGAATTTGATCCTGTATCTTGTTATACACTTGTATCTTTTAATCATTCCATCACTGTGTTGTAAGATGAAGCTACTGACTATTAGTTGAATGAAGCCACCTCATTATTAAGTGATTAGTTAAATCAATGATGAGGACAACATTGTAGAAAAGCCCTTAAAGTTGGGCTCAGAGTTAGACAGCATCTACATCTGCTTAAAGCAGTTGTCCTTATGTGATCTGTTAGGATATGTGTAAGACTGAAAATGACTTAGTGACAAGCTGAGAGCAATCATACAAGGCATGAATACAACTCCTCTCTGCAATTAAACTCATTTTAAAGCCATGTTATTATTAACAGAATATTTTGCCTCATTTTTATCAGTGATGTACAAAGGTCAAGGAGCAACAAATAATTAGTTATCTTCAGGTATTCAAATAAATCCATGCCTTTAAAAATTGGAAGCATGCAGAGAAAAGAAAAGCTAAAAATGTTTTTTTTCCTTAAAGAAATGATTAACACATCTGATAGTAAAATTGATGCAAGAGGTTCTGATCACCCAGTGGTCTGTTTAGGAATCATATACTACTTGAGAGAAAGCTGTTTTTATAAGAAATGTCTTAAAATATCAAGTCAAGAACCCAGTAAATGAGCATGGGTTACTGAGCCTCTTGTACCTGATTTAGAAACAGCTCCTGCTAATGAAATATGTCAGGAAATTTTCGGAGGTATGAACAGTGAATGGGTAAGATGCTAAATTTCTTAAAGTAGTTGATTTTGCTTGACACCCTCAATTGACTTGAACTCACTAGTAGTCAGAGTCTCACTGTTTTTTGGTGCCATGGACCCCTTTGGCAGTCTGGTGAAATTTATGGATCCTTCTCAGAATGATGGTTTTAATACTTAAAACAAAACCCATAGAATTGAAAAGGAAGCCAATTACATTGAAATGCAGCTTTATTCACAGACCCTGAAGAGTGTATAAGAACGTCTAGATTATTAACCTTGATGATATACTTAAATTACATCTATATTCTTTTTTTCATTTAATGTTTATTTGTTTTTGAGGGGGTGAGGCGCAGAGAGAGGAGACACAGAATCAGAAACAGGCTCCAGGCTCCAAGCTGTCAGCACAGAGCCTGATGCAGGGCTTCAACTCACATGACTTGAATGGAAGTCCGACGCTTAACTGACTGAATCAACCAGGTGCCCCACAATCTATTCTTGGAAAGAAAAAGTAGTTTATGATATGACTGATTTCCTCAATCTCTTAAGAGGAAATAGAGCTGGTATCAGCTATAAATAGGCACTGCAAATCAGTGGTCTTACACACATGTATGAATAATGCACTTCTACTGTGATAAGAACATGATACTTTGTAAAGGAAACTTTTGGATTCTTAGTTTTGTACTCATGGGGTTTCTAGTAAAATATGAAATTAGACAAGATCAGTGCTCCCTTGATTATTGACCTTATATGTTAAAAGTGACCTCAGAAAATAAACAAAAAGGAGGGAATATAAACAGAATCAATTTATTTTGGAAAGTTGTGATTTATTTATTAACTGTCACAATAGAATGAAATACTGTTTATTTATTGAAATATGAAAGAAAACATTGAACTGCTCCAAATCATCGGAGACAGTCTAACTGAACATACCGAGAGGATTGATTCATTATGTTATATTCATGTAATAAAATCCTATACAGCCATTAAACAGGATAGAGATATATGTGTCCTTATAGAATGAAGTCTAAGATATGTCATTACATGGAAAAGCGTAGGTGTAGATGAGTACATCATGTATTCTCACTTGTAAAAATGTGTCTATTAATAAAACATGTTGAGATTTCTGGAAAGAGGCACCAGTAATTGGTAACAATGATTGTTTCTGGGAGGGGAACTTGAGTTCTGGAGGCTGATGAGGAGACTAACTTCTCATTGTATATCTATTTGTACTGGTTGAATGTTTTGCCATGTGCACATATTAGTGGTTCTAACTAATGAATTGCCCTTGCTTCTGGCAGCTATTGATATTAAAATGAAATGGAAACATATAAAGAATATATACTAATTATGCCTGTCAAATAACATATTTCACTAATTAATACACTACTCAGTGCACCAAGAAGAAATTCTCAGCACTTGGGCCTGCTCCAAATAAGAATTCAGGGTGTGAATGGTGAGGCTCATAGTTAAGGCTGTACTCCTATGTCCCCTGAATGTCCTCCTGGGACCTGGTGTCTTCCTTCCATGCACACACTCTGCTTTGCAGCTGCCTATGTTCTCCTCCTCCTCCTCTCCTTGGTCTGTGAACTCCTGGAGGAGTGTGTCTCACACAGTGCCTGATGCAGAGCAGACCCACAATAAATGGTGGAAGAATGAGTCACTCATGATCCTTCCAGGAGTGAAGTCTAGAGATACAGAGATAAGCAGTGGGTGCTGAATCCCACCGCAGAGCAGCCAGACCCCATGTCTTGGTGGTTCTCAGCTGGGTTGGGGGCTAAGGGGAGGGTAGAGGCGATGAAAGGAAACCATGGAGGACTGTTGTCTGGTGAGAGCACCATTCCTTGGTGTCCTTGGTTTTGTCCCCAAACCTCTGTGTTGGGGGTGCTTGCTGGTGGAGGAGACAGCCAGCAGAACAGTGGGGGGCCGTAGGTGGGAGAGAATGAGAGAGAAATTGGGTAACAGCAGTTGTTCAGTGAAATTTCACAGTGCCTTTCAAGAATGAAATTCAATTTATATTTAGAATTTGATCTGAATCCAGAAGGAACACACAAGCTGGTTAATATCAAGACTCTGTAAGAAATAATTTGTGTCAGTTATTGAAAGGATTTGTAATCAAGCGTGAATGGAATGTCTGGTCACGCTCATTCATTTATTCATTCATTCATTTACTCCATATTTATTGTTGAGGTCTTGTGTGTCCTGTGAGGGATGCAGAGATGAATTAGATAGATCTTCTTGCCTAAGTAGCTCATCATCAGAAATTAATTTAGCACAATGGTTAAGAATGATATGTTGAATTCAGATTCTTGGGTTCAGATCCTGGCTCTATTCCTTGTCACCTGTATGGTCCTGAGCTAGTTGTGTAACTTCTCTGTGCTTCAACTTTCTCTTTGCTAATATGAGAAAAGTGCCTATGTAAAGTGCCTAGGCAGTGCCAGGCATAATCAGGATTCAATAAATGTCAGTTTTATGGTTTAATAAAAAGACAAAACACATTCATTGATCCGTTGAACACTTTCAGAGCTCCTGCTCTGTGTTAGGTACTGCTGCAGGCATCAAACAGAGACATAATTCCTGTCTTCAAAGAATTCAGCTGTTAGTTGGTGTACTAGTTCTTTCTTCCTTCCTTTGTAACAAATTATCCAATTCAGTAGCCCAAAACCCTGACAGAAATGACTTACGTCTCACAGTTTCTGTGGATCAGGAATTCAGGATCAGCTTGGCTGGTTCTGCTCAGGCTCTCTCATGAACTTACAGCCAAAATGTGTGTCAGAACTTCAGTCATCAAAAGGCTTGACTGGGGCTAAAGGATGTATTTCTAAGTGTCTCACTCATACGCCTGGCAAGGTGGTTCTTCTTCACATGGTCACTGCCTGAGTGTCCTCAAAACATGGTATCTGGCTTTCCTCAGAGCAAGTGATCCAAGAGCCCGAACCAGAAACTTCAATGCCTGTTATAGCCTAGCCTCAGAAACCAAACACCATCACCTCTGTTGTATTCTATCTGTCTCACAATCCTGATTCAATATGGGAGGGGACTATACACAGGCTTGGGTAGGAGGAGGTGGGATCCTCAGAGATTGTCTTGGAGGCTGGTGAAGACAGTTGGGGAGGAACACATGTAATCAGGGGGAAGGTGCTGTGATGTAGATATGCCACAGGGAGAGTCTTGTCAGGAAAGGAGGAGGCAAAGCTTGAGCTTGGTTTTGAAGGAAAATAACTGAGGAAAGGGAGTGCCCGGGGCAGAAGGAAGTTAAAGGGGAAAGGCATGGAGGCCAGAATAAACATAACATACTCTGGAAGTTTGAACACAACTGTTGGCTTGGAGCGGGGTCTCTCGTAGGGCAGAGACAAGAATGTGGTGATGATGTCAGTATTGGCCTGGCTATATGGGGCTGAGGTGATGGTAGTCGTGACAGGTTGTAACAGTTGTACTTACACACACAAATGAAAGAAAATTGTGTCACATTCATTAAGGATTTGCTCTCTGAAAAGCTTTGTGGTACTTAGGATACCCATGCATGCATCCATTCATCTGTCTACCCAACCATCATCTGACTAAGCGGTGTTTATTAATTACATTTGGACTATATGACAAATAGTCTCTTGAGAAGATGCACACTTTCTATTTTGTGGACACACACACAATTTGAGTATATTCTACTTTACTTTTTTTTCATAGCACTAATTACTACTTGGCATTATATTGTATTTTATGCTTATTGCTTGTGTTCATCTCTAGAATATAAGCCTCAAGAATATAGACTCCAGAAATTTTGCTTCATCTTACGTCATTATATACCCAGTGCCTAGAATAATGGTTGGTGCATGTGGGGGCCTTGTAAAGATGTGGGTGAATAAGAGGGAAGCGAGGTGATAGAAGTGTGCAGAACATGCTGTGGGAACTTGGGAGGGAATGTCCAGGTCTTCCTGAAGTGGGGAAAGGAAGTGGTTAGAGAGGGCTTTGCAGAGTCCTTGCTGTCTGAACTGGGTTTGTCAGGTGGATGCGCTGAGCATTCAACACAGAGGAGATCTTGTAAGCAAAGGAACGGAGACATATGAGAGTATGGCCACAGTTCTAGATGATGCTTGTCTTTCTGTGTAGTTTGTGAAACTAAAAGTAAAATCGCATGATAAGAAAAGCATCTTCCAGGAGTTGCCTTTATGTAATAATTCATTTTAAAAACTCCATCAGAGGAAGCATCCTTTGCAGATATTTCTGAACTTAAAACTCTACTAGTTGATAAATGCTCTTGGCTGTCTATGAAACACGAATACCAGAGTTGCATGTCCTTCCCATTATTGAGCTCTATCCTCAGTATTGCATGCATTTATCTTTTAAATATAATTCCTTGCTGCAGTGGCAATACATTTTAGTTTTTCCTATAGACTTGACATGAGATGTGTTTGTTGGCATCTCTGTTGACTTGAAGGCATTTTTATGTCCCACTGGCATTGGAGCCCTAGTTCAGGTTATTTTATAGTAAAGCAGGTTGCAGGTTTGTGATAAGGGAAGGTTGAATCCCATACTGTAATACTGTACTGTAGGACCAGCTTCAGGCCTTTGTAGGTTATTATTTTCCCAGTTCTCTTTTCCAGGGCAGGAATGTTGGCATACCTGAAGGTGCTTTCTTCACACCTCTGTGTGTCCCTTGTGTCCCTGAACTTCAGGAAAAGAGAAAAACCTTCATAGATTTGCAGGTGCCGCATTTATGAAATTCTCCTCAGTGGTGGCCATGTTCACATAATCTGGAAGTATTAATGCCTTTGAAAAACATTTTGAAACAAGCAACTTGGCTGTAAGAATTTTCCCTGGGCCCCATTTTTTTTTCTTAGTAACTCATTTTGATTTTTAAAAATTCACATCTACTCACACTTAGCAACATAAATATTCAGTACCAAAGAGTAAACCTTCATATGTTGGAAAGGCATTTAATTTTGGTTCTACGAAAAAAGTGGAATTTAAATTTGATCTTAAATTGGAATAGAAAGGTAACAGTGATTGTCTGTGGACAGTGGGATTATAGGTATTTTGTCTTCCTTCTACTTTTCATTTTCCCCCAAAGTGTCAGTAATGGAGATGTATTATTATTTTATAATGAGTTTAAAACCAAGAAATTTGCTTTTGAACTGCAATATGTGATTTCTAGGCATTCTCTTTTGCAAAATAGATTTTGATTCCTCACTCTTTTTCCTCTTCAGAGCTCATTTTTCAGTGTCAGCAATGGCGGATTGAGTGATGGCTTCAAATGGCAAATGAAGGGATGCCTGGGTGGCTCAGTCGGTTAAGCGTCCGCCGGCTCAGGTTATGATCTCACGGTTCGTGGGTTCGAGCCCCGCGTCAGGCTCTGTGCTGACAGCCAGCTCAGAGCCTGGAGCCTGTTTTGGATTCTGTGTCTCCCTCTCTCTCTGACCCTCCTCTGCTCATGCTGCCTCTCTCTCTCTCTCAGAAATAAACCATTAAAAAAAAAAAAACCCAACAAATGGCAAATGGGGATTCTCATTTATTAACTAAAAGTTGCCTGGAGAAGGTTAGCGGGGCAAGGCAGAGCCAAGCAAGTGAGACCAATGGCGTTGTCCGAGGCAGGGTTAGGCTGCCAAAGAGGAAACAGTTGTTCCCACTTCACAACTCTTGGTTGCTATCAAGAAGGGCCAGAAACAACCATTTTTCTCTATTATCAGTAACTGGGCATGTGAAGATACTAAGCCCAATTCTGCATGAACAGTGTCTTCCAAGATGCCTTTCAGCTGGTGCTTTTGAGATGCTGTCTCCTGACCATCCCCTCTGACTACAGTTACATACCCACATGCAAATCTGAGGAGCCCTAGGGTCTGGCCCCTAAATCCACCCATTCTCTTTCAGCCTAATTTCCGGTTATTCTTCACAGCCCACACAAACCCTAGGCCTGTGCACCTATTACCTCATGCAGGCTACTCCTGATGGTAGTAATAAAATAATATAGTTTTTTTTTTTTTTATTTAAGAGAGAGAGTGCATGCAAGTGGGGGGAAGTGACAGAGGGAGAGAGAGAGAGAGAGAGAGCGTCTTAAGCAGGTTCCATGCTCAGTGCTGAGCACATGATCCTATGACCCTAGGATTATGACCTAAGCCCAAATCAAGAGCCAGACACTCAACTGACTGAGCCACTTAGGCATTCCTAAAAGAATGTAGTTTTTAAACTAGCTCACTCTCTCACTCTCTCAGGCTTTAGGTAGATAAGCTTCTAAGTTTCTTTCTAGCAGTTGCCTATGACGACCTACTGTGTACAATTCACTGCAGATTCAAAAAGGAAGAAGGCACAGAATTGATAGCCTTACACGGGCAGATGGGACCCACAGGCAAACAGATTTTATAGAGTTGTAAGTGGAAATTGCCTCAGAGAAAGTGTAAAGTGTTATGAGCTCAGCTCTTTAACTGTTTATGAGAGGACAACATAAACAATCAACTTGGATATGTTTATAAGCATCCACAGGCACCTGAAAAAATGTGTTTATTTTCCTGAAGATTCTCTAACATATGGCCTTTTCTCCCTACACTATTTCTGTTTATTGCACACACTGTGGCAAGTTTATCATCCTTCATAAATGTCATTAAATTCTGCTTACTCTCCATTCTGAGTTAATTTGTTTGCTTTGTAGCCAAAAGGTTGTTTGAAGAACTGTTCTGCTCTTGTCTGGAAGAGAAGAGAAGTGTCTCACTTGTGAGATCCCCTTATCCTCCTCCTTCTACCCATTAGCCATGTTGGCAAAAGTAAACTAAGCTTCTCTCCAGAACGTATCCCAATTTAGAGGGCTGAGTGGGACAATCGGAAGAAAACCTCAAAAGCAAGGATCTTCCTTTTCCTTGGACAAGTCTCCAAAGAGCCAGCCCCTACTTCCTTTCCACTCTAGGCTTTTCTGGAACAAGAGATCAAGAGCAATGAGCTATCATTTATTGCATCTTCTGCAGCTTCTGCATCTTAGGAATTTTACATATATTCACATCAAATTCTCTCACATTATCAGATGAAGAAACTGAAGCCAAGAAGTCAAGTAATTTGGCCAATATTACATAGCTAGAATTTGGATGCCAGTCAACCTGACTCCAGAAACCAGTGTTTTTCGCATTGTGCTTAGCGACTTCTAAATCAAGATCCCAATGAAGAAAGAAAAAATAAGTTCCCAAACCAACAGACTTTAAAATAGTCTTCATTTATCAGTTTTCTCACACTATCAGTGTCCTGCCCTTCTTCTCATATCTAGGAGGCTGGCAAAAGCTGGGAGAAACAGTATGTGAAGAGAGATGCTCATCATAGGTATCCCCACTGTGAAAGAAAGGTTGTTCCATTTTTTTTTCTTGCTCTGGAAATCCTGTGGTGATTGGCTGTTGATGAGCTGGCTTTGTCTCTTGACCCATAGTTCAGCCCATTGGGCACTTCTCTGAGGACCACTCATCCCTCTCTGAGTGTCTTTACCAACTGTGGATCTTACTGCTTTGAAAGGAACCTGGAGACTGGGGTAAGTGTGGTAGGTTGTGGGGTCAGTGTCTCTGTCTAGTCTTTTTAATTAATTAACTTTTATTTTTAATTAATTAATTAATTAATTTTTAAATTTACATCCAAGTTAGGTAGCATGTAGTGCAATAATGATTATAGGAGTAGAATCCAGTGATTCATCCCCTACATAGGACACCCAGTGCTCATTTCAATAAGTGTCTTCCGTAATGCCCCTTGCCCATTTAGCCATCCTCACACCCACAACCCCTCCAGCAACCCTTAGTTTGTTTTCTATATCTAAGAGTCTCTTATGTTTTGCCCCCTCCANATATATATATATATATATACCACATCTTCTTTATCCATCCATCTGTTGATGGACATTTGGGCTCTTTCCATAATATGGCTATTATCGATAGCACTGCTATAAACATTGGGGTACCTGTGTCTCTTTGAAACAGCACACATGTATCCTCTTGATGATTACAGCTTTGTAATACATCTTGAAGTCTAGGATTGTGATGCCTCTGACTTTGGTTTTCTTTTTCAGGATTGCTTTGGCTATTCAGAGTCTTTTCTGGCTCCATACAAATTTGAGGATTGTTTATTTTAGCTTTGTGAAGAATGCTGGTGATATTTTATAGGGATTGCATTAAGTATGTGGATTACTTTGGGTAGTATCGACATTTTAACAATATTTGTTCTCCCAATCTATGAACATGGAATATTCTTCCATTTTTTGTGTGTCTTCTTCAATTTCTTTCATAAGCTTTCTATAGTTTTTGGTTTATAGATTTTTCACCTCTTTGGTTAGGCTAATTCCTAGGTATTTTATGGTTTTTGGTATAATTGTAAATGGAATTGATTCCTTGATTTCTCTTTCTGTGCTTCATTGTTGGCATATAGAAATGCAACTGATTTCCATAAAATTGATTTTGTATCCTGTGACTTTGCTGAATTCATGGATCAGTTCTGGCTGTTTTTTGGTGGAATCTTTTGCATTTTCTATATAGAGTATCATGTCATCTGCGAAGAGTGAAAGTTTGACTTCCTCTTTGCCAATTTGGATACCTTTATTCCTTTGTGTTGTTTGATTGCTGAGGCTAGGACTTCCAATATTATGTTGAATAACAATGGTGAGAGTGGACATCCCTGTCATGTTCCCGGCCTTAGGGGGAAAGCTCTCAGTTTTTCCCCACTGGGGATTATATTAGCGGTGGGTCTCTCGTATATGGTTTGTATGATCTTGAGGTATGATCCTTCTGTACCTACTTTCTTGAGGGTTTTTATCAAGAAAGGATGCTGTATTTTGTCAAATGCTTTCTCTGCATCTATTGAGAGGATCATATGGTTCTTGTCCTTTGTTTTATTAATGCGATGTATCACATTGATTTGTGGATATTGAACCAACCCTGCATCCCAGATATAATTCTCACTTGATCATGGTAAATAATTCTTTTAATGTATTGTTGGATCTGGTTGTCTAGTATCTTGTTGAGAATTTTTGCCTACATGTTCATCAGGGAAATTGGTCTGTAGTTCTTCCTTTTAGTTGGGTCTTTGTCTGGTTTTGGAATCGTGTCTAGTCCTTTTTATGAAGCAAGAGTTTTTCCTGCGTGCTTCTTACTGCCCACTCTGGTGACTCAGACCTGGCCAGGATATACTCATGCTCAAGCTTAAAAAAAGAATCTTTCCAGCTGGAATGGCACCTTTAAGATTCTTTTGGTGAATCTGATTAGTTCCTGGGAAGCTACATGCATCCTCAGAGTGGCCCACATAGTATAGCATTGCTCTTTCAGGTGGAAGCTGGATCCTTGCAAATGTCACAGGATAGATGAGCAAACGAGTTGCTGAGAGTGTCAGTGAATTGCAGAGGCTGTGAAAATTTTGAGGTTTCATGGAGGAGTCATATTATTTCTGGAAAGAATATCTACTGGGATGTTCTCTAAATTTTTTTGGAGAAGGTTTTAGTTTCAGCTTCCTCCAAATCTTAGGATGACTAGCAAGGGTAACGAATGGAGGACAATAGCTGTTAAAGTAAGACTGTCGAAGGGCATCCTCTAGTTGATGCTAAGTTCTAGCATGAGTCAGCAGTGTGATAGGGCTGGTTAAAGGCTGATTCCCTCCTGGGCCACATTAATGGAAATATGGTATCTAGAATCAGAGATGTAATTGTTCCCCCATACTCAGGGATGCTGGAAAGACACTCCTAGAGCATTGCGTTAATTTCTGGAATTTCACTAGTTCTGTTCTCTTTGTTTAAGGAATTCTAGAATATTTCTGGGTCACTTTCCTGAGCTCATAAAGCAGGAGTTGTCAGAGGTATCTGACATCTAACTATATCATGAATATGATTGACCAAGACCAGGTCGATGATATCAAGTTTCAACTTAAATTCCCAACAAATCAGATAAAAACAGCAAAGAAATATTAATACTTAGTCATTATTGAACATCTATAGTTTCTGCTTTGAATAATGTTTATTATTTTTGAAAAACCATTTTTATTATGCTTAAGCTATATGAAAATAAACTCAAAAGCAAAACACATTATTTCTTCTTCAACATCCAGTTGATCCATCCTAGGTGAATAGTGCTGAGCAAAATAGTATAGGGAATACAAATAAAAATAACACATTTCTGTCCTTCCTTTATTCCCCTAGGTTTTGACTCCTCTGTTACAAAACTGTTTATATTCTTTTTGGGGAAACCAGTAATACTGAATAAAAAAGTAAATAAAATTAAGGGCAAGGGTAAGATCCCCTCTGGTAGCAGAAAACTAGGGAAGCAGCTATTATAGAAGCTCTCTGCCTGGAACCAAGAAGTAAGCAGAAGAGACTGAGCTGATGAATTAAATATCACGAGGCCCTGGGCTCAGAACTGAAGTTTACTGAGAACTCTTCAAACCCTTGTTTATGCCCTAACTATCCTTACTTTACAAACATTTCTAACTAACTCCAGTTCTAGCATCCTTGGAATGTCAGCAAATCAGAGGCAACAAATGAGATGGGAAAGAGGGTATCACTGACAAAGGCCACTACCTTTTTAAAACACGGTAGGCAATAAATAAATATGGGCAGACACCCTGACAGTAATAGGGCTTGACATTAATAGCTAGGCAACAGATGTGACAGCAAGCTATAAAAATCTGTGCCTGGGGTAGGTTTAAATAGTCCCACTGAGCCCAGTGACCCTGAGGGCTTCATTACATTAAGGTGCATTATAGTAATTGATGTGTTTCTTCTGAATCCTATAGCCTGTGTTCATAAAGATGACCTGAGGCCTGCAGGAAAAATTAAATTATATTCAGTAGATGCTGTTTAAGAAGGTATATGAGTATATTGCAATTTTTTCTTAAACTTTTTTAGAAAGACATCCTTCCAAATGTCTAAAGCAGTGACGTTACCGTGAAACATCTTTTGAAAAGAATGGAGAAATAAGGTGAAAAGGAATTGCCAATTTGAAAAGAGTTTGAAAACCATTTGGCAAAATGCAAGTTTAGTGATTGCTACTTTGTTTTCCAGAAAGCATGGTTAGCCACAGGGACTCATTCTCCAAAGGAATTCTCTAAATTTCAAACAATAATATATGCTATAACTGTGCTTTCTAAAACAATAGCCGTATGATTACCAAACAGTCACATAAGACTATTTAAACTTAAAAATTAAGTGCCTTAAAATGGCGGGCCGGCCTGCGGTTGCAGCATCAAGCCGGTGGCTGGAGGGTATTCGAAATGGTACTACAATGCCGCAGGGTTCAATAAACTGGGGCTAATGCGAGATGATACAATATATGAGGATGATGATGTGAAAGAGGCCATCAGAAGGCTTCCTGAGAACCTTTATAACGACAGGATGTTTCGCATTAAGAGAGCACTGGACCTGACCATGAGGCACCAGATCTTGCCTAAAGAGCAGTGGACAAAATATGAGGAGGTAGCACAGCTTTTATGTATCTGACAGTACTGGCCTCGAAGGACTGAGCATTAGAAACAGAGACATGCATTTGTACAGTCAGACTTCTTAAGGTTATGTCAAATAAATATCCTCGCGGCAGTNGGCGGGCCGGCCTGCGGTTGCAGCATCAAGCCGGTGGCTGGAGGGTATTCGAAATGGTACTACAATGCCGCAGGGTTCAATAAACTGGGGCTAATGCGAGATGATACAATATATGAGGATGATGATGTGAAAGAGGCCATCAGAAGGCTTCCTGAGAACCTTTATAACGACAGGATGTTTCGCATTAAGAGAGCACTGGACCTGACCATGAGGCACCAGATCTTGCCTAAAGAGCAGTGGACAAAAATATGAGGAGGATAAATTCTACCGTGAACCATATCTGAAAGAAGTTATTCGGGAGAGAAAAGAAAGAGAAGAATGGGCAAAGAAATAATCATGCAGTTGAAATCTGTGGTTGCAGCTGCCCTCAAATATTTTTAAGAAGTTGGGTAAACCCAAAATGTACAACCTGGAGCTATTTGAGCTGCAAATGTATTACTTTAAATAAATGTCTATTGTAAAAAAAAAAAAAAAAATTAAGTGCCTTATTTTTTAANCTTAGCTGGACTAGCCACTTTCAAGTGTCCACTAGTTAGTTACCTGTGGCTTATATGGCTACCATATTGAATAGCACAGGTATAAAATATATCCATCATTACAGAGATTGTTTTGGACATCACCACCATAGAAAGTCAGGAAGAAGCAAAGCTTCATGTGGGGATTAAAGCAATCATATGGACATCTGTCAATATTAGTTTCTTAGTTGGTTTATGGGTGTTTGAGTATTTGAATTAACTTCATAGTGGGATTCCAGTTGGTTTGGTTCTGTTAGGGTGATAGTCTGAATAATGCTGTATCTGAAATGATCTCATGAATATAATGTTTCTGCATAATTTAGGAGTGGCCAGAGGAATTGTTTGAAAATATGATGCTTCTGAGAGCCTTTTTCCCAAATGTACAGAGGTTTCTGGAAAAATCACAGAGGTCACAAGGCTCTTGGTTAATTCCATGTGAACTAATTGGTGTACTTAATTTTTTCAGAGTTCATTCTGCACGATATACATTGGAAGCAATAGAGGAGAAATATCAACCCGGTCTTCCAAACAGATTTTACACAGTTTTCAATGTTTTATTTATTTATTTTTGATTAAGCGAGCGAGAGAGAGGCAGACAGAGAAGGGAACAGAAGATCCTAAGTGTGCTCTGTGCTGACAGCAGTGAGCCCCATGTAGGGCTACAACACATAAACGGGAGATCTAGACCTGAGCCGAAGTCAGGCACTTAACCGACTGAGCCACCCAGGTGCCCCTCCAAACAGATTTTAGGGAGCAAAAATGTTTCTTCTTCACAGATATGTTCAACTGGAACACCATTATGTTTTAAGTTATCTGAGGAGAAAATGTTCACCAAATCACCAGTGGTCCTATTCGTGAATGATGGTCATATTAAGAAGACATCTCAAAGAGGAAGACCAGTGAATTACAGGGAAGATAAAGGTATTCAATTACTGACCAAGGGGGCACCCCATTTAGCTGGCTGATAGTCTTCATGATATATGTGGTTTAAGATGAAAAGAAGAGAAACCAAAGTCAGTTTAATAGCTAACTTATAATTTAAGGAGGGAACAAAATGACTTTTTCAATCTTTTAAAACTCAAATCAATGGCCTCATTTATTTTTCTCCCAAGGGCAGCCAGTGCTCTGTGGGAGGTGGGGATCATGAGAATGTGATAATGGCCCATGTGTGTCTCTAGCACCTAGGTATTTTGTATACATGAGTGATGAAAACACACTGGTTTATGGAGCATGTTGAACTTGTTAGGTTGCATGTAGGAAACAATTTTGCTCTTTCTTATGTATTTCCCTTTTATTTCTTTGTTTTTTTAGCCACTTTCAGATAATAAACAAATAGTCTTTTCTCCTACGTATTAAAAAAGTTGGTCCAATGTACCATCACAATACAATTTAAAAGATATTTTCAAAACTCCAGTATAAAACACCTAATTTAAAACTTCTCTCCATCCCCAGAGCAGGCCTCCCTTGGTCTGGGGAAGAGAGATCTGTAATGGTTTTCATCTCCACTTCTTGCTCCCTTCATCCTTCCTTTGCCTACTGCAGTGAAGAGAATTGGGGATGGAGGAGAGGAAGGTCAAGGATCAAGGATGAGGAACGATTTCACCTGATACTGTAGTTTGAAATAGGACTTTCTGGTTTGGCAGGTCCACAACTGCTGGCTCATTATGAGGTGCTTTTGAGGGTTCTCTGGCTCCCCTGTTACTGAGGCTTCTCATTTTTCCAAGCCAGGGAATAGTTTCAGTCCCCTCTTGGAGCATGTGTGTGTGTGTGTGTGTGTGTGTGTGTGTGTATTGAAACATGCATCACACTGATACCTTTCCATAGAAAATCTCTCCCCACACCCCACCTGTGACTTCTCCCCTCTCTCATTTAGGGCCTAGAGGTGGGTGGTGGGCTCAAGCTGGCAGAATTGGCAACTCAGTCAACTCAGTTTCTTTTTTAAATATATATTTTGTTTGTTTGTTTGTTTGTTTATTTAATATAATTTATCACCAACTTAGCTAACATATAGTATATACAGTATACTCTTGACTTCGGAGTAGATTCCTGTGATTCATCACATACAATACCCAGTGCTCATCCCAGCAAGTGCCCTCCTCTATGACTATCACCCATTTTCCCTGCCCCTCCCCCCATCAGCCCTCAGCCTGTTCTCTGTATTTAAGAATCTCTTATGATTTGCCCACCTCTCTGTTTGTAACTATTATTTTTCCTTCACTCACCCCGTGGTCTTCTGTTAAGTTTCTGAAATTCCACATATGAGTGAAAACATAGTACCTTTCTTTCTCTGACTGACTTATTTCATTTAACATAATATCCTCCAGTTCCATCCACGTTGTTGCAAATGGCAAGACTGCCCTCTTTTTCATCTCCAAGTAGTATTTCATTGTATGTATATACCACATCTTTTTTTTATCCATTTATAAGTCAATGGAGATTTGGGCTCTTTCCATAATTTGGCTATTGTTGGTAGTGCTGCTATAAACATTGGGGTGCATGTGCCCCTATGCATCAGCACTCCTGTATCCTTTGGATGAATTCCTAGTAGTGCAATTGCTAGGTTGTAGGGTAATTCTATTTTTAATTTTTTGAGCACCCTCCACACCGTTTTTCCAAAGTGGCTGTACCAGTTTGCATTCCCACCAGCAGTGCAAGAGGGTTCCCTTTTCTCTACATCCTCGTCCACATCTGTTGTTTCGTGAGTTGTTAATTTTAGCCACTCTGACCAATGTGAGGTGGTATCTCAGTGTGGTTTTGATTTGTATTTCCCTAATGATGAGTGACGTTGAGCATCTTTTCATGTGTCTGTTGGCCAACTGGGTGTCTTCTTTGGAAAAGTGTCTATTCATGTCTTCTGCCTCTTTCTTCGCTGGATTATTTGTTTTTCAGGTGTTGAGTTTGGTAAGCTCTTTATAGATTTTGGATACTAACCCTTTATCTGATATATCATTTGCAAATATCTTCTCCCATACCGTTGGTTGCCTTTTAGTTTTGTTGATTGTTTTCTTTGCTGTGCATAAGCTTTTTATCTTGATGAGGTCCCAATAATTCATTTTTGCTTTTCTCTCCCTTGCTTTCGGAGACCTGTTGAGTAAGAAGTTGCTGTGGCTGAGGCTAAAGAGGTTGGGCAACTCAGTTTCTTGGTAGGTCCTGCCAAGATGGTT
Source organism: Crocuta crocuta (assembly GCF_008692635.1). Lineage (NCBI taxonomy): Eukaryota > Metazoa > Chordata > Mammalia > Carnivora > Hyaenidae > Crocuta > Crocuta crocuta. The sequence goes on along the minus strand of NW_027531873.1, from coordinate 1,317,816 downwards.
CTTAATATGCATTGAATGGTTTTGCCTTGTGGAACAGCGACAACTCTGAGACCATAGAAGTAGCCTTTAACACCCCGTTACAAAAGTATCTAGATCTCTCAGCCAGAAGGAGGCCTAGTTCAAGAGGCTTCTCAGCTGGGAACCCTGATTCCTACATACTTGATAATGAACCCAGGATTTAATGGCATTTTAATTTAATGTGCCCTCTCCCCACAAGGATTTAAGTCTCTACCAGGAGAAAAGACCAACACAAGTTCAGTCTGGATTATAGGTAATCTATGCTCATCTTGGTGTTTCCACAGCATTGATTTAATAAGCATTCATTGAGCCTGCTGGATTTTGGTGGTAGGGTGGTCAAGGAAGACTTTCTGAAGGTGGTGAGGTCTTCTGAACTGCGTTTTGAGACAGGAACGGCATATGGCTATGAAGATGAGGCCCAGCCCACTCTGGCCTTCCTTGGGCTGCACTTCTTTGTGGGGCTGGAGATATGCAGGGCTAAAGGCCACCCAGAGTCTATGTCCTCTCTAGAGTGTAGAATCAGTGTCCTGGTCTGGGTCTTCAGGACGTTGGATTCCCTGTCCACATCTGCCTCCATGGCCTGTATGGGCCTCATTTTCTCCTCCCAGGGGCAGACTGTGACATCAGAGTGTGAACCTATATAGCCAAGGGATGACAAAGAAGTGGCTGTTCCAGGTGGCTGAGACAGAAGAATTTATATACAGCCTAGGATTTCCATTTCTATGAGGTCTTCAGTGGTGTGAGTTGGAGCTGGCTGTGAGAAAAGCTGGTGGGACCAGCAGAGGACCAGGGACCAAGGGCCAGATTGAGAATGCTGTATTTGAAGCTGGCCTTCTAGGTCATTATTAAGGAATCAATATCAAGATAGGATAGAACATATTTTAGTAATTTGTCAGCTCGATTTATAACTTTGAAATATATACATTTATGGCCTCAGGGCCTCCATTTGTGCTCTTGTCCCAGGTTCTGGAAATGTTAGAAGTGGAACTACAGGTAAGCACATTAATTTGGGTGATTGGATAGCTGTAGGCCTCTGGATAGAAGCTAGCCCTAGATTAATTAGAAAAGAATCGCAATTAGGAAGAGATCCAAGAATCAGATGAATTTTAGGTGAAACCTGCAGTTATAGGAAGTCTGTTTGGTGAGGTCAGACCATCTGCAAGTCAGGGAGTGTGGGTATCTGAGGGGAGCTGTGTCAGAGTTGGCCTGTTGCAGATGGTGCCCGGCCCAGAGCAGGATGCGAGAATGATACTGGTGGGCAACTTGATGGTTGGCTCTGTTGTATTCAGAATGCAGACCTCTGAAAAAGGAGAGAAAGGGCAGGTGGTCGCTACCCAGGTGCGCTTTTTACTAATGATTGTGCTGATCAAGTGACAGGTTTCCCTGTCCTTCTATGGTTGGGATGAGAGCTCTAGGTGTTCCTGGGCTTGTGCTTTGTCCCCCATGGGAAGCTCTGCACAGAGTTAGGGAAAGTGTAGAATTAACAGTGTTAAACTTGAGAGCCCAAGACCTAGGATTTGGGAAATGGTGGCATCTGAAAGTGACAGCTGGGATGGTAGGAGTGGCAAGATGAGGAGTTTCAAGCTTTTAAACAGCATGTTTATTACTTACATTGCTTTTTATAAGCCTAAACCCCCCAGTTTTGATTGTAATTACCAGCTGCTCTGAGCTGGGCTTTTTAAATGGACTTCATTTATAAATCTGGACATTTGGGTGCTAGTGGAGAGTTTATTTCAACTTTACAGCAGCCTGAATTGATAACAGTGTTAAGGGATGCTGGACTTCACCCATTTATCTCCAACACAGCTATTTTTAATCTTGTTGGGGGCAGGGGAGAGAGTCACATCTGCATTCATTTGGACATAAACACTGACTCCACTGCTTCAGAAGTCTGTTTCCCCTGTGCATAAGTCTCTGTGTGTGTGTGTGTGTGTGTGTGTGAGAGAGAGAGAGAGGGAGAGAGAGAGAGAGAGAGTGTGTGTGTGTGTGTGTGTGTGTGCGTGCGCGCGTGTTGGGGAGAGGAGGTGGGCAGGCATGTCTTTCTGAAGGGTGGTTTTTTCAATGATCTTAGACATTTGGAGCCATCGCCTGACAGATCTGTGATCTAGTATCACATTGGTTATGGCCATGTGGCTGTGCTGTGTCTCACATAAGTTCTGTCTCATCGGGCTTGGCCCAGGAGGGTATGCTTGGTGCAGCAATGTTCTATTAGCTGCATAACAGATTACCTTTTATTTGTCACTATAAAAGGGGTGAGGAGGTGAAAAACCAGGGTCCTGGAGGATATGGAAAACTGCTTCCGATTCATGGGCTCCATCAGAACCATCCATCGGTCTTTTCCTTTGTTTGGCTCGTAGAAATAGCTTTTGTCCCACCTGCTCCTTTTCTCTTTATTTCTTCTCTCCTTTAGAACCCACAGCATATCTTTTATGCTCCCTCACTACACTCCCTACTCTTCATGAGAGCACTCCCTTTCACAGCAGGTGATTAAAATGTATGAGCACTCAGTGACCATGACTACCTTGGACAAGGCTACCTGTATTGCTCCAACATAGCAAAGAACAATTAATGCTAAGTGCTTACTGGCCTCAGGGAGAAACCTCAGCTCAGCTCCACTGGAGTGGAATTAGAAAATTGGCTTTTTAGTTGTACTTTTTGATGGGAGGGGTGGGAGAGCAGAGATTGAGATGAGGTGGAGGGCAAAGGAAGGTGGGTGAGCATGCACAGACCTGACTTGGAAGTGCTCCAGAACCCAACACTACACACAGAACAGCCCGTTAGCTGCCCGGCATTGTGAGTATGGAGATGTGTGATGGGAAAGAAATTCTGTTTGTTCAACTCACATAGTTGTGTGTATGTATCTGAGGGGTGAGTTAATAGGTTCTTGGGGGTATTGGAGCCATCTATTGGCTTAAAAACATGGAGTGGTATTTGAGTGCTGACATACCCAATCATTTCTTTAGCTTGCTTTTGTACAGGAGTATTGAATATTCAGCATCAATTGTGAATTATGTATATTTGTATGCTTGGTATTCAGTTATGTATTGTTGATCACAGGGACATTATACATATTGGGAAGGCTATAGACCTGGGATAGGATGTTTAATTAAAAATAATTCCCTTACCTATGTGCTTCTCCTAAATAAATAAACAAAAATTTCCCTTAATCACTTGCATTTTGTTCCTTGCAAAGATTGGTACAGGTGGAGATGATCCTGAGAGAATTGGAATTCCTGGTCTTAGCTGTGTGGGGTTATTAAAAATGGATTTGCATGTATATGTTGCTTTCTTCCTTTCTTTTTTTATATGTTTGTATGTAGAGGAAAATAGTCTGGAAGAATAAACACTAAAATGCCATGTGTAGTTTATCTCTGTACAGTAGGATTATAGGAAACTGATTTTCTTCTTTTTATTTCATCTCTGTTTTCTCATTTTCTACAATGAAATTGCTTTGCTGGGGGTATTTAAAAGTAGGTTAAAAAAGTAGACAATTAAAATTCAGTTGCGGAATTGATTTTTTCCTATTTAAATATACATAATTCCCTACCACTAAAGAATAATCACTTTTATGTCATGTCTTCATAAGAAATGTATTTATTTGGGGCGCCTGGGTGGCTTAGTCGGTTAAGCGTCCGACTTTCGCTTAGGTCATGATCTCGCAGTTCGTGGGTTTGAGCCCCGCGTCGGGCCCTGTGCTGACTGCCAGCTCAGAGCCTGGAGCCTGTTTCAGTCTGTGACTCCCTCTCTCTCTGACCCTCCCCTGCTCACGCCGTCTCTCTCTCTCTCCTAGAAATAAATAAAACATTAAAAAAAATGTATTTATTTTGCTTAGTAGAAAAGAAAACAAAGCATTCTTATATAGACCACTCTTTCAATAAAGAGAAAAATTGCTACTTAAAAATAAAATTTGTTGGGGCGCGTGGGTGGCTCAGTCGGTTAAGCATCCAACTTCGGCTCAGGTCATGATCTGATGGCTCATGGGTTCGAGCCCCGCGTCGGGCTCTGTGCTGACAGCTAGCTCAGAACCTGGAGCCTGCTTTGGATTCTGTATCTCCCTCTCTCTCTGGCCCTCCCCTGCTCATGCTGTGTGTCCCTCTCAGAAATAAATAAAAGCATTAAAAAAATAAATAAAATAAAATTTGTTAGGCCACTATAATAATCCTATCTACGGTGTACTGAGCCTCTATGGTGTGCCAGGCACTTCACACATATTACTTCTGGTTGTCCCAACAACACTGCATGGGAGGTGGTGTCATTGGTGTTTTATTAATGGGGTACAAAGAGGTTAACTGGCCTGCCTGAGGCTGCAGTAACAGGTGAGTGCTGAGCTGGGGTTTGAGCAAATGTCTGACTCTAAACTTTGGTTCTTCCCATATGTCCTGCTGCCTCCCTTGACATGAAGGCAGCCAGGCTCGCTGGTGTGGGATCTTAAAGGAGTTTGCTCTACCTCATGATTGCTATTTGTCCCCAGGCATTTTGTTCTACCTTATGCCTGAGAGCGAGATAGTTCATACCTGTGGACCCTTTTCTCCCAAAGGGCATGTTACTAATGCTCAATTACCTGTTTAAAAAAAAATCTATGCAGATAATAAAACCACCCAACATAAGCCAGCATTTATCGAGTGCTCACCATGTGCCAGACATACTATCCTTTATATGATTTGTCTCATTACATTTTTACAACAGCCCTGGGAGGTAGATTTAGTATTTTAATCTTCATTTTGCAAATGTAGAAACTGAGGCATCAAGATACCTCAACTTATGCAAGATCACCAGTTACTGAGTATTTGAGCTGGTTTTAGGATCTAGGTAGTCAACTCCAGAGCCACCTGCTTCATCAGGACAAGATGCTGAAGAAAGTCTTGGCTTCCTTCTTGATGGCTTACTATTGCTAAACCTCTTCCACACTGAGGCCATGACTGTGGGAGCTTTCTGGAAGAGATGATGGTGGATGCTGAGTCCCAAAGAGTGTCTGAGTCATTGAGTGGCTAGCCAATTCCTAATTCATAAGTGGATTGCTACCTGGACAGACTTTATCAATCAGCAGAGTTCTTCCTGTAGACCTTTGCTGGAGATAATTTGAATTGTCTAATGAACAGGCTTTCAGTAAAAACTAGATGGAGAGCAATGATATTTAGGAAAGATAATTGAAGGAGCATATTCTCCATTTCTTTGGAAACATTTAGTTCCAAACTGTGGCTGGTAGTAGACTATGAGAAGGTGACATTCTTGGACAACATTACCTTATCTGTGAAAAACTGTTTTCATTTAGCTGTGTTTTATATTAGCCTTCTAATTGTTTTTGAAGGTTTCAATAAAATAATCTGTGATACATTCCTTATGTAGTATCTCTAAGAGATTTTTCTATGGGTTTTGTACTGGGAAAAGCTTTGGCTTCCCTGAGAAGTTAGTGTATTTCTTCCCAAATAATAAGAATTATATAATTCAATGTATGTTTGCCAGGAACTTTTGAAGTAGAGAAACATGTATTCAGTTAATAGGGACCTGAGGTCCTGGGTTCAAAATCTGATCCTTCCATTTATGGACCAGGGACCTTGAACAAATTTCTTAACTTCCCTGTTTTTCTGTTTTCTTTCCAACAAATGGAAACAGTAATGCCATGTTTCCTTGATTCTCAGCCATACATTTTTAAAAATATTTTAACATCTTCGAAATCAAAGTGTTTTGTCAGAATTTAATTAGCATATTTTTCTTTCTTAATGATGCCTTGTATTCATTGAAATATGGCAGCTCTTTCAATGGGTTATTATAAGAACTACAGAAAATAACACATGCATATCACTTAACACATGAATATCATGAATGTTACGACCTTTTTTCAATACTTAGACCCAGGAGCTACAATTGACCTTCTTGTTGCCTCATCTTCTTACCTTCTCTTAACTGTTCTCTTCCTTTCATTTCAGTTTTATTTGTTTCATTTGTTAGTCCCTTTTGAAAGCCAGTATAAATGAATTGCCAAAAAGTAGATGGTGTTATAAAATGTATTAATTTTATGTACCACCAGTTGAAACCACTCAGAACAAAGACCAACCTCTTGGGCAAGAGAATAGTCAAGTCCATGCCCACATGTACCAGAGAAAAGGAAACAATGGCTATTTGTGGTCAGGCTAATCTCAGGGACACCACTGAAAAAGTAGCTCAGATGAAATCAGTGATTGTTTTTCTGGTTGATAATTATTGGTCACAGGTAGTCTGAATCTCTTTCTCCTCAGCAGGACATGTTTGGGAAAGACTGTTTAATGTTCTTTTGTATTACTTTCTATGACACCTTTCCTAAATGCTTTAACTTCTTTGCTCTAAATAATTGAACTCCTGCTATTTAGTGGCTCAGTTCTGCCCCTTTTTAACTAGGAAGTTTTTGAATGTTGTCTTCCACATTGCCTCAGCCACAGGTCTAGAATCTCTGTTTCTTAGAAATTCTCTCCTTATGCTCTGTTTCCAGAACCCTGTGCTGGTGCCAGGTGGGAGGGGGCAAATAAAACTGGAAGGGGCAGAGATAAGTTTGTTCAGTGCGTACACCATGCCAGACCTTTACTTGGCAGCTTACACATAGCGTCTCATTTGTAAAAGGCTAAAGAATGATGTGATCTGAAGAGAAACCAGAGTATCACACACCATCTCATTTAATCCTCGTGGTAATATTGTGAGCAGATATTATTATCACCTTCTTACAAATGAAGAAGCAATCTCAGAGTGGATAAATTTGTTCAAGCTCACACAGCCAGTAAATGGTAGATCTGTGATTTAAATGAAGTCTTGCCTGGTTCAAACCCATAATCTTTCCATGAATACTTCCTGAGGTCCTCATCCTCTGTCATTTGTTGGTTCATTCATACTTTCATCCACTCATTCAGGTATTCATTCAACTAACGAACATTTATTAATTGCCTGCTCTGTGTCAGGCACTGAGCTGGGACCCGAAGATACAAGATTAATAAGACTCAGTCTCCCCTGTAATATCGCAGTGGAGGACACAGACAAGCGAACAATGACACATTATAGATGTGCATGACTGCAAGGCCCTGTGTGCATGTGTGTGTGTGTGTGTGTGTGTGTGTGTGTGTTTACAAGCTAGTTAGGGCCCTTGCACTTTCCCCCCTTAATAACATTAACATTTACCTGCTCAAAAAAGTTAACATTCCCATTCCCTGTCCCTGCCGCGTCTCTTAAAATTCATTCTTTATGCTGCAGCTGGAGTGCTGTTTCCAGATGCATATCTCCTTATATCACTTTCCTGCTTGAAACTCCTTGATGGCTCTTAATGGCCCCAGGATAAAATCCAGGCTTCTTAGCAAGGCTTACTGGCCCCTTCTTGATCAGCCCTCCATCTCCCTCTGCTGTGATGTGCTTGATTCAGCTACCTGGGATTTCTGTGATGCTCTCATGTTACAGTCCAGGCTCCTGAGCCCCGCATCTTCCTCCACCCCCAAGTCTTTGATCCGGCTTTACTGAACTTGCAGATCTAAGAAATCAGAAAACATGCCTGGCTCTTTGCTCTGGGTATTCTCCCTGCCTGGAACAGCCCCCACCCTCCATCCCCCAACTTCTGCTGGACTGTATCTTCTTTCACTGTCACATTCTGCGGGAGTGTTCCCTGATCCCAGTACATTGGCCAGGGGCCTCTGACCTCTGCATGCATGACCCAGTTAGGGCATTTACATATAGTTTTACACCTTCTGTAGACTTGTCTATCTCCTTTATTGGCCTGTGAGTGCTGGGACTTGATCTAGTTGTCTGCTCAGTCCTCAGCAGCTGGCACCCTGACTGGCACATAGTAGGAGCTTAATACACATTGCTGAGTGAGTGGATCATAAATTTATATGCTGATAGGAAGAAAATAAAAACTGTTTATGACTTTTAACAAGTAAGCATTAAAAAATGGTTACCTTTCTTGGGGGGCACCTGGGTGACTCAGTTGGCTAAGCGTCTGACTTTGGCTCAGGTCATGATCTCATGGTTTGTGAGTTCAAGCCCTGCACTGGGGCTCTGTGATGACAGCTCAGAGCCTGAAGCCTGCTTCAGATTCTGTGTCTCCCTCCCTCTCTGCCCCTTCCCCACTCACACTCTGTGTGTGTGTGTGTGTGTGTGTGTGTGTGTGTGTGTCAAAAATAAATAAACATTAAACTAATTTTTTAAATGGTTAGCTTTTTTCTTGTATGCTTTCATAGTCTGATAGCTAATTTATTGTGTCAACTTGCCTGGATGATGGGATGCCCAGATAGCTGGTTACATATTATTTCTGGATATGTATGTGAGGGTGCTTCTGGAAGAGATTAACATTTGAATTGGTAGACTGGGTGAAGCCTCCCCAGTGTAGGTGGGCATCATCGCATCTGTTGAGGGCCTGGATTGAACAAAAAGGTGGAGGAAGGGAGGGGTGGCCATCTGCCTGACCGTTGGGCTGGGACATTGATCTTTTCTGGCTCTTTGTGCTCCTGGCTCCAAAGCCTCAAACTTGGACTGGAATCTACACCATTAGCTCTCTGGCTCTTGGGCCTTGAAACTGCACCAGCATCAATCCTGAGTCTCCAACTTGGAGGCAGCAGATTGTAAGACTTTTCAGCTTTCATATTCACCTGAGCCAGTTCCTTATAATAAATCTAATGTCTAATATATATTATATTATGTTATTATATATTATGATATGTAACAAATACATCAATATATCTATGTATCTATCTATCTATCTAGTTCCTATTGGTTCTGTTGCTCTAGAGAACCCTAATACACATGACTAAGTTGATTGACCTACATCTGAGACGCACATACAAGAAAGAGTACAAGTTGAAAATTTTGAGAAGCAGCAGCAGTCAGATGAAGAGAAGAGGAGTGAGAAAGTCTATAATTTATTGAGATGAGAATACTAAAATCTTTTGTTCTATAGCAGAGCATGTGATTAACAAATAGGAAACAACACAAGCACACCCATGCTAAGGAATCAACGGAAACACTTCTATATATAAAAACACTATATAAAAACCATGTTCAACAGAGAGAGTGACTGTGGAGCAAAAGGAAGGTTTTATCCCAGACTTTGAAGGAGGAATAAACATAGCAGTGCTGCACGTGACATTAAATCAGTGGTAGGGACAAAGTGGGATGGCTCCAGGAACATGGGACAGCTACTGGGAGCTTAGTAGGTTTGTCTGGTTGGAGTTGAGGTTCCCCATGGGAGAAGGAGAGGCTGGTAGAGACCTTAGCACAGGTTCTTGCTAGGCATGCTGGTGGAGTAGTTTGCTATAAGTAGCCTGGGTATCTGGTTGCATAGCAGAATCCTGAATATCAGATCCTGAGAGCAGTACTGCTGTGTGTTTATTTTCTGCATTGCTTTCTCTGCATGGTGTAGTAGATCCAGTTTTTTATTTCTAGATCAGCTTTCATGAATATCTACTATGGGGTGAGAGATGCTGGCTTTATTTTGAGAGTGAAGAGAAAAACAACAACAACAACAAAAATGGTGACACTCTGTAGTGAGAAACATGTAACACCCTGGAGTCTGACTTGCTTGTCTCATACTATCCCAGGGTTCAGGTGAATGAGAAGGTGAGAAACCCTGCACTTCAAAAAAGAGAGAGAGAGAAAAACAAACAAACAAACAAACAAACAAACAAACAAAGAAACAAAAGGTTGTCCCATGAGTTCCCTTGGAGGAGAGCAGTGGGTGCCTACAGACACCCCGTCATTACTTTCTCTGCATGTATCTACAGCCTTTTCCAGACAGCCATATTCTTCCACTGACAAAACGTTTGATTCTCAGTGACATTTCTCCATCATTATAAATAGCAGGGAGTTTTTAATCATTTTTTAAGTGCCAAAGCTTTTTTCGCCCAGTGGGGCTATAGCGGTTTGAGCAAAGCCATTTGGATCCTAAAACAGATCGATTGGCAAGTATTACACTTGGCTCTTCAAAGAGAACTGCTGATTTTAGCACGTTAGGAAGTTTTACAAGGGTATACATTTTCATATTTTTCTCCTGTCAGTAGTTTCCATGGCACCAAAATTTTTGTGTAGCAGTCGACATTCCAGGGCAGCTCCAATTATCTCTAAGGGTGTGATAAATTTTGAAAAAATTATCAAAAAGAAATTAGTTCCAATTCACTGTAGTTATGGGGAATCCCAAACCCTGGCAAAGAACATTCCAGAGTCACCCAGCTAGCACCAGGCAGCAGAGATTATTATCATCCCAGACCTGGGACACACCCATGGCCTCAGGTCTGTCACTGTCACATGATTTAGGATGGTGCATATTAACAGAATGCTTATCTTCTGTTCTGCCCCTCTCTCTTCTCCTGTCTGTTGTTTCTCTTTTATGTACATACTGGTGAGTGATGTGTGTTATTAATAAGACTTGGGAGAAAACACCACGTATGCAGTGAGAAGATTTAATTTTGTGAGTGTTGATTATCATTCTCAGCACTGCTTTGAAAATATATATTGTAATGAACTCTTCTCAGCTAAAATATGGCGTTACATGATCATAATTCTGGCTTCTGTGCCACTGGAAATTTGTGAGTATACTTTATCGCTCCCTAGTCTTGGGTGGAATGAAGAGCTCGAGCTTGTTTTTCTTTCTAAATGTTGTGGGGATATCAACAAATAGTTTGTAAAATGTCCTCAGGAAGGTAGAAGAAGTAGTGTTGGAAGAGGGAGCAAGAATGTTCTGTGAGCTGTGTTGGGTCTGGGCAGCAGTGGGCCTCTAATGGAGGTTTTGTGTTTGTTTCTGTTTCTTAAATAAACAGCTTTGTTGAGATACAAATTATATATTAAAAAACTCATCCATTCAGAGTGGAAAACTTGATGATTTTTATATGTTCTCAGGATTGTCCAAACCATCAACATCACTTCATTTTTAAATGTTTTCATCACCCCCAAAATAAACCCTGTGCCCATTAGGAGTCTCTGCATCTACTCTTCCTCCTGGCCCTATGCAACCACTAGCCTACTTCTGTTTCTGTGGATTTGTCTATTCTGAACATTTCATGTGAATAGAATGGTATAATACGTGGCCTTTTGTATGTAACTTTTTTTTTACTTAGCATGGCATTGTCAAGGTTTATCCATGTTTTAGCAAATATCAGTACTTTGTTTCTTTTTGATTGCCGAATAATATTCTGTATGTGTATATAACACATTTTAGTCATCAGTTTATGGATACATGGGTTGTTTCCACTTTTTGGGTATTGTGAACAATGCTGCTGTTAACACTCATGTCCAGGTTTTTGTGTGGACATGTCTTCAGTTTTCTCTAGGAGTGGAATCGCTGGGTAATATAGTAACTCTGTGTTTACCCATTGAAGGAACTGCCAGTGTTTTCCCAGAGTTTTCAAAAGCATTGTTTTACAATGCTACCAGCAGTGTGTGAAGGTTCTCATTTCTCCATATCCTCATTGATACTTGCTATTGTTTGTCTGTTTGATTTTAGCCATCCCAGTGGATATGAAGTGGTATCTAATTGTGGTTTTGGTTTGCCTTTCCCTGGTAGCTAATGATGTAGAATATCTTTTCATATACTTATTGGCTATTTGTATGCTATCTTTGAAGAACTGTTCAAATCCTTTGGCCACTAATATTATGTTTTTGACAACCAATTTTTACTTTTTAGAGCAGTTTTAGGTTCACAGCAAAATTGAACTGAACCCCCTTGCCCTTTCACATGCGTAGCCCCGCTCCCATTAATATGGTGCATTTGTTACAATTAATGAACCTACATTGAACATCCTTAGCACCCAAAGTCCGCAGTTTACATTACAGTTTATTCTTGGTGTTGTACGCTCTGGGTTTTAACAAATGTATAATGACATGTATCCACCATTATAATATCTATCAGACAGAATAGTTTTACTGCCCTAAAAGGCCTCCTTCACGCTCCATCTGTTTATCTTTTCTGCCCTTCTCACCCTGGTATCCACTGATCTTATTGTTTCCATAGTTTTGCTTTTTCAAGAATGTCATAGAGTTAGAATAATATAGTATGTAGACTTGCAGTTTGGCTTGTTTGACTTAGTAATTAATATATATTCAAGTATCCCCCTGTATATTCATGGTTTGATAGCTCATTTCTTTTTAGTGCTGCATGATATTCCATTGGATGTGACCCAGTTTTTCCATTCACCTACTGAAGGAGGTAGTTGCTTCCAAGTTTTGGTAGATACAAACAACACTGCTATAAACATCCGTGTGCATAGGCAGGCATAACTTTCAACTCAATTGGGTAAACATAACACAAAAATTGATGAATCATAAGGTGAGAGTAACTTTACCTTTGTAAGAAACTTCCAAAATGTTTTCCAAAGTGGCTGCACCATTTTGCAGTCCAGCCAGCAATGAATGAGAGCTCCTGTTGCTCCACATCTTTGCCAGCATTTGGTGGTGTTGGTGTTTAGGTTTTTGCCATTCTAATAGGTGTATCATGGTGTATTGTTTCCCTTTGTTCATTTAAAAATTGGTTTGTCTTTTTATTATTGAATTGTAAGTTCTTTGTATATTCTGGATACAAGTCCCTTATCAGATGGTTTGCACATATTTTCTCCTATTCTGTGTGCTGTCTTTTCATTTTCTTGATGGTATCCTTTGAAGCACAATGTTTTAAGTTTTAAAAATGTTTGATTTATCTTTTTTTTTTTGGTCACTGTGTTTCTGGTGTCGTCTCTAAGAAGCCATTGCCTAATCCAAGGTCATAAAGATGTACTCTTTGTTTTCTTCTAAGAGTGTCATGGTTTTAGATCTTAAGTTTAGATTGATAATGCATTTTGAATTGGTTTTTGTATATGATATGAGGTAGGGATCCAACTTCTTTCCTTTAAATGTGGATATCCAGTTATTCCAACATCATTTATTGAAATGATTATTTCCCCATTGGTGGTCTTGGCAGCCTTGTCAAAAATCAGTTGATCATACAATAGCTAAAACATGGAAAGAGACTAAGTGTCCATCATCGGATGAATGGATCAAANAAAAAAAAAAAACAATCAGTTGATCATAAATGTAAAAGTTTATTTCTGGATTCTCAGTTCTGTTCCGTTGATCTGTATGTCTGTACTTAATACCAGTGCCACCGTCTTGATGGGTTACTGTAGTTTTGTAGTAACTTTTGAAATCAAGAAGTATGAGTACTCTGATATTTTTTCAAAGAATGTTTTGGCTATTCTGGGTTCCTGAGTGGAATTTTTAATGCTAGAACACTACTTCCATTGAAGATTTTGGCTGCAGGAAGAAGGAGGTATGGTGGTGGCTGACAGAGGGGATAGTGAATTCATCATGATTTAGTGGTTTTTCAGGTGTCCATGGTAGCCCCAGGTGTTTTGGTAGGTTTCTTGCATTCTAAGTGAGGTATCTCACCTGACCCGTGACAGAATGAGAGATGGCAAGTTTGAATGCCATTCAGGAAATCTATTACTGTGCTGAACTTGGTAAGCTGCCAAGCTGGTGGCTTTAAAGGGAATGAGAATTTGCAGTTTTGTTGAAGGAGAAGTTTACTCTGCAATCAGCGGACTGAGCTAATGAACACACAGACCATGCTGATTAGGGAATAAGGCATTTAGGTGAATGAAAGGGGTTGGGTCTGCTCATTGAGAAGGCTTACCTTCCTCTCTCATTATGGACAGTAGAGAGGCTGGGGAAACTCAAGTGTAGTAACCTAAAGAGAGGCTATCCAAGGAAAGGAGGAACAGGTAGATGCTACAGGGCCAGAATCCAGAGCCCTTTGGATGCACTGAATAAGATCATGTCACCCTTCTGCTTGAAACTCTCCAGTGGGTTCCCCTTGTACTTGGAATGAAATCCAAACTCTGTACAGAGGCCTACTGGCATCTACCTGTCCTCCCCCTACCCCTTGTCATGGCTTAAGTCTAAGCTCAGATGTCACTTAGTGAAGCCTTTCTTGTGTAACCTATTAAAAATAACTTCCCCCGGTGTTACTTTGAAATGCATTACCCTGTTTTATTTGTGTTTTCTCATAGGACTTATCACTTTTAATAATTTCTCATTTATTTACTTATCTGCTTACTATTAGCTGTCTCTTCCATTAGAATGAAGGTTTGATGAGAGCAGACCTGTGTGCCTAACTCAATTATGTATCCCTGGCATCTGAAATGGTACTAGCCACAGAGTGGGGGTTCAATAAATAAGTGCCTGAATGAATGAATGAATGAATGAATGAATACAGATTCTAGATCTCAAGCCAGGAAACTGGAGCCCAGGGTCCTGGGGGCCCAGAATAAAATCCTGGCAGCTCAAGGTCAGCAGCCAGGTCAAGGGCAGGAATGCATCAGAACTCCACCAGCTAAGAAGAGACCACAGTCAGCTCCTCTGGAGGAGTCTCCCTACAGCCTCCTGGCTGGTACCTGAGCCCAAAGGGAGGAGTGTGTCCACAAGATAGAATGGCCACCCTCACTTTAGGTTACAGGGAAGGGGAGCCGGGCGGTCTGTTTCTGACATCTCTGAGAACATGAATGTGCATTTAACAGGATGTAGAAATCCACTGAAGTATGACTCACAGAAATGTTCCCTCTGACCTTCTGCCCAATGGAATGGAACATAATAAATTTCAAGATGTAAGATGTATATTGTGGGATTTTTAGAAAGGCACCACGATGAATAGTTTGTGGTGGAGTGTGCCTGTGTGGGGTACCCAGGAAGACACACACACATATGAACATCTATTTGCACACAATTGTCTTTGGCTATCTCTTTCCTTTTTGAGCTGCATTAAGGTACCACTTTGGGAGCCATTGGGCACTAGGTGAGGGTCTCTTATTTAGATTACTCTTAGCATATTCTACCCTTCTGAGCTTGTCAGTTAACTACCCCCTCAACGCCCTCCCCTGAATTATGAGTTTCTCAAAGGACTATCTTACTGTCTTTATATCCCTTTCCCCCAGCACAGTGCCCAACCCATATTGTAGGTGCATAACATATGTTTGCTGAATGCACAAATGCATGCACACATATTTGTGTCTAGGAACATATTTAGGCTTTGTCTAAGTTCATGGAATGAGGAAACAGCCCCAGGGGCACAGGAAACCTGCTCTACTGAAGTAGTGTGTTGTGTGGAATGCTGTGAATTAATAATAGGTAAGATGAATGGGCCACATTTGGACAGCCGGTCAAGGTTTGGAGAGAGGGGTTGTTGGCTTGTCACATAGAAGGACGAGGCTTGAGGTTTGCTCTGGGATTTATTTCCCTAAATGAAAAGGGAACAGAGGGTAAAATAACTCCAACAACATTAAAGTCATTGTCTTCAAAGGCCTGCAAGTTCCCCTGACCTTGATCTCCCTGATGACATGGTATCATTGTACCACCACCTGCAGTCCTGTGGCAGCAGCTGCCAACAGACACCATGCTACCGGGGTTCGAAGAGAGGCGAGTTTTGTTCCAGCCCAACAGGCTTGGATGGCTTTGCAGCCCCCAGAATGGGCAAGGATTTCTGCAAAGCTGTGTCTTGCAGGGACTGCAGTTTTGTCTTGGGAAAAACACAGATTGGCCTGAACTGGCTGAGGGGAGGAACAGAAAGAAAGAGGTTTCTCCGGCTTTGCAGAGCTGTTATAACCACATGGAGCAGATTTTCCGAGCTAACAGGCTCAGCCTGCAGAAGGCTGCATAGCAACAAGGGAGGGTGGATGGGGAGTTCTCCATTTCTGTCCTTGTAAAGAGCTGGTCTCAGACAGTAATGGCATTTTATCATCTGATTTTTATATTGTCCTCATGTAAAGAGTAATCTATGATTTCACTTTATATGAACTGATAGAATGACCACAATCCCAAGCCCTTTACTTGAACTACCTCATTCAATCCTTACAATTGATTATCCCCATTTTCACAAATAAGGAAGCTGAGACTTGGAGGGGTTAAGCATATTGCCTGCACAGTCACTCACTTAGTAAGACAGAGCCAGTATTTGAACCCAAGGCAGTTAAAGACCTAAATGGGATACATACAAATTTGCAAGACTTCAGATATTTCTTTTTTTTTTTTTTTTACAAATAGTTTATTGTAAAGTTGGTTTCCATATAACACCCAGTGCTCATCCCCACAAGTCCCCTCCTCCATGACCATTCCCCCCCTCCCCCCCACACCCATCAGTCCTCAGTTTGTTCTCATCATTCAAGAGTCTCTCATGGTTTGCCTCTCTCCCTCTCCCCCACCATTTCCCCCCTTCTTCTCCCCCATGGTCCTCCCTTAAGTTCCTCCTAATACTCCTATACGTGCAAACATACGATAGTTGTCCTTCTCTGCCTGACTTATTTCGCTCAGCATAACACCCTCAAGGTCCATCCATGTTGCTACACATGGCCAGATTTCATTGTTTCTCATTGCAATGTAGTATTCCATGGTATAGATAAACCACATCTTCTTGATCCATTCATCTGTTGATGGACACTTAGGCTCTTTCCATGTTTTGGCTATTGTTGAGAGTGCTGCTATGAACAGATATTTCTTTTTCAATAGAGAACACTATGATGTCTTTGTCCTCTTTGCCTTTGTTTGGGTGGAGAAATGGCATGGCCAAGGGCATGGAATCTCTGTGGATTTGTCAACCAGAGTCTGGAAGTGTTGGGAGGGCTTGGGACAGTAGCCCTCAGCTGCTTGTGTGGCAACTGAGGAGGCTCTGAGGCAAGGCCAGAGGGCATTCAAGCCACACACAGGCCACCTGGATGCCACCACCTGGTCTCTCCTTGAGGGTCTGTGATTGGCTATCGTTAGGAAGAAGAGCCAGAACATGGAATTTACAGATGGCTTGTTGAGGGATGAGATTGGGGGACATCCAGGCTGAGAGAGGTTGGCAAAGAATGAAAATAAATCTTTGACCAAAATGTAAGGGAGCAGTGGGCAGGAGGTCTGGGCTGCACAGAAGACAAGCTGGTCTTTGAAGCGGCTGAGACAAAGAGAAAGGGAAGGAAGTGCCAGGAATAGAATGGGAAATCAGTGGGAAATATAAAAGTGAATTAGAAAATCTGAAATGAAAGTTGTGTTAGGGGGATAAGAGAAAGCTTTTAGTTGTATTGGCATAGAAGAAAGATCTTGTGATTCCCAAGCCTTTTCTCCTGTTGTTAAGAGCATAACACTAGGTGTGGAAATTGAATTGAGGTGTGTGTTTTTGGCAGACTTATTGGGAAGGAAAAGAGGAGCTAACACTGGTTCTATTTTGATAGAGAATTAAACTGAATTTAAAAGACAAAAGAAAGAAAGAAAGAAAGAAAGAAAGAAAGAAAGAAAGAAAAAGAAAGACAGAAGAGAAGAGAAGAGAAGAGAAGAGAAGAGAAGAGAAGAGAAGAGAAGAGAAGAGAAGAGAAGAGAAGAGAAGAGAAGAGAGGACTGTTAGGACCAAGAGAGGCTGAGAACTCTACTAAGGTTCCTATTGAAAAGTTGTAATGTGGGGCGCCTGGGTGGCTTAGTCGGTTAAGCGTCCGACTTTCGCTTAGGTCATGATCTCGTGGTTCGTGGGTTCGAGCCCCGCGTCAGGCTCTGTGCTGACTGCCAGCTCAGAGCCTGGAGCCTGTTTCAGTCTGTGACTCCCTCTCTCTCTGACCCTCCCCTGCTCATGCTGTCTCTCTCTCTCTCTTTCTCTCCTAGAAATAAATAAAACATTAAAAAAAGAAAAGTTGTAATGTGCTGGGTAGTAGGCAGGATGTTGTTCTGAAAGATTGAGCTACCAGAAACATCCTGTTAGCTTATTTTCCAAAATTAAGTTAAATTTGGCTGCAGACCTCCATTTATCAGGGTGGGAAGGAGGTTCATATTAATGATGTGTTATATGGGTTTTTTAAAAACAGCTTTATCAAGATGTAATTCACATACCATGCAATCACCCTTGAAAGTGTATAATTCAGTGCCTTTTTAGCATATGCACAGTTATACAACTATCCCAATTTTAGAACATTTCATTAATCTAAAAAGAAAACCTGCACCCATTACCAGTACCCTAATTCTCTCAGTGCTAGGCAACTACCAATCTCTTTTCTGTCTCTGTGGATTTGCTGATTCTGGACATTTTACTAAATGGAACCATACAATATGTAGTCCTTTGTGACTAGCTTCTTTCACTTAGCATAATGTTTGCAGGATTCATCCATGTTGTAGCATGTACCAGAACTTCATTTCTTTTTATGGCTGAACACTATTCACTTGTGTTGTTTCCACCTTTTGGCTATGATGAATAATAGGTGCTATGAACTTCCGTGTACAAGTTATTGTGTGGATCTATGTTTCTGTTTCTCTTTGGTATATTCCTAGAAGTGTAATTCTTGGGTTAATTGGGAACTTTATGTTTGGGGTGTTGTTTTTAGCTGTAAGGTTGTAACAGAGTTACAAGGGGCTATGTGTACATTTTGAGGAAGGATCTCTGTACTTCAGTCCATATGAACACCAGAAGACGCTCATTGTCCAAGTCCTTTTGGTACATTTGAAAATTACTGGTTCTACTGTTTTCTGGGACCTCTTAGCCCCTCTGTGCCAAACTCTGTAATGGGATGGCTGCTATTTGCCAAGGCTGATATACTTTCAGTTTTCTTCCTTGGCAGTTGTATGCCACCTCTGTCAGAAGCCCAGCTACCTCCTAGGATATCACATGGAAGGAGGAATCTGCCTTATTTGCTACTGAAGGACATGACACAATTACCACCCTCCACTAAATCTACCATCAGCAGCTTACTTTTCTCCCTCCATATAACCACCAGCATTGAGTTTTCCTATTTGTAGTTATTTATTCAGGGATATCTTAAAGTTGTTTTAGTTTGTGTTGCTTTAATGGCTAGAACTGTTAAATTTCTCTCTCTCTCTCTCTCCCTCTTTTTCACTACTTTAGATTTCCTTTGGGTTAAGTGGAACATCTTCTCTGGCTCCCTTAATGAATAGATCTCAATTTTTTGTATATATTTACATAAGTTCTTTATATATACTGTTTTGAATAGTGAAAGTTTTGTTAGTTACATTTGTCATATTTCCACACTACTTCTAATTAACTAATTAATTTCCCAAGCCCATTGGTCTTTTCTCTTTTATTTTTTTAGTAGTAAGACTATTCTCTCATCTTTATCAGATAAGGGTTAGGGGCGCCAACCCTCGTACAGCTAAAACTCCACATATAACTTTTGACTCCCCAAAAGCTTAACACTAATAATCTATTGTTGGCTGGAAGCCTCACTGATAACTTAAATAGTCAATTTACACATATTTTGTATGTCATATGTATTATATACTGTAGTCTCATTATACAGTAAGTTAGAGAAAAGAAAATGTTATTAAGAAAATCACAAGGAAAAGAAAATAGTTACAGTCCTGTACTGTATTAACTGAAAAAAATTCATGTGGAAATGGACTCACGCAGTTCAAACCCATGCTGTTCAAGGGTCAACTTTAGTTAAAATCGGTTTTAATACACAATTTGCTGCCCTGTTTGAGATTTGTTATTTTGTCTCCCGGTATGTAAGGCACAATAAATCATTTTTAAGTTGGTATTTAATAACAGTTCTTTTTCCCACTTTTTTTTATTGAAGGATAGTTGACACACAGTGTTATATTCATTTCAGATGTGCAACATAGTGATTTGACAAGTCTGTGTGTTATGCTGTGCTCACAGGTGAAGATACCATCTGTCGCCACCATACAATGCTATTACAAAACCACTGATTGTATTCCCTGTGCTGTACTTTTCATCCTCATGATTTACTCCATAACTGAGAGCCTGGACCTCCCACTCCCCTTCCCCCATTTTGCCCACCCCGTCCTCCCATTCACTACACTCTGGAAAGCATCAGTTTGTTCTCTGTGTTTATGGGTCTGCTTTTTTTGTTTATTTGTTCATTTGTTTATCACATGGTATGTGTCTTACTCTTTCTGACTTACTTCACTTAGCATAATACCCTCTAGGTCCATCCATGTTCTCACAATGGCAAAATCTCCTTCCTTCTTGTTATTGTTGAGTAATATTTCATTGTATATATATATATGTACATATATATATACCACATCTTCCTTATACATTGATCTATTGATGGACACTTAGGTTGGTTCTGTATCTCAGCCATTGTAAATATTGCTGCAGGAGACAGGGTGGCATGTATCTTTTCAAATTAGTGTTTTTGTTTTCTTTGGGTAAATACCCAGTAGTGGAATAACTGGGTCATATGATATTTTTATTTTTAATTCTTTAGGAACCTCCATACTGTTTTCCACAGTGGCCACACCAATTTACATTCCCACCAACAGTGCACAAGAGTTCCCATTTCTCCACATCCTCACCAATACTTGTTATTGCTTGTCTTTTTTATACCAGCCATTCTGACAGGTGTGAGGTGGTATCTTGTTGTGATTTTGATTTGCATTTCCCTGATGATCAGATGTTGAGTATCTTTTCATGTCTCTTGTCTTTCTTCCACTTTTGGTTGCTTCTAATATGTCATTTATTACTTTCCTCTACTAGTTTGAATTCTGTTACCCAAGTGTATGTCAACTCAGTGATATTTGTTTTAATACAGCCCCATATAGTTTCAGTAACTGAAGCTGATCCAACTTCACTTTTTTTTAAAGTAAAAAAAGTCTTTGTTATTTCTTATTCCTCCAGATGAGTTTTACTGTGTACTTGTCTGGTTCTAGAAAGTGTTCCAGTAGATCTTAATAGATACTGTATTAATTTATAAGTCAGTGTAGGACATAGTTTCATCACCCCAACCAGCTCTATGCCCTTAACTGTCCCTTTCAAGCCCAGGGGCTCATTCCATGTCCCCCATAATGCCCAGTTTCCCTGCTTTCTCCTCTTCTTCTCAGAAGAAGTTGGAAATTTACCCTCGGATCAGGGAGCATTAGTCCATTTATTCAGGTTTTCTTTATTTCTCTTAATAGAGTTTTACAGTTTTCTTCAAGTCTTGTTGTGTCTCAAGTTAAATGAATATTTAATGTTTTGTATTGCTGTTGCAAATATCATTTATTTCACCCGACTTTTTACTTTTAAGCTGTCTGGCACTAGTATATGCAAAAGTTATTGAGTTTTGTGGATTTATTTTATATACTCAATTTCAAGCAAGTCATTTTCTGGTTACCTTTCTAGGACTACAAACATGTTTTCTGGGTGATACTTTTATTTTTTTCCCCCTTCACCATCTTTGCACTTAATTTTTTTCTTCTGTAGTTTTCTGTTAATATTTCTAGAGTTAAGTCAAATAGGGATGGTGGCAATGGACCTTTGCTGTCTCACTTCCAATAGGTTGAAAACTAGTGCTTCACAATGAATATGCTTATCCTTTCCACCAGGCTAGGACAAATTCTGCACCATTTTCTAAAAGAAATTAATTCAAAATAAATGCTCCATTTTACTGAGTTCCTTGTTGGCACATATTTAATAATAATATGTATCTAATAAATTCTTTCTTTGAATATGCTACATTATAAAAATAGGTTTTTTTAAACCTTTACTCATTTTTGAGAGACAGAGAGACAGGGTGCGAGCAGGGGAGGGGCAGAGTGAGAACACAGAATCTGAAGCAGGCTCCAGGCTCTGAGCTGTCAGCACAGAGCCTGACGCGGGCTCAGACTCATGGACCCTGAGATCATGAGCTGAGCCTAAGGATGTTTAACTGACTGAACCACCCAGGCGCCCCTAAAAATAGTTTTGTTTTGTTTTGTTTTTAATTTGTACTAGATTTACATGACTGAGACAAGCTCTACCTGATTACTAATGATATTAAATGTTCAGTATTTTCCTGATATTTTCATTAGGGAAATAAACCACTATCCAGCCACCTTTCCCCATCTCTTGCCTTTGTCCCTTCTTCCCTCATCCTCCTTTATTTTTTCTCTTTCTCTCCTCTTCCCTTCCTCCCCTTTTCCTCCCCTTCCTCTTCCTTCCTCTTCTTTTCTCTCTCTTCTCTCCCCTCTCCATCTCTTGCTTCTGGTGGTATCTTTGTCGGGTTTGGGAGTCAAGGCCATTATTTTATAAACTAACCTAGTTAATAGTGTCATCATTCTAGAATAGAAGATTCTTTCTATAATAAGTGGCTTGGAGAAATTCTCCTGTGAGTTCAGTAGTAACAGTGACCTTATTTGAGGAGTCGACAAGAGGATTATAAGTTGTTGTGCAGGAGAATCCTACTCTCTGGGGTCCCCTTTGGGAAGATGAATATGCCAGCCTTGAGTAGATGATGTTGGGGGTGATATGGGTGGGTCAGCTATTCAGGAGTTGGATACATTTGCCTAAAGAGAACAACTGATCTAGAATGGTAGGGATGGCCATTCCTATTTCAGAGAGTGTGAAATGGACCAGTGAGGTGGCATGGATCGCAGCTGGCATTCAACCAGGCAGGACAAGTAAAGAAGCAGGATAGGCTCTTTTTGCTCTTGGGAATCCTCTGACCATGGTAGTTATATTTCTAAACAAGGAATCAGCTTGGCCATTTGCTCTTTGTCTTTTGGGTCTAGAAAATATTCTTCTTGATCACATATTTTCCATACTGTGAGGGTTGCAAATGGCTTTGTCTTGGGTCGGTCCTTACCAGGAGCTCTTCTTTTCCTAAGTGTGAAATATGGAATCTTAAGGTTATTCTTATTATTTCAATCTTAACTCTAATTTTGGGGGTGGAGGGAGCTTGTAGAGCTTCTCTTTGAGCTTCAAGTTTAGAACACTGTTAAGTGCAAGTCTCCAGACTTGCCTTTGACTTCACTCCTGAACCTAACTCTGTAGCATGTTGACTGATAACCTATGTGGAGACTGTCTTTCAGCAAAGACCAGTGGTCTTTAGCCACTGGCCTCTTATGATCTCAGTATCACTGCCTTTGTTTTCCTTTTTTCTCCTGGTGCCTATGTCACATGGTGTGGATCTTCATTGTTTCCAGTTATGGCTATTTCTTCTGTAGTGGAGGCAGTGTAGTATATTATTATGAGCAAGGGCTTCTAACACCAGCTCCACCACTTAAAGTCAGAATGACCTTGACCAGTTATTTAAGTCCTGTATAACTTGGCTTTTCCAACTATACGATGAGAATCATGTCCACTCTCTTCATACAGTTGTAAGAATGAGACTATCCATATATAAGGCTTTATACAGTGCCTGAGAGAGGTGAGTATTCTATAAATACTAGCTGTAGCTACATTGTTATTGTCTCTTGGTATGGTAAAGCTATAAGTTAGGTTTTCTGTGGTTCTATGTGTTCTCCATTTGAATATTCTGGGCTCCAATTATAATGTATGTATTTTTTCCCCACACCATCAAGCAATTCTCTGACACCAGCTGAGTGTCCTATAGTTCAACTCATTCTGATACAGTACCTTGAGAGAGCACCCGATTCCACCAGTTAAAGGCTCAGTCCCACCAGACTGCCCCTACCTGAGATACCAGTCACAAGTCCAGGTCGTCACCTGTGCTTCTGACCAACCAGCTATAAATCAAAGGTTCCTACAACCCCTTCCTTCGGTTCAGTTAATTTGCTAGAGCAGCTCACAGAACTCAGGAAACCCATTGACTCACTAGATTACTGGTTTATTACAAAGGATATCAAAAGACACAAATCAACAGTCAGACGAAGAGATACATGGGGCAAAGTCCTGAACAAAGGAGCTTCTCTCCTTGTGGAGCTTAGGGCTGGCATGGTGACATGTTGAAAGTGTTCTGTTTCGCCAACTTGGAAGCTCTCTGAATGCATCCTTTTGGGTTTTTAGGGAGGCTTTATTACATAGCCATGAGTGATTAAATCATTGACCATTGGCAATTAATTCAGCCTCCAGCCTCTCTCCCTCCCGGAGGTCAGGAGGTGGGACTAAAAGTCCCAATCCTTCAATCACATGGTTGGTTTTCCTGGCAATGGCCCCATTCTTAGGAGATGTCCAGAGTCACCTCATTAACATAACAAGGCGCCTTTATTGCTCGTATCACTTAGGAAATTCCAAGAGTTTCAGGAACTCTGTGCCAGGAAGAGTGGATGAAGATCACATATATATTTCTTATTACAGATCACAATATCACACTGTTGTAATCACTGATGTGCTTACTCACCCTACCCCTTTTTTTTCAGTCCCACTCTGCAGTTTATAAGTTTACTGTAGTATCCTAACTTAACTGCCCAATAATGCTTTTGATAACTTATTTCTTCCTATATCTTTAAAATATATAGTAGTCATGCACCATGCTCCTCCTGGCTTTCAGAAAATCAGAGCCATTATTTAGGATCAACTTCCCCTCTTCTACTTAATCCCAATATGCTTGGGTTCCTTTTTCATCTCGCTGAATCAGAAGGCTCCCTTTACCCCCCAGCTTTGATGCTAATGGCCCAGCATAGATATGGGTTCTTTCTTTGCCACTTGCAGCCAAGCATTCTTGAACCTTGTGACCCGAGTTGAGGCTTAATTTTTTACTGAAGGCCTGGTGCTTCCCATCCTCAGGGAAAGGTCTCTTGTCCTAATGTAGCCCATCCATTGGAAAACTTGGGCCAAAAAGAGGAGTGTGTGGTCATCTTGCCAATTTTCCCTTTGGAGTTAACAAAGCTTTTGAGGATCTATGTTTTTAAGGATTCGTTTTGGATCATCTTACTTGGTTTTATTATTGTTTCTGTGGGTGTGAGACATTTGATATTTTTCTATTTTGGCAAATTTGGTCTAAAGGGAATCCTTTGGAGATGCTGCTACTCAACTTGTTGGGAAAAAATACTTAAACATTTACTTTATCTATGAAATCATAGTTTGTATAATTAATTTAATTAAGTCTCTATAATAAGTGATATTGTACCCAGAACCATGTTTCATTAAAGGCTAATGATCTTTGATAGGAGAGACACCGTAACAGCTTTCTACTCGTCATTTCACAAAGGACAAATTATCCTTTGAATCGTTGCCTGTGTGTAGAGATTCTTTTAACATCTTTCAAATGTCAAGGTCTTTCCAGATTAAAAAAAAAAAGAAGAAGAATTTGTTAATAACTCAACCACGGAGCTGCCTGTAAAACTCAATATCTGATGGTGATTAAGTATGTCACAGAAGCCTGATTACTGATGATAGAGCAGGTATTCTCAGCCTTATTCTACCCAAGACTTACTGTAGCCCATCAATTCCTAACAGTTTCATTTATTGGAACCACTACATTGCCATCAAACACTTTGTGGACCTATGAAAACAAGTGGCTTTAAGCATTTTCAACAGAGTCTGCACATGATGAATATCAAGAAGTATTACACAGATCTCCATAGTAATTGATTATTCACCCAGTCATAAATAAATTGCATTTCTTCACTCTGCTTTGACCTCTCAGAGGCCCACTAATCGGGAAAAGATAACATCTAATAATGAAAAGGCTGGTTGTTTTTTTCGATGTCAGTTTTGAGTTCAGGTTCCAGCAAGGACAGAGTCATTTGAGAAGGTTATTAACCATCTCTTTTTCTCAGCTCCAACTATAGATCATCATTTAGGACCACAGAGACTAATTTGGAGGGGGCAGGGCTGCTCAGCGGGGAGGAGATACGCATTGACCAAGATGTCCAGTCCACTTGATGGAGGCAGTTTGCACTCGAGACAAGGAACTGTGGTCTATTGCTTTTATATCCTTAGCAGCTAGCACAAAGAAGTTCTTGAATGTTTATTGAGTGAATGCCTTGGAGGTTTTTTGTGGGGCGGGGATGTTCAGGCAAAACCCTAGCATCTCAGTTTTGGAAGCATTTCTTTCCCCCGCTAGCCCTCAAAATCCTTGAGTTGAAGCATTGGTTTGTAAGTGCGAGTGCATTTTAAAATTACTTGGGAACTTTTAAAAAAGTGATATTTGAGCCCCTATCCTGAGATTCTGATTTAATTAATCTGGGGTAGGGCTCAGGCATAAGTGTTTTTCCAAATTTTTCTCGTATGACACTAATGTACAGCCAAAGTCAAAGACCTTTGGACTAATGGAAAGACTTATGTAGTAGTCTGAAGTTGAAAACCCAAGATTAGGTGTGTTAGAATCCACACTTGATTAGGCCTGATTGGGAGCTTGTGGATGGATAAAAACTCTATGTGTCTTATGAGTAGTTGAAATCTTAGAATTAAATCTAGAATGATCTTTCAGAGCTCTTCTTCCTTTTCAGTTCCATTGCTTCTTGTTTTTTCTTTACTGCCCCTTGGGGAGCAGGATGATATAATGGTCCAGAAACAGGGGCATTGGGAGACTTAGATTCTGTTCCATTGTCTTATAACAAGCTGTGTTCTTGGCCAAAGTACCTAACGTCTCAGAATCTCAGTTTCCTAACTGTTGGAACAAAGACTTGGAATTTTAGAATCTTTTCAGTTTGAAATATGGTTTGGAAAATGTGCATTTCTATGCTGTCCTACCCAGCAGTCGTGAGTCTATGATGTTTGTGGTATTGAAACCCAGAGAGAGTGTTAGGAAAATGAGTTATACTAATATCATAATTATTTACAGACCTCTGCTCCAGTGTCTGGGTAATTCCTAAATGTGAGACAGTCCATCTACAAATGTTCCCCTCAGTTTTCTTGAACAAATACCAAAAGATGACAAAAGGACTAAGTTTACTTATTTTCATTGTCAAAAAGCCAAATGGACAAAGCAGGAAGTTTTGGGTAATTGATTTAATATGATGTCTTATTTAAAAGTAATACACCATCAATGTTTATTAATTGCCTGTCATGTACTAGATGCTATTTTAGTGGCTTTATGCATATCCACTTAGTACTCAGAACAACCAGATGAGGTAGATTCTATTATTTTTCCAATTTTATGGTTAAGGAAATTGAGGCATATAAAGGTTAACTTGCCTAAGGTTACTAACCAGGAAGTAGAAGATCAGAGGTTTGAATTCAAGAAGACTAGTTCCTAACCATTAAGGCAAATTGCCTCTAGAAAACAGCCTTTATTTCTATGATGCATTTACTTATAAGAGCCCATCTTACCTGCCTAAGAACTTATGTGAGGTGAAGATGATTATCATGGTGGTGGTGTAGCTTTGCTCCATATAAGCCCGGGCTGACTGATGGGCTGCTGTCTTTAGCCCATGGTTTCCAAAGCCACTCCATCCAGCAGCATGTGGAGGAAAGAGAGTGGAGGGTCACACAGGAGGTTTTGATCATCCAGGTCTGGAAGTAGCACCTGTCTCTTCCAACTATACCCTCCTGGCTACTCCAAACAGAATGGAGTTCTGGAAAATGTAGTCTAGATGTGTGCCCAGGAGTAAAGGAAAGTGGGTTTGGTGAATAGCTGGCCAGAGTCTGCTGCTACAGCTAAAAATAATGAAAATGTCAAACACTACGGATTCTTGCTGTGTGCCAGGCATTCAATGATTTAAAGTTTGTAGACACATTATCTCAATAAATTCTGCTGACTGTCTTTGAAGTAAGTACTACTTCTTACAAATGCCAAATTTGAGGGACATTAAGAGAAATCAAGTGAGAAACCCAAGATCATACAGATAGATGATTGATAGCAAAACTTGGATTCAAACCCAGGTCTCTCTGACTTTGGAGTCAGTATTCATAACCGTTCCATATGTTTTACATCTTCTCAGGGCAGGTCAGTCAGGAGAGTGAGGTTCCAGTCCCATTTTTGTCATTAATAGTATAATACAGGACTTAAGTAATGAGGCACCTCGGAATGTGGGGAACACTAGTTATTGTTCCTCTCTCTTACCCAAGACCCAGGCATGAAGGGTCTGAGTCTGGTCTCAGAGTTGGTAGAACCGCTTAATTTACTTCTAATTAGCAGCTTTTTCTAAATCCTGCATTCACATAAGTTCAAACAGATGTAAAATGCCCCCCCCCCCCATGTTCCCAGCACATCTACTTGCAGCTGCAGTCAGGTACATTAGCAGGCATCCAGGTACCTGCCTTTTCATTGACATTTAACACAGAGCCTTTCAAACTCTAGCATGCCCATAAATCACTTGGGATCCTATTAATATGAAGATTCTGCTTCTGCAGGTCTGGGACAAGGCCTGAGATGCTGTATTTCTACCAAGCCTTCAGGTAATGCCCACCCTGCTGATCTCTCAACTACACTTTGAATAGCAAGAATCTGGTGCTTGTATAACAGATGGAATCAGCCTGCTCCCTTCTCAGTTTGTTTTAGCACTTTGTTCCTATCTGTCATCTCACTCATTTTCGTGCCCTGTAGCTAATGAGATAGGTGTCTGCCTTCTCAACTAGATTCTGAATTTCTTGAGGCCTGAGACCATTGATACTTGAAACTTTTATGTCTGGCTTAATGCCTGATTCATAATCATTGCTAAATTCCTGTGTTCTGAGTGGATGACTAATGACTGCAAGTTTAAGTATGAAGAAAGGCTTTGGGAGTCTTGCTCTTGAGGAACTGTCCGGGGTATTACTTCTCACCCTGTAGGGTGCTGTGTGAAAACTGCTAGCTGGCCATCAGCATGTCCCATGGGGCTTTTGGTCCTTTGGTTCCTTCACTGTTCATATGGCATTGCAATGTGATGCAAGACCAAAGATTAAAGGGATACATAGGAAATTGCCAGGCTAATGTTAATTTGGGGGGGGTGTAGGAAGAAAGATCTGGGATACACAATCCATACACTTCCATCCAGCCAACATTGAGGAATTACAGTTCCTATTTGGCTGTTTTCTTGTACATACTAGGTTTTGAATCTGGAAGTGCAAACTAATAAAATAAAGCCCTAAAATATACACTCTTTCCCAGCAAAACCCTTCACATTTTGTTTTTATTCTTCTTATTATTTTTTAAATTTTCTTTATTGTTAAGGAATCAGAATCTCTGAGGACCATAGTTATCTGAAATGGGATAGTGTCAAGCCATTTTATAAAGACACTTCCCCCCCCCCCGCCCAAGGGGGTGGGGGCCCTTGAGGTCTTCTGAGGCCACAGGTCCTCTGATTCTGACCAGTGACAGACCACTGACCAGAAAGAGAAAACACAGCCATCAAGTGCTTGAGGAGAGATCTAGTTTTCTCAGGAGTTCCAGTGGTTTGGAGACAAGACCTATTTGTAGAGCACGAGGTCTAGAAAAGGCATGGAAAAGAAGAAGATCAAGTGTCCATACAGCTATGAGGCTAAGCCTTTTTGTGGATCATGAAACCTCTCAAAAATCTGAAGAGATTTATGGTGCCTCTGCCCAGGGCGACACATACATGCAATATTTTGCATTTGATTTCATTGAGTTCAGGCTGTGTTTGGACCCCAGATTAAGAAGCCTTGGAGTGAAGAAACATGAAGATTAGGGTATGTGTGTAGGGGGAAGGATTTAAAGAGGCTCTCTGCTCTCTCTCATTTGTTCTTGAGTGGAATTTCACACAGGTACTAATCATGGGCGGGGTTTTACTTTTTGTTATTTAGGCTGCTCAGAGAAAGCCTGGCTTATTTTCAAACACAGAAACAGTCTCACAGGTGACCAGAGATGTCAACATCCATGATAATTGTGCTGCATAGGTCACTGTGTTAGTTCTGCTTCTTTAGCAAGATTAGGCTTTATTGTCCCAGGCACCGGTACAGTGTTTCCTATCAAAAGCAGTCCCACATACTCTATTCATTATTTTCTTTGCCTGCAGTACTGTCATCAGATGAATACCAATCATTCTGGTGGATAGTTCTCAGTTTGGAGTAACTGTTTTTCAGCTTGGTTAACATTAGTATTTGCAGTAATAATGCAAAGGATGGGGGGAGGGAGATGGAACTTATGTTCATCATCAAGAGAACACAGTGTTTTCTTTTAGTGGGAGTCCATGTAGTTGTCATGATTTCTAATGTAAGGAGAGAAAGAACAGGATTCTCCATTGTCTCACCTGTACCTTCAGTTCATGAAAGTGGTGACAGAAGATCTTGGTCCCTCCCTGGGGCTCGGCTCATTGCAGCAACGGTGAGTTTTTCATTTGAGCTGCATCTGGAATGGTGAACTTAACTATGCATATTAATGTGATGCTAGGGGGCATCTTATATCTATCTCTCTGAGTTCCTGCTCTGTTGGAAAGGATGGTACTAGTAAAACACAAAATTCCAGCATCATGGGTACTGTTTCCCATGAGTTTGTGTAACAATTAAATTGTGCCTTTATGTCTGGGAAAAGGATGGAAAATTGTCATTTTTGACATTTTGGCTCCCTAACTTCAA
Source organism: Crocuta crocuta (assembly GCF_008692635.1). Lineage (NCBI taxonomy): Eukaryota > Metazoa > Chordata > Mammalia > Carnivora > Hyaenidae > Crocuta > Crocuta crocuta. The sequence continues at coordinate 1,287,734 of NW_027531873.1, read as the reverse complement.
TTTGCTCTCCAGATAGTACCATGGTTTCCTTAGACCTCTTCTCCAGTCTGGTGGGGCTGGTAACCAGCTTCCCTGTCTTCCCCTGGCCAAGAGGCAGGCTTGTGAATCAAACTGAGCCAGTAGTGCCCTCCTTCCCCTGGGACTGCAGTCTCAAACAGTGTGATTAGGGGACTAAAGACGGTTGAAGAACAGTCATTTTTAACAGCAGGTCTTCAATAAGACTAGTCTCATCCCAGACCAATTAAATCAGAATCTCAAAGGACGGGGTCAAGACATCAATATTCTTTAAAAGCTTTAAAATCTCCCCTGATGATTCCAGCGTGCAGCCAGGATGAGAGCGACTGCCAGAGAGGCTGCTTCTGGAACCTCTAGACCTGCCTGCTTCCTTGATACCCTTCTCATTCAGTCTGTCAGTATCTAAAGGCCTATCTTTAAATCCTCAGAATACTTAAATTAATAGGAGTTGATTTTGTTTCTCATAGCAGATGAGCCCTGATATTAAAATAAAAAAATAATTGTGTGGATATGTTTTACTCTGAACCCAATGCAAATAAACCACCTTGCCAAGAAACCCCAAACTAATGGATCTGACAGCTTAGAGCTAACAAATATTCTTCCTTTCTTAATGGAAAAGCTAGATCTGCTCATGGAAAATCAACCCATTATTCCACCAACATAAAGACTGGGGATTTGCATGGTATTAGGAGACAACTTTTTAAAGAATCCCTAGAAGGCTTAAGTAAAAGGACACTCTTAGGTACCAACACGCCCTCTTTTCCTTCTCTAGGCCCACTGGAGATAAATTAACAGGTAGCCAAATAGCTACTTACTGGCAGCAAACATGTGTAAATCAGAGGCACTCTTCAAAGGTAGTTGGCAACAGGAGGGCTTTCTGGACCTTCAAAGAGTTTCTAAGTGCCTTAGATTTTCCAGTTGGCATTACAGAAGAGGAAATTGTATTTTAGTGAATGAGGGTGGTAAGTGGCCAATGAAGATGGAAATTTTTCCAAAAGCCAGATTTCATTTTGACTGTGTTGCAAATTCAGACAAGAGCCACTTTGGCTTTATGCTTCTCCCCAGGTGAACTGCTGAATTTCAGGCTTCTGAAGGAAGGTAGAGAGGTGTCTTCTGCAGCTCTACTGTGAGAAGAAAGAATTTGTAATTTGGTGGGCCATGCTGTGAATAATTTATCTGCATTTATAGTCACATCACTTTTAATCATAGCCAAATATTGAAGCAGAATGATCTTGATAGGAAATAAATGCATTCTTTATCAAGTGCAAAGAAAGAAGAACTCTGCACTATTGTAAAGAGATTCACACACAGCTTAGTCATTGGGGATTATTGTCAAGTGTATTAACAACCTTCTAAGGCCACTTTCAGAGATAAGTTAGAATGCAATTGTCACTTTAAAATTGTCAGGGTTTCTTTCACTCACAGACAACCCCTGAAGTCATTGGACTTCCTTATAAAATCTGTGAAGGAGGAGCTTAGGATCCCAGAAACTTTGGGTTGGACAGCACCATAAGGGCCATCGGTGGCAGTCGATGTGTGGTGCCAGCATCTCTTCTACAGCTTTGCTTCCCGGGCTAATACATATCTTGGCTTAACATGCCCAAGACACAGCCTTTTTTTTTTTAAGTTTATTTATTTATTTTGAGAGAGAGAAAGCATGAGCAGGAGAGGAGCAGAGAGAGAGAATGAGAGAGTGAGGGAGAATCCCAAGCAGGTTCCACACTGTCAGTGCAGAGCTCGACACAGGGCTCAAACCCACAAACCATGAGATGATGATCTGAGCTGAAACCAAGGGTTGGCGGCTTAACTGACTGAGCCACCCAGGTGCCCCAAGGCACAGCTTTTGAATTCTACTCCCAGACATGCTCTTTCAATCTTAGTTTGGGTGGCTTGCAAACCCACCCCCTTCTCAGCATCTCCATTGCCACTCCTCATTTTCAATTACCACAAACTTTGCTAGGCCATCGTTATAATTTCCTAAAAGATGGTCTTGCTTCCACTCTTGCCTTTCCTCACCCCCAACACTGCAATTCAGTTTTTATAAGACAGACGAAGTGATCTTTTAAATACACAACTCAAATTATATCACTTATTCACTTAAAAACCTCTAATAACAACCCATTTCAATAAAACAAAACCCATATTCCTTGTGGTAAACATAAGGACCTATGATTTAACACCTGCCTCCTTTTTAATCCTACTTGGTATATTTCTTCCCTTTGCATATCATGTTCTGGACACAGTGGCTTCCCTCCCAATGCCCCTCCTGGTCCTTAAAGGACCCCTGGTCCTTTAAACACAAACCTCATTCCTACGCCAGAACCCTTCTAATTACTTTTCTCTTTGCCTAGCCTCTCTTCCTCAAATTTTCCATGACTTCTCCTTCTTATCACTCAGATCTTAGTTCCACTGTTACCTCTTCTGAGAAGGTTTCCTTGACTACCCACCTATTCTAAGGTAGCCTGGAGATCTCCAGCACATCATCCACTTTTTCTTCTTCAAAGAACTTTATCACTTTTATGTCCTAATCAACTGTTTTTTCCCACTAGAGCCTAAATGCCATCAGGGCAAGAATTTTTGAAAAAAAAATCATAATTGTATCTTCAGTACTTGGAATACTGCCCAGCAAAAAGTGGGTAATAGGAAACCATGAAGTAAAGCCTAATTTGCAGACCCAACATTCAACAAGTAAATTGCCACACCTAAATGTATACTTTTATTAATAAGCAAGTGACATTCTTTCTGAGAAAACTAAAAAGTCACTACTGCAGCCCTTCTAAAGTGCATTTGTGGCCACATTTAGGCATGTTGTCACTTTCAAAGACCTATTGCTTCTTCCTCGAAAGTTATCAGAAGGAATTAAAATCTTAACTGCAGTCTGAAGTAAAAACTTCAAATATTCTAAAACTTTTTAAACATTCTTTTTCTTCATTTTGTTTTTTCTTAGTGTCTCTAAGGAGTGGAGGATTACAACCTGTTTGTTTATTTATTTATTTATTTANAGAAGTATGCTAGTGCAATTTTGATTGGAATTGCATTGAATGTGTAGAGTGCTTTAGGTAGTAATGACATCTTAACTATATTTATTCTTCCTATCCATGAGCATGGAATGTTTTTCCATTTCTTTGTGTTTTCTTCAATTTCCTTCATAATATTTATTTATTTATTTAGAGAGTATGTGCATGTGGGGTAGGGGCAGAGAGAGAGAGAGAGATATGCTTCATGCACAGTGCACTCCTACAAGACCACCACTGAGAGGCCCTAATCCTTTTCATTAATGTGAGAGGGTAGGGAGGTAGGAGGGCTGATTCTTCACTGTGGTGACTTTCAAAGAACCCTGTGAAGATATGTGGTTGGTTGACCCTAAAGCTAGTAACTCTTTAAACTTAAATATGAACACTTACAGCTTTTGTTTTGATTGATTCCCCCCCACTGAACCACTTCACTGAGCAATTAAAAGACAAACTTGACATTCTCCTGCATAAAAATGATCCTGCTCTTTCCTCTCATGTTAGCCTCTTGATTGTCTTCTCTATCTAGTTTACTTCAGCAAATAGATGCCTCTATCCAAACTCAGGAACAGAGTAGATACATTTGCTTATTAAATAAATCCATACAATCTGAACTTTGATTACTCAAGAGAACTTTGGTTACTTTTTGGATGAAGTTCGGAGAGCAGCTAATGCACTGGGTAAGCTAATGGATAATAAGCTAATGCCCTTATTATCCAGACTTGTATCCAAACTCTCATGGGTTTAAGTAATGCAGTATGCTTATAGTTTATATATTTGGGTGTGTGTGGGAGGCCTATATGAGCTTTACTGAAGGCAGGGTCTGTGTCCTAGTCCCATGGTTTATTTAGCATAGGGCCTGGCACATAATAGATGCTTAATGAGTAGTTGTTGATTGAATGAATGAAGAAAATGCTATGTGCAGAGGCTTACTATTCCCTGAAACCAGAGTGAACATCCCTATCTCTCCATTTTGGTTTTGTGCAGTTTTTGGACAAATTTCTAAGGCCTTGGAGTTATCTTACTTCCACTTCTTATTAGAGCTAGCCCATAACTGCAGGTGATTGTAATCTTTTTGAATGCCACCTGGGTCATTAGCTATTTTCTAAGCTTCTTCAAAACCATTCAGTCGATAAATGTGCATATATTAAGCACTTACTATGTGCCAGGCTAATGGTAGCTATTGTATGTGTGGAGAGGGGGGCGGGTGGTAAGAAAGAAATGGAAAACAGAGTGCTGGTCATAAAAGAAGTTCTTCAAGGCTATTGACATATCTGAATTTTTTGGTTTGGCTTTCAAGTCCTCTAAAATTTGGCTCTTGTCCTTACCCACCCACATATTAAACCATGTGTGTCCTATCTCTTCTCCCTTCACTGGTATCAGGGTTGTCTTCTCACTATTTCAGATTTGGTGCATTCATTTTTACCTTGGTGCTGTGTTACCTCCTATCTCCCACTCAACCTACAGCATGCAGTTATTGCCCCAGTTTTACAGATAGGAATACTGAGATTTATTATAAAGAGGAGTTTTAGACTGGAGTTTCCAGGCTGATGGGACACTGTTTCTATTTTGTAGACTAGAAAAGAAACTTAGAGGGGTTAAATAACTTTACAAGGTGGAGTCAGGATTTAAATGTAGAGTTTTATGGTTCTAAATCTAGTGCTCTCATAGTGTTGACATGAGAATTAAATGAGATTAAGTATAGATAAAGGCCCCCAACACACTGACTGGCTCATAAAGTCACTTTTTTTTAACGTTTATTTATTTTTGAGACAGAGACAGAGCATGAGCTGGGGAGGGGCAGAGAGAGAGGGAGACACAGAATCTGAAACAGGCTCCAGGTTCTGAGCTGTCCGCCCAGAGCCCAACGCGGGGCTCGAACCCACGAACGGTGAGATCATGACCTGAGCCGAAGTCGGACGCTTAACCGACTGAATCACCCAGGCGCCCCTCATAAGGTCACTTAAAACTTAGTTTTTTTGTAGAGAAGTCAAATTCATTCTCCATTGATAAAGCAAGCAAACCAAAAGCACACATGAATTATTCTACTTTAAAACTCAGTGCAGCTTATAGCAAAATAAAGGATTTGTATGGGGTATTTTGTAACTTGAAACATCTGCAATATTCATATTCTGAACCATAAAATGGGGTGCTCATAATGCCTCCATCCTTCATGTTGCTGTCCATGGTGCTGACACATTGCTGTTTGATCTCTGCCAGGAATTTTGCTCTAAATGTCAGGATCAGAGGCGCCTGGGTGGCTCAGTCAGTTAAGCATCTGACTCTAGATTTTAGCTCAGGTCTGACTGTAGATACTGGCTAAGGTCATGATCTCATGTTGTAAGATCAAGCCCTGCTATGGGCTCCACCCTGGGCATGGAGCCTGCTTGGGATTCTCTCTCTCCTTCTTCCTCTGTTCCTCCCTGGCTCATGTTCTCTCTCTCAAAAATGAATGGATGGATGGATGGATGGATGAATGAAAGAAAATAGATGTCAGGATCAGGAAAAGTAACAGAAACATAGCAACAAGTGGACAGAGCTGTTGGAAGAACTTATTTGCTTACAAAAATGTCCAGGGAGGAAAAAAGAGAGGCCTTTACTTGCTTTACCTTTCAAATATAGGCATCCTTTTTCATTCAAACTCAGGAAATCAAATAGCTGCAAATATATTTTCAGATAAATCCTCTACTCTCCAAACTCTTGCTACCCATGTTATCAGGAAATCAGGATTCAAACAAATTTACACAACACAGTGTCTCTCACTGTGCAAACTTTACTATACAATCTCAGAAATTGAAATCATTTAGATAATCCAAGACAGTTAGTTATAATTGCAGTTCATTTATTTTAGGTTTATTTGTTGAGCCTTCTATGTTCTGAGGACTGTATTTAGCAACCAGACATAGAGTAGTGAACAAGAAGGATAAGGTCACTGTTTTCCTGGAGATAGCATTTTTGTGAGAGACTGTAGATAAACAAATACAAATAACTTGAAGTACTAATAAGTACTATGAAGAAAGTAATCAACAATTTTCAAGGAAGAAAATTATCTTTTTTTCTTGGGAATTATATGTGTGGAGAACATTGTATGTAAGTGATAATACTAACAGCTACTTAGTGCTATATTATAGGTATTCTGAATATCTTACCTGTATTAACTCTTTTAGTAATTCCAACAATTCTATGAGGTGGATACTATTATTATCCCCATTTTATGGATGAGGTGACTGAGGCACAGGATAGTTAAGTACTTGCCCAAGGTCATGTGATAAGTCTGTGGTAGAGCTGAGATATGAATCCAGATAGTCTGGTTTCAGGACCCACCCCAGTGCAGAGATCTTCAGAAGCTGGTGGTAAGGGAAAGAGGAAGATTATATGGGAAGAAAGGATAAGAGAAGCAACCTTCTCTCTTTTTTTCAAGATTCCTTCTTTTTTTTCTTTCATAGTTTATTGTCAAGTGCTTTTCATATAACACCCAGTGCTCATCCCAACAAGTGTCCTTTTCCATGCCCATCACCCCCCTTCCTCTCTACCTTACCCCCATCAGCCCTCAGTTTGTTCTCAGTATTCAAGAGTCTCATGGTGTGCCTCCCTCCCTCTCCTCCTCCCCTTCTCCTCCTCCATGGTCCTCTGTTAAGTGTCTACTGTCCCCCTTGTAAGTGAAAACATATGGTATCCATCTTTCTCTGCCTAACTTATTTCGCTCAGCATAACACCCTCAAGTTCCATCCACGTTGCTACAAATGCCATGATTTCATTCTTTCTCATTGCCATGTAGTATTCCATTATATAGATATACCACATCTTCTTGATCCATTTGTCCGTTGATGAACATTTAGGCTCTTTCCATGATTTGGCTATTGTTGAAAGTGCTGCTATGAACATTGGGGTACATGTGCCCCTATGCATCAGCACTCCTATATCCCTTGGGTAAATTCTTAACAGTGCTATTGCTGGGTCATAGGGGAGTTCTATGGTTAATTTTTTGAGGAACCTCCACACTGTTTTCCAGAGAGGCTGCACCAGTTTACATTCCCACCAACAGTGTAGGAGGGTGCCCGTTTCTCCACATCCTCGCCAGCATCTAGAGTCTCCTGATTTGTTCATTTTAGCCACTCTGACCGGCATGAGGTGGTATCTCAGTGTGGTTTTGATTTGTATTTCCCTGATGAGGAGGGACGCTGAGCATCGTTTCATGTGTCTGTTGGCCATCTGGATGTCCTCTTTGGAGAAGTGTCTGTTCATGTCTTCTGCCATTTCTTCACTGGATTATTTGTTTTTTGGGTGTGGAGTTTGGTGAGTTCCTTATAGATTTTGGATATTAACCCTTTGTCTGATATGTCATTTGCAACTATCTTTTCCCATTCTGTTGGTTGCCTATTAGTTTTCTTGATTGTTTCCTTTGCCGTGCAGAAGCTTTTTAACTATTGATGAGATCCCAATAGTTCATTTTTGCTCTTGATTCCCTTTACTTTGAGGATGTGTCAAGTAAGAAATTGCTATGGTTGTGGTCAAGGAGGTTGTTTCCTGCTTTCTCCTCTAGGGTTTTGATAGTTTTCTGTCTCACATTCAGGTCCTTTATCCATTTTGAGTTTATTTTTGTGTATGGTGTAAGAAAGTGATCTAGTTTCAGAGAAGCAAGGTTCTCAAACAGAAGACAAGGTGTTCAGAACCTCAGGAGAGGGAGGGCTTTCAGAGATGCTCTTGCAGAACTTTGCAGCTTGCTTTTGCAGAGCTTAACTTTCTGGTCTTCATGAATCAATCTTCATTTTTTCTTCTTCTTACACCAGTGATTCTGTTGCTGAGACCTGATTCCTAATGAGAGTCTGCTGCACTGGCTTCTGGATAGAGCTACATCCCATCACTCATGAGAAGTCAGTTTTAATCAGGGGTTTTATGTGACCACCTTCCATCTCTGAGAGGAACTTTAGAGACAGGGAAAGACTGAGTGTCAGTTTGCTGTATGGAAAGTTTTGCATTGAACGCTTTGAACATCTCTCTAGATCATCCGCTTCCCCTTTGTTTGAAGGAAACTTGGTGATATATGGACCTGATTCTTCCTAATCTGTTCACAGGCACACTTGCTTTGTATTCCTTTTCAGTTTCTCAAGTTGAGCATGGAGTTTATTTCATTGGGTGCTATTTGTCATACCATTTTAGTATTTTATTTGCAATACCAAACAAAAATTGTGTCTAATGGGAAAATTGGTATCTCCCACTTTATTTTATTTTATATTTTATTTTATTTTTTTTATTTATATCTAGGAGAGCGAGAGAGACAGCGTGAGCAGGGGAGGGTCAGAGAGAGAGGGAGTCACAGACTGAAACAGGCTCCAGGCTCTGAGCTGGCAGTCAGCACAGAGCCCGACGCGGGGCTCGAACCCACGAACCGCGAGATCATGACCTAAGCGAAAGTCAGACGCTTAACCGACTAAGCCACCCAGGCGCCCCGGTATCTCCCACTTTAAATGTTGAAGAAACCTAACAAACTATCAAAGAAATAATTATCTATTACCAAAACATGTTTCTTGGAGTATAATGTGGTTTCACTGAAAGAACATAAGGTTCCTGAGACCTAGGTCCAAGCCTCAGATCTACCACTTGTGAACTCTGTGACCTTGAGAAAATAATAATCTTACAACCTTGGTCATCTTATGTCTTAAAATAGAGATAACACTGAACCTCACACAATTGTCTGTCAAGGTCAAATGAGATTATGCAGAGGAAGTTCCTGGCACAGTGCCTAGCAAGTTCTAGTTGATCTCTCCTCTTTCAATGCTAACTTTGCATGAAGTATAACATACACAATAGAGAAATGTACAAACCATAGATACACAGCTTGCTGAATTTTTGCACATAAACACATCTATGTAACCAGCACCTAAATCAAGAAACCAGCCCACCTGAATACCCACTTATGTCTCTTTGTTATCACTATCTCACCTTACCATAGATAAGTTTTAAATGTTTTTGAAATTTATATAAATGGAATTTTAGAGTACATCTTTTGTGTCTGGCTTTGATTGCTTAACATTATGTTTATGAGATTCATCTGTGTTGGTATGTGTAATTGTGATTTGTTCATCTTCATTCTGTATAATATTACACTGCGTGAATAGATCAGTTATTTTTTAAATTTTTAATGTTTTTATTTATTTCTGAGAGAGAGAGAGGCGGTGTGAGCGGGGGTGGGGGGGGGTCAGAGAGAGAGGGAGACACAGAATCCAAAGCAGGTCCAGGCTCTGAGCTGGCTGTCAGCACAGAGCCCAACACAGGGCTCCAACCCACGAACCGTGAGATCATGACCTGAGCCAAAGTTGGACGCTTAACTGACTTAGCCACCCAGACGCCCCTCACAGTTATTAATCCATCCTGCTGTTAGTGGCCATTTGGGTGGTTCCCTTTTTATCTGCTATTAATTTTCCTTCATATTATCATTCTAGTACATGTCTTTTGGTGAGCATAGGTAGGCATTTCTATTATATATGTACAGACTTTCCTCAGAGATACTGGATGTCCTGTTACAGACCACCACACAGTAAAGCCAGTATCACAGAATGTTTTGATTTCCCAGGGCATGTAAAAGTTAATTTATGTCTACACTATACTGTGGTCTGTTAAGTGTGAAATAGCATTATTGTCTAAACAATGTTCATACCTCAATTAAGAAATTCTCTATTGCTAAAAATGGCTGATCATCATCTGAGCTTTCAGTGAGTTGTAATCTTTTTGCTAGTGGAGGTCTTGCTTCAGTGTTATGGCTTCTGACTGATCAGGGTGCTGGTTGCTGGAAGTTGGAATGGTTGTGGCCATTTCTTAAAATAAGACAGCAATGAATTTTACTGCATCAACTGACTCTTCCTCTTACAAATTATTTCTCTGTAGTATACAGTGGTGTTTGATAGCAGTTTACCCATGGTGAGACTTCTTTCAAAATTGGGATTAGTCCTCTCAAATTCTGCCGCTATTTTACCAATTAAGTTTATGTAATATTCTAAATCCTCTGTTGTCATTTCAACAATCTTCACAGCATCTTCCCCAGGGTAGATTCCATCTCAAGACACCACTTTCTTTGCTCATCAATAAGAAGCAACTCCTATCCATTAACGTTTTAACAGAATGTGAGTGAGGAAGGGGCAGAGAGAGATGGAGCACAGAATCTGAAGCAGGCTCCAGGCTTAGTGCTGTCAGCACAGAGCCCGATGAGGGGCTTGAACTCACAGACCACAAGATCATGACCTGAGCTGAAGTCGGTCTCTTAACTGACTGAGCCACCCAGAGGGCCCTGTATGTATTTTTTTTAAATGTTTATTTAGTTTTGAAAGAGAGAGAGACAGAATGTGAGCGGGGGGGTCAGAGAGAGAGGGAGACACAGAATCCAAAACAGGCTGGCTGTCAGCACAGAGCCTGACATGGGGCTCGAACTCATGAACTGTGAGATCATGACCTGAGCCGGAGTCAGGCACTTAACCGACTGAGCCACCCAGGTGCCCCGCCCTGTATGTATTTTTATTGGGTATATTTCTAGGAGTGGAATTTCTGGGTCATTGGATATGAGTGTATGCTCAGCTTTGGTAGGCACTGTCAAATAATTTTACAAAGTGGTTTCACTCCTTTCTTTCCTTTTTTTCCTACTTTTTTCCCTGCTTGCTTTTTACAAAGGAATATACCTTAAGGTTCTTTTCTCTTTTTTTAAAGGTTTATTTATTTTTGAGAGAGAGAACGTGAGCAGGGAAGAGGGAGAGAGGGAGGGAGATCAGAAGGTCTGAAGCGGGCTCTGTGCTGACAACAGTGAGCCTGATGTGGGGCTCGAACTCACAAACCACAAGATTATGACCTGAGCCGAAGTCAGACACTCAACCGACTGAGCCACCCAGGCGCTCCATGGTTGTTTTTTTTTTAAATAAGTGAGTTAGTACATTTGTCACATGACTCTATTTGTCAAAATTATATTGACAACCTACACCTTCAGTAATATTCCCATATATAAAATGAAGTATGCCTGGATGTGTTTATAACATTATTCCTGAGAGCTCCTTTCCCTGGGACAACTTCTCCCAGTCATCAAAAAGTGTTTTGACAGTTCCAAATATAGCACAGCTTAAACTGGTTGATTTTAAATAGTGGTTTCAGTGTTTCGTCTGAACTTTTCTCACTCTCAATTGTATGAATATAACTGTCCAAGCATTCACTTGTTCTCACTGAATCTTGGCTTGCAGCAGGGATGGTCAAAAGTAGAGTGGGTACTTTCGTTATTCTGCTCAAACAACATTCATAAAAGTTCTACCTTCAAAACTGCCTAAAGAAAGGTAATTTAATCACACTGGTCAGAATGGCTAAAATGAACAAATCAGGAAACTACAGATGCTGGTGAGGATGTGGAGAAATGGGAACCCTCTTGCACTGTTGGTGGGAATGCAAACTGGTGCAGCCACTCCAGAAAACAGTGTGGAGGCTCCTCAAAAAATTAAAAATAGAACAACCTTATGACCCAGCAATAGCACTACTAGGAATTTACCCAAGGGATACAGGAGTGCTGATGCATAGGGGCACATGTACCCCAATGTTTATAGCAGTGCTTTCAACAACAGCTAAATTATGGAAAGAGCCTAAATGTCCATCAACTGATGAATGGATAAAGAAGATGTGGTTTATATATACAATAGAATACTACTTGGCAATGAGAAAGAATTAAATCATGGCATTTGTAGCAATGTGGATGGGACTGGAGGGTGTTATGGTACGTGAAATAAGTCAGTCAGAGAAGGACAGATATCATATATTTTCCATATATGGATCCATATGTGGATCTTGAGAAACTTAACAGAAGTCCATGGGGGAAGGGGAAAAAATAGTTACAGACATAAAGGGAGGGAGGCAAACCATAAGAGACTCTTAAATACAGAGAACAAACTGAGGATGGACGGGGGCATTTGGGGGAGAGGAGAAAATGGGTGATGGACCTTGAGGAGGGCATTTGTTGGGATGAGCACTGGGTGTTGGTATGTAAGCCAATGTAACAATAAATTGTATTTAAAAAAAGAAATGTAATTTGAAATCTCCTTAATCGCATTTTTTCCTTTCTGATTTAAGAAGTTCTATGCTATCTTGCATCATCACCATCATCATTTTTTTGCCTGTCTACTGTGGACAGAGAATAGAGTGAATTGCTTTGCATGTGTTATTTCATTTAATTTTCATTGCAAGCCCACCAAATAAGAATGATTATGGATTTTCGAAGCAAAGGCACAAAGAGGTTAAGTAAGTTGCTCCAATACAGCTCACAAATGGTAGAGTCAAGGTTCTAACACCAGGGTACAGGTCTCTGAAGTCAGAGCTCCTTCTCTCTGTCACCCATCCTCACAGGTCTCTGTCCTTCTCTCATAAGTACCTCAATTACNTGAGGAGGGCATTTGTTGGGATGAGCACTGGGTGTTGGTATGTAAGCCAATTTAACAATAAATTGTATTTAAAAAAAAATGTAATTTGAAATCTCCTTAATCGCATTTTTTCCTTTCTGATTTAAGAAGTTCTATGCTATCTTGCATCATCACCATCATCATTTTTTTGCCTGTCTACTGTGGACAGAGAATAGAGTGAATTGCTTTGCATGTGTTATTTCATTTAATTTTCATTGCAAGCCCACCAAATAAGAATGATTATGGATTTTCGAAGCAAAGGCACAAAGAGGTTAAGTAAGTTGCTCCAATACAGCTCACAAATGGTAGAGTCAAGGTTCTAACACCAGGGTACAGGTCTCTGAAGTCAGAGCTCCTTCTCTCTGTCACCCATCCTCACAGGTCTCTGTCCTTCTCTCATAAGTACCTCAATTACAAGAATAAAACACCCCATGCACAAAGCTCTCAGAAGTGAATCTTAACTTATAAATGTTCTCTTCACTCAAGTTCATTACTCAGGTGTCAGGAGAATCTGCAGCAAACACTTGTTATTTGTGCTTTTAGTCAGTGAAGGTTGAAAACTACAACTGTGAACTCTCTCTCATCTCTCCTTGCCAACCAGCTCAATATTCTACCGCCAATACCTTTCTCTCCTGTCCGTGCCACATGATACTCCCACGCCTGATTTACATTGTGTCCTAAATCAATGATAAACTTCTAGAGAAGTATAAACCCAGGCTACTTCCCACCCCAGCTAAACCCCCACCATACCCTCTGATTATCTGTAGTTCTCACTGTCATCAAGTTGAGCCTTCATCTATAATGTCTGCTGGTCTTCCTGTTATTTCAGGTCTGAGCAAAACAATGAGGACAGTTTCTTTCACCATCTGTGCTCTCTAGGAGGTTAATGTAGCAATATTTGTAACAATTAGTGAAAAGGAGACTTCTCCTGGATCCTTCTCACCAGTAGCCACAATTCTGGGTTTGTTTTTTATAGACAGAATTTTGGCATCGGAGAATATGATTCCAAGACTACCAAATATTTCAGAGGCAAAGTGAGAGGTTCTAATCTTCATAATAATTGCTTATATCTACTGAGCACCTACCATGTGTAAAGCATTATTCAGGGTAAATTATGTATGGCGTATGACATATTAATTTGTCAACAACAACCCTGAGAGGTTGGTTATTGTCCCCATTTATAGATGAAGAAATTGAGGCAGAGAGAGTTAAGAAATTTACCCATGGCTGTCATCTTAAAAGTGGTAGCAGGAGAATTTGAACCCAAGCAGTCTGACCCTAATAGTGTTTAATCATCCTGCTCCTCTGCCCAGTGGTGGATGTGTTCTGGAAAGAGCTCTATCTCTGAAGTTAGGAAACTGGGATGGGTCCTGTCTCTGCCATTTATTAGCTGGCCATTTAAAGTGCGGGGTGGAGGGTGTTCTCTTTTTGCAAAATGAAGAACAGATGGGGTGATGTGATGTCCAATGAAAGTGCTGCATGTAAAAATCCTTTGTGAGCTAGAAAGTAAATGCTAGATGCAGCATTATGAGCATTCTTTCCTGGTATTACTCTCCTTGAGATGCAGCCTCAGTTCACTGAGATTTGATTCAAAACACATGATGGGGCTACAAGGTGCTGGTGTTAGAAAACCATCTGATACTTTGTGAAGTCGATGGATTGCTTCATCAACATTTCTGCTATAGTCGAACTATGAAAATCCCCTGATTTTGGCTCACTGAAAGAACATAAAAATATTTGGATGGTTTCAGAAATTGGACTTCACTTAATATTGGAGTTCTGCATTCTTAGATCTACTGATGCCAACGTGCAGTTTGTTGCAGGAGCCCCACCTTCCCCTTAAACCAGGGCCCCCATGCAGGGCAGATGGAGCACTAAGGGCATGATGCCTAGGACGAGGCTCCCAAAGGCTGGGCGCCCTAGGAAGGAATGAGGTCCAGCCCTGTTCAGTTTTCTGTGATGAACTCCTGAGCAGGTAGATTTCCAGAGAAAACACCTACCTAATTGCTGGTATGGCCGTACCTTAAGTGGAAAACAGCAAGGCACAGGGGAAAGAACACAAGGAGATTTGGATCTTGTTGAATCCTGGCTCCTCAAAGTACCACCATATTACCTATAGCTAAGGCAAAGTTGAGTTTATTCCTTACTTTAGTCAGGAAAACATTGCCTTTATGGAGTCTTAACATCTCAAGAGTGTGGAAAGTACCGTTGGGGTATTTTTGAGGCTTTGAGCGTTCTGGATTAGGATTGGGTGAGGATTAAGATATAATAGTTTCAGAGACACAGCAAGGCAAGAGTTTCAAAGAGTCTTGGAATATCAAGTCATTTGATGCTATATGCTGAAAAATCCGGCCGTTTTAAATAGGTTTGGGGGAGGTAATTTACAACTTTCATCTTTCTGGCCAAGAGTTTCCTGGAAGAGTAAAGTCATGTTGATGAAGGTAGTGGAGTAGTAAAGCCCCACCAGTGAAGTCAGCTAACTAGTCACAAATTGGTATAGACAATGAGTTGTGTGTGTGGACAGTTTTCAGGTCTCATTCCAACTCACAGCAGTCGCTTCCCAGCTGTGTGACCTGTCATTACCTGTGAAATGAAGATATTCATACCTGCTTTACAAGATG
Organism: Crocuta crocuta; assembly: GCF_008692635.1. Classification (NCBI taxonomy): domain Eukaryota; kingdom Metazoa; phylum Chordata; class Mammalia; order Carnivora; family Hyaenidae; genus Crocuta; species Crocuta crocuta. The sequence goes on along the minus strand of NW_027531873.1, from coordinate 1,272,668 downwards.
TTTTTGATGATTGAATCATATGATATGTATGAAATAACTTGAACAGAGTAAGTATATTCAACTATTAATGAGTTTCTGGGAATTAAGAAATTGCTTCCAAAACTGTCTTGAAGAACTAGGCTTCTGCCTAGTCATGAAGCTTCTGCCATAGCCGATGGTTGGGAATCATGCTGCTGTAGTCAAGGCCCATGGCCCCAAAACAGATGTGCTGCACCCTCCCTTTCTCTGAACATGACTTCACTCCAGATCAAAATCTTGTGCAGTTCATCTACTTGATGGATCCTAATTCACACTCAAAACCCCAGCTGCAAAGGCATCTGGAAAGTATAAGTTTTGGTTTTCCAGCCTTTATATGCTAGAAACAGACTGGATTGGGTGTTGAGCATGGCAGTTCACATTATACAACACAGTATGCTACTAAAACTTTATTGTCAAGTCATGATGGCTTCCTGAGTGAGTAGCCCCAGGCACTGACCTCTGCCTTTTTCCCATCCTTATCATTCCACTGGCCATTAGAGTCTTAATTTCCAAAGGGAGCAGAGGCAAGGAGAAGAGAAATAAATTGCTATATTTTGCTTCTTGCAGATAAAGGAGGAAAGGTTAAAAGCCAGTGGCTACTGGTATAGTGTACAGAGTACCAGAGTTGAAGAATTACCCAAGTGGCTATCCAGGTTCACTGTCCCCATTCTGCCTACTCCAGGCTTTGGGCAAGGTGCTTTTCCTACCACAACCCAGATGTAGCTCATATCCTTCCCCTCCCACCTATCCTTCCATCCCTACTACACCTAATACTTAGCTTGCTAAATATTTAGTCATTTGTTAATTAAGCCACATTGCACAGTTGCATGAGAAAAAGGTATCTCTATTGTGCATCCAGACATTTCCCACCACCATCTTGCAAATCCCTTTGAGATGTGTCCTTTGAATGAGGAAGGGTAAGAGTGGTGTTTGAAGAAAGTGAAAGCCAGGGTTTTTGCTTTGGGATTACTGGTTTCCCTGCCTTATGTGTTGGTCTATTAGGGCAGCTGTAACAAAATACCACAGACTGGGTGGCTTTACCAACAGAAATTAATTTTCTCACAGTACTGGAGGCTAGAAGCCCAAAATCAAGGTGTTGCCATGTTTGATTTCTCCTGAGGCCCCTCTCTTTGACTTGCTGAGGACTGCTTTCTTGTGTATGTGTCCCTGCTATCTTCCTCTTCTTATAAGGATAACAGTTCAATTGGACAAGGGCCCCACACTTATGATCTCATTTAGCTTTTATTATCTCTATAAGGGCCTTGTCTCCAAATACAGTCACATTGGGGATTAGAGCTTTACCATGAATTTGGAGGGGCACAAATTGGTCTGTAATACAGTGTGTGATCTTGAACAAGTCATTTAACCTCTCGCTTTAGTTCTTTTATATATAAAATGACAGAATTGGGGCATATGGCTTCCTTTCCACTGTTTGCTTCCGTCATCTCTTTGGGACAGTGCAGCTCTTAAATGATAATTGAGAGGGTGGCTTGTTTTCTGAAGTAGGACCAGTGGGCTATGTCATCCCCTCTGTGACCTTGACTGTCCACTGAGGAGTCCCTAACTACATGGTTTCCATTGCTCTTCTAGCATTTTTGATACTCACTGGATAGTATTTGTAATGATTTGCTGACAAATCTGTCTTCACCACAGTCTTTACAGACAAGGACTCCTTCCTTAACCTACCTAGATTGAGAAGAAAACAAAACCTACCCTGCAAGATTGGCAAATAGAAAATACCAAAGCCAGAGATGCCTGGGTGGCTCAGTCAGTTGAGTGTCTGACTTTGGCTCAGGTTGTGATCTTGCTGTTCACAAGTTGGAGCCCCACATCAGGCTCTGTGCAGACAGCTCAGAACCTGGAGTCTGTTTTGGATTCTGTGTCTCCATCTCTCTCTGCCCGTGCCCCACTCCTCTCTCTCTCTCTCTCAAAAATGAATGAATATTAAAAATTTAAAGAATAAAGAAAGGAACAAAGCCATATCTAGGCCCCACTTTAGTTTTTGTCTGTACATTTGACCTCCAGTGGGCCTCGTACCTGCTCCCCATTTTTTCTCATCCCTCATTCCATTGCCAAAAACAACAGTTTTTATTTTATTTCCAGTGGTAATGGGACCACATCAGGTAACACTTGTGATGTCTGAGAAGTACAAATAGGTGAAGGGGATTAAAAGGTACACATTTCCAGTTATAAAATAAATAAGTCACAGGAATGTAAAGTACAACATAGGGAATAGAGTCGATTAAAAAAAGAAAAGAAGTACAAAGTGAAGCAAGCTCACACGTTATTACAAAGGAGAACTACTGCCTTTGTTAGGCAGCAGAGACAGGCCTCTCTGGAAGTGAAGGTTAATGTTCATTTTCACAGTGAACTATAAAAAGGTCATAAGGAATGATAAAATGTTCATAGTGTTTATATGCTGTCTCCTCTTGCTTGGCCTGTTTTCCTGATCCCATCTAAGGCAGGAGGTATATGATTTAGAGCCTCTGTTGATCTGCATAATCCATTAAAATGTCACATTTTTAATTGCAGAAGCTATTCCTCTGCAGCACACACCTGCTGCTGCTGCTGCTGCTGCTGCTGGAATTTATAGCTAGGACACAGTGTGATTTGTGTTTGGAATGAATTTTGTCATCTCTGCCATCCCTGGCTGCCCTCAGTAATGTTGCTCTGACTCTCCCCAGAAACTGGAGGCGAGTAGAAATGACTCCCCCTGCCAGGAAGTTCTGTTTCTCCACCTAGCACCTCTGAGGACTCACTGCTCTGCTTCAGAAATTGCTCTGCTGGTGCCATGTTTATACAGGAGAGAAATCTATACACAGCATCAAATAAGCAGTGGATTTTGAGGAAGGCTTTGGAACTTGACTGTGTATAGCAGTCACAGTTGGACCAAGAAGCTGCAGAAGGAGCTTTCACTAGTGTGTGTCATAGGGACTGGCTAGGATGGCATAGAGTGGCTTATCTCTAGAATCTGAGGATTGTGTGTCTCTAAAGTAACCAGAGTTTAGGGACACTGGTATTGGACTTAGGCTTCTGAGATGTTCACCAGAAATATAAGAGCTCTGAGATCTGGGACAGGCAGCTATGAAAGCAAAAGTATGCTGATGCTGGAGAGGATGTGGACACAGCCAAAGAGGAGAGGGTGTCTCAGATGCCTATGAAAATCATCTAAAGTATGGGGGTGTGACAGCTCTGAGCCCCTGGTGGGTAAGAAATAAGCTGAAGTTAAGCACTGTTCTGAGTCAACTGTGGAGCTTTTACAAATGTGGATAAGCCTAGACCCCGGAGAGTCTGGCTCAGTAAATGTGAGATGGCTGTCTCCACATGCTAAGCCAGATTCTGGGAACCACCAAGGCAGGAAACAGGAAGGAGAGCAAGTAGGAGTAGTATGGTGCTGTGAAAAGAGCATGGGCTCCAGATTCATATGGACCAAGTTCAAGTCCCACGTACACAAGTTACCACAGGAAACCCCATTTTCTGTACCCTCTTTCCAAGTGTGCTTTCCTAGGCTTCAGAATCTAGAAAGTTAAAAATTCCTTTTCCATGGATCTCATACATGTAGGTTCCAGATATCAGTTAAGGTCAGCCAATCAGAGGTCTTCCATGATACCCAGCATCAGAAGCCACACCTGTGCTACTTCTCTTACTCCAGGAGAGCAAAGACATTGCTGTGTTGGCTTCTTTTCTGTGGTATCCTGATTCTTTGAATGTGTTCCTGGAAGCTTAAGCCATTCCTTAAGCCATTTATTATCTTTGGTTAACCCCTTCCTGCTTATACTGGTTCCTCTGCAACGGACGTCTAACTGATACATGAGGACAATGACATCTTAGTCAAAGTGTTGTTGGGAGAAGTAATGAAATAACATATCAAATATCTGTAAGTAGCTGCCCTCAGTAAAATTAAATTATTTTCAGAAAAAAACCCAAAATTTCCAACTCAAAAACATTGGGGGAGACTTTTGGAGGATTTCTTCCTAATCAGGGCATCAGTCATGCAGTGTTACTGAGCATCTGTGCATACTTCCATCTCAACATTGAAATTCATGGTGAATCCACGCTGTATGATCATTCATGCCACAAAACCCAAAGCCTTGACACCCAAGATGGATGACTGTAAAAGCCAAGTCCCAAATATACACTGGTGTTGGGGTGTTCTGTAGAGCCTGTAGGTGGAATCTCCCAGCACAGAGAGCACATGTTAAGGACACAAGCTCTGGAGTCAACTGCACAAGTTCAAATGTCTTTCTCCCCTCTAGCTTAGATTAGTAACTCTTAGCTACTCTGTTTTCGGCTCTCTCTTAACTCAGTTTTCCCACCTGTAAGATGGGGTATTAAGAGTATCTATCTTAACATTACTGTGAGGATTGAATGAATTAATGCATCTGAAAGACTCAGCCAGCCAGGCACAGTGCTAGTATGTATATAATGTTAGCTATCAGGAGGTTGAAAATAATCATTTATCTAGAGAGTTTCTGAGTAAGAAATTTGCCTCGGGTCTTTTCCACAAGCTAGTTAGCCATTTCTCCTGGATAATCTTGATAATGTACTGCTGTAGGTATAGGCCTATCTCAGAATATTCTGATTTTAACACTGTAAATGAGTAGGCAAAATCCCAGTGGCTAGATTGTTTAGTTGATTATATTATTGTGAGAAGTCTTTATTAAAAGATGATCAGATTTAGATTTAAAAACAGACAAGAAGTGTAGATATCATGGCATTTTTATCAGAGTGGTTGGATGTTTAACAATTTCATGGAGAGCGATAATAATTATGGTACAGTGGAATCATTATTTTTTTAAATAAATGCAGTTAAACTTTTGAATTTGGCCAGCATTTTGTTAAAATATTTACCTTGCCATGCTGCAGTGGTTGTAATGATTAATAAATATTATAGACTTTTTTTCAATCTAGTTTATTTCTGTCTCATAACTATTCCAAAGAAAGGAGATGTAAGACAAGAAGGTGGTTTTGCTTTATGAAGCCGTCTAGAGACCCAAATTTTTTCTCTCACTGTTTAGCAATTTCCTAAGAATGTGGTCCTTGTTTATAGGTAGAAACTTGCTTATATACAAGTTTATACAAGTTTATACATTATATATACATTATATATAATGTACAACACTGTACACTAATGTACAGTGATTCTGTACATTACTCAGTGCTTATCATGATGAATGCACTCTTAATCACCTTCACCCTTTTCACCCATTCTCCCACCGTCTCCCCTCTGGTAACCACCAGCTTGTTCTCTATATTTAACAGTTTGGTTTTTTTGTTTGTGTCTTTTATTCTTTGTTTTGTTTCTTAAATTCCACATATGAGTGAAATCATATGGCATTTGTCTTTCTCTGACTGACTTATTTCATTTAGCATAATATCCTCTAGATTCATCCATGCTGTAGCAAATGGCAAGACTTCATTCTTTTTATGGCTGAGTAATATTCCGATGTGTGTGTATCTCATATCTTCTTTATCTACTCTGTAATAGGCTCTATTCTAAACCCTTGTAATGCTTTGTCGCCTTCTTACATCAACTATGTGAGGAAAGTAGTTCATAGGTAAGAAAACTGAGGCACAGAGAGAGGTAAAGTGACTTGTCCAAGCAAGTAAGTATAGAACTGGGGTTTTCATCTGGGTCTGTCAGATTCTAGGGCCCATGTTCATACCCACTGAGACTGAAGAGAGAAAAGAAATCTAAAAGAACATTGCACAAAGTAGAGACACCTGAGCATGTGTGACCTTCACCTGTGTCACACATTGGTGCTGGCCCCTCCCTGCAGTATTCCATTGATGATGTGGTGCAATTGACCTCAGGACATGAGGGACAGAGGACATCAGCAGTGCCTTCCAGGTGCTCCCCGCACTGTGGCCAGAAGTGTCAGCCAAGAAGTTTCTTTCCAGTTTCTTTTTTTTTTTTTTTTAATGTTTTTTTTATTTCTAGGAGAGAGAGAGAGAGAGAGACAGCGTGAGCAGGGGAGGGTCAGAGAGAGAGGGAGTCACAGACTGAAACAGGCTCCAGGCTCTGAGCTGGCAGTCAGCACAGAGCCCGACGCGGGGCTCGAACCCACGAACCGCGAGACCACGACCTAAGCGAAAGTCGGACGCTTAACCGACTAAGCCACCCAGGCGCCCCTTGTTTCCAGTTTCTATATTTATAATAAAATCTTATCAAGCATCTTCAAGAAAAAATGAGTTTCAGGTGTTTTGAGGTATTTGGGACTATACTGAACTGTTCACAAATAGACTACAAAAATGGGTAAAATGAAAATAAACCAAATATCTTCCAACTCAATAGAAGATCCCCTGGTAGAGAAGTAGAATCTTGCACTGTTTTTCCTCACAGAGGTGGGGGTTGGGGTGGTGTGCACAAAGTTGGGATGGTCAAGTCTTTGGTTGCTAGTAACACTCATACAAGCTGATCGGGGATGGGGATTTTTTTGGAAGTTACATTTTATTTTCAGAGGGCACATTCCGGAAGAGAGAACGCAGCTGGGCTTGTTGAGACAAGAGCCATCAGATCAAGGGCTGGCCAACTTCCTAATCTATCTGTCTCTGCTCTTTTGTCCTTTCTTTGCCCCACACATCCTCTCATTTCTGCTTCTTTCTGCCCTCTCCTTTATGTTTCTCTCGGTTCATGGTACTTTCTCTGGTACAAATAGCCAACCTGAAAGGGCAGCAGAGAGCCCAGTGTTCCCTGTACAACTAACTGAAGACTTTTGTGGTCCAGAGACAACTGACTGCAGCAAGGCCAGAAGCGATTACTTCCCCTGGGCAGGTGTTCATGCTTTTGAGCCCATTGGCAATAGGGGATGGTAGTGAACCAATTTCAATTTAATGTTTTCAGGAGTGCATATTTTGTAGAGAAGGTGCTGTGTGCTGAATAGATGTTGCAAAGTTGTTTTCCACAGCTGCACAAAATGACCATTTATTCATACCTCTACTGTCTGAAAATGGAAATAAAGACTGTCCCAACTATTCCGTATAATTTTATTCATGCCCTAGTCTGAGACATCTGGACAGACAGGTGTTCAAGCTGGTAAATAACAAAGGAAGCTACAGCTCTCTTTGCACCAGTGACAAAGGCATCTTTTTTAGAAAGTGGAGTCGTGTTGTGGTGTGAGCTACCCAGCTGTCCCTCAGTGTTCCAGATATCTCTTTTGAGGCATCTGGTTTACTGAAAGATTGACAACCTGGAAAACACCAGAGGTTTATCTCTGTAGAAGTTAAACATTAAACATGGTTTTGGAGTAAACTAAAGGAAGGCTAAAAGCAAAACTAGAGTGATAATTTATGCAAAATCGCTGAAACAATCTGAAACAATGAACAACTGAGTCAGGAGAATTAGTTTCCCAGAATGTGTGGTGGAAGCCACCAATGCTCACCCTTTGTAAACTGCTTTATTTTTTTTTTAATTTTTTTTTTACAAATAGTTTATTGTCAAGTTGGTTTCCATATAACACCCGGTGCTCATCTCCACAAGTGCCTTCCTCAATGCCCATCTCCCCCCTCCGCCCCCACACCCATCAGTCCTCAGTTTGTTCTCAGCATTCAAGAGTCTCTCATGGTTTGCCTCTCTCCCTCTCCCCCACTATTTCCCCCCTTCTTCTCCCCCATGGTCTTCCGTTAAGTTCCTCCTAATCCTCTTATACGTGCAAACATATGATATTTGTCCTTCTCTGCCTGACTTATTTCGCTCAGCATAACACCCTCAAGGTCCATCCATGTTGCTACACATGGCCAGATCATTCTTTCTCATTGCAATGTAGTGTTCCATCGTATAGATAAACCACAGCTTCTTAAACTGTGTTATTTTTACAGGTCTCCATTGACAAGGCTGGCCTTGGTGACATCTCCAGAGGGCTTTCCCTCAGTGTTCTCATTTTCTGTGCCAAATTTGGAGGATTTCACCGAAAACCAAATCCCTACAAAAGTGAACTGTCTTTTAAAGAAGTTGATTTCTCCTGATTTCATATCATTTTGCTTTCATACAAAGAGCCTATAGAGTAATCTTTCAATAGGCTTTGCCTAAGCATTTCTGGTGCCTTACTTAATCACAGTTTTATGAACTCTTTGTACACCACTAGCCAATTTTAAAGCCCCAGAATCTTGCTCAGGAGACAGAACTGATTTTGCCTGCAGTTGATTTTAAAGGCTTTATCATCTGAGATTTTTAGTAACATGTGAATAGCAAATAGATGCCATGTTTTCAGGATTTTGTAGCCCAACCTCTAGGGTGGTTGTGCAGGAAATGCGTGGTAATAAATGAATAACATAAATTTGTTTCGCATTTGTTTATGGAGCTAATGATCAACATAGATTTTAATAGCTGATACCTTGTTTAATTTGATTTATTGCCTGAATGCCTAACTTAGTGGATAGAAGGCAGTATGTTATTGCAAAGGTTAGTGTATTCATTTGGATTTTCTGAGAACATTTGACCCCTAATAAAATACCATTTCTTATCTTTTTGTCTTCCACAGCAGTGTTACTATGTTCAGAAAATGGAAACCAAGCAGGGTTTAATTGGCTTAATCAAGGGTTATATTTGCTTGCAAGGAGCAGAATGCATCTGAACCAGCTGAAGCCAAAAAGGCTTATATTTTGAAAAGCATGTAAGGGCACCTTATGGAAGCCAGTGGTTTGGAGTATATGTCTGGGTCCGTCTAAAATGTAGAACTGGGTGCACATGGTTGGCTCAGTCGGTTGAACATCCAATTCTTGATTTTGGCTTGGGTCATGATCTCACAGTTGGTGGGAGAGAGCTCTGCATTGGGCTCTGCGCTAGCAGCACAGAGCCTGCTTGGGATTCTCTCTCTTCCTCTCTCTTTGCCCCTCCCCCACTTTCTCTGTCACAAAATAAATAAATAAACCAAAAAAATAAATAAAATGTGGAACTGGAGCATCTAATCTCTCTAACTTCTCTTCTTAAGGTCACACTTTCAGGTCATTGCATTTTTTCCATTCTTCTCTCTTTCCAAATCAGCATTCTTTGTTTTGGCATATATGTGCACCAAACATGGCTTCCTGTTTTCTATCACTTCCCTAGTCAGGGGGCCCAATATGGAATGACAAGGTCTCCAGGTCCCAGTTTTAAATTCCTGGGGAAAAGTCCAAGTAGAACAGCTCAGACCAGTTATCTATTCCTGGTTCAAACATCTATGGCCAGGAAGCCATGGTCGTGTGATTACCAGTCTGCTCAGCTGGGGCTATGAAAGCTTATGCTCAGGGATAGAGGGGGGTAAGTGATACAAAATTGTTCTCTCAGGTGGGTGGTAAGGAGAAAGTCATCAGTGTCTTTAATTCACCAGGTGTGAAAACAGCTTATTTGCATACCACTTGCAGCCTGGAAATGACATCTGTTTCCTGCTGGGTTTTGTTTTTTTTTTTTTTTCTGTTTTTCATCTTGTCTCTGAATCATTCTTTTACCTCCTCCCTTTCCTTCTCCTCATTTCATTTTCTCTCCTCTGTCTCTCAACTGATGCTTTAAAAAAGAAACATGATACATCTGGTGGTGGAAAAAGCACTATCAGAGGGAATTCAAGACCAGCCTCCCATTCAGACTTGCCCAGTGCTAGACCTTGGGCAAGTCACTTAATCGCCTTTGGCCCTGGTTTCATTTTCTGAAAATGAATGGAGCTAGGCTAGATGCTGGGAGAAACCTTAGGGATCACCTTTTCCTGGATGCTAAATATGTCTACTCCTACTGTCATTCTACAAGCATAGCACCCATGGCAGACATTACTAATTGATTCCAGCATGCTTCCCTGCTGATCCAAGACTGCATTTAGAATCCTCCACAACAGTCTAGGCAGCCACTACCAATCAGTTGGAGGCAACCCCCCTCTGAGATGTGACTAATTAGCCATCTCTAAGCAAGAACTGGAGGCCCAGATACCTACTGTCTTTTCTTCCTCTAATTTTCCTTAGAGAGATGGAATATGTGAAGTCGTTATTCCTAATTCTCTCAAATTTTGAAGGACAAAATAAATAAATGCCCTCTTCTGCCCTTTTCTTCCCGATTATTCATTCTGCCCTTTTCTTCCCGATTATTCATTTTACAAAAACTCTGTTTACTTTCTCTGTCTAATCCAGCCTTTCATTTTTCCCATGGCTAAAAAATCAACCGTTCTTTTAGCAAAGAGGAATCAGCCATGTTTGTCTGGGAGCCTCAGAATTAGACTGGCTCACTTTGCACTGTGTGGTGGCAGGCAACAGTGAGAGTTATTTTACTTTTTGAAAATATGTCTTCTGCAGTTATATTTGGACTGGAAAAAAGATCCTTGCAGTCTCAGCTCAAATTATATTCAATGTTCCTAATTGCTGTTACCCTCAAATATGATAGTGAGTGAGGTCACATCTTCAGTTTACATTTCTCATCTATATTTACAAATGACACAGCTTTGGAACATCTGCTCTGCCTATAGAGCACTCATTTTTGCAGATGATGCAGCTGTAATGGCTGGTGGCACAATTGTTTCCTCGACGACAACGCTAAGAAACATCTCTTTCTTTCTGCCTTTCCTGCTGGATGCTGTTTTTTAAGTTGCCTTCTGGAGTTCATTTCTCCAGGAGAGATGGGCTTCAACTTCTAATGCAGAGTATTTTTTTATTTCTGCCAAAAGGCTTCTTCCTGGAATAGTTACTGATGGGCAGTCTCTCTGTGGCAGAGCCACCTTATGTAACAGCTCTGTAGGTAGGAAAACTACAGGTCTAGAAATAAAGGAGACAAATGTAAAACCTTTGCAAAGAGCAGACCTGGGATAAAATCTGTATTGCTAATGCATAGGCACCCAGTGCTGCTTTCTAGTCAAAATAATTCTTGGTGTTGGTAGAGAACATGGTCATTCCATTTTATTCCTCCTTGGAAAAGGGTAGTGCTCTAGATGAATGAGGAAGAATAGGGGGTATGGTTCATACAGACTGCATTTAAATGTCTTCCTGTTGTTATTTATTTCCATTTTAAAATATGATAATAAAAGGGTGCCTGGGTGGCTTAGTCAGTTAAACATCCGACTCTTGGTTTCAGCTCAAGTCAATCTCACAATTTGTGAGTTTGAGCCCCGCATTGGGTTCTGTGCTGACAGAATTGTCTCTCTCCCTCTCTTTCTGCCCCTCCCCCACTTATGCTGTCTCTGTCAAAATAAATAAATAAACTTAAAAAATTTAAAAAATATATAATAAAAGTGAGGACTTACATGCTTTCATTTCTGGAGCTAACTGTCCATTTGCAGGAAATGCAGAGGACAGAGGAACATGCTGAATTGCACCATGAGCCTGTATTGACCCAGTCCAGACTATGGAAACTCCATAGCTTCTTCATCAGATATGTTATAAGGAAACAAAAGGAATGAAGGGGAAAATTTGGAGATTAAAGAACACTTAAAAGACTAATCTATGACAAGGGGGATAAAACTATTTAAAAATTATTTCTTGGCTTAAACCACATCATAATTAATGGGATCTTAAAGAGAATTTGATTTGCCTTCTTGTGTTACAGAGAAGGAACATGGAGCCCATGCAGGCAAAGTGATTTGCTTCATGTCTAAACGGGAACAGGTGAGAGAACCATGGTCAGAATCCAAATCCTGACTCATGTGTGAGGCTTCTACTACTTCCCCTGAGTATGATCTTTATCATACATTAATTTTATCTTGAGTTCACTGACATAGATAAAATCATGGTAGAGTTGACTACATATTAGAGATTCTTTGTGTTAATCTGCTCTGTTAATTGCTTTTCAAGCAGACTGGCTCTGGCTTTGTCCTGTGTATAGTGGCTGTAAGCCCAGGAAGTGTAACATTCTCTGACTTATGGATTCACAGAATAAAGTTAGTCTTTTGATTTTTACTTGCTCTGACATTATGAAGTTAGTTTCATTGTTCAGTACTATTAAAATGCTCTGAAGTTGCAATTAAAGCTATAAAGTAACCTTTACCTTTGTTATTAAATTTCATTTTTTTCCCCAATAGTTCTGGCACTAATTTAAGTCACTTATTTTCATGTATGTAGCACTTTTTCTTGGAGAATCCATTCTTTAATAGACCAGATGTTTTTAAAAGGGGAACTGTTTGATGTAGGTTGGCATGAAAAATTACCAGATAAATTCTCAAATTTCTGAATAAAGACGTCTGTATCATTACCATACAAGCAATTTAGCTAACAAGTCCACTTTACTAAAATACATTTTGGGTTAAATTATTCAATATTTCAATCCAGTTTGAGAGAAAATAGATTTTAATGAGGCTATATAATATGCTATGTTTTGCTACAGTGACATATTTGTCATTGATTATTTGTTCAGTTACAAGTAATTAACAATCCAACTGATGTGCCACAAGAAACACTTAATTTCTCTTGATATTTGTTAAGAAGTTAACAATTCATGCCACTAGTTCACTGGTAATGGTTCTAACAATTATTTGCTGTGAAAATAATAGCATTAACAATTCAGGGTGGAAGATAGAATTGAATGTTATTTATCTTGAGGGTAATAATGTATGTTTTTAACTTCAAGAAGCTGTGCATTTATAATTATACTGGAGCAAGAGGTGTGGAAAATTACAAGCTAAATAAATTCTTGACTTCAAGAAATCTGTTCTTTCGTTAGGGACCATCAGATAAGGAGAGAGGTTTCCACACCTTAAAATGTCATCACGTTTTCAGTTTTTCCTTCGTCATCCAGACGAGCCCCTCCCAACTCTTAGTGTCACAATGTTCTGTGGAGGCTGCTGCTCCAAGTTAGGCCCTCCTCACATTTCCTTCCTCCCTCCCCAACTCCATCAATGATGAGTGGAAAATGCCTTCCTCGCACTCACCCATGAAAGGAAACTTCAAGTCTTTTTCAAAAAAGGTTGAACATTGATTTTCAGATTTGGAGAGCTCAGGGACTAGTGAAATGAAGAATTTTGGGAGTCCAGTTTAGATCGGCAAACTTTTAATCTTGTCAACCAAGGGCATTGCTACACCATACTGCTATCATCATTTAGAAAAGTAAGGAAATGTTGACACCAAAACTGGAAGATTGTCCATTAGACCCAGAAAGGTAGTTGATGAACATACACATACATTCACACAATTATAGTTATATTTCTTGTTTTGTCTTGGTTAGGTGAAAACTTTGCATTAGATTGGAGTGTGGACAAGCATTTAGAAATCTTGTGGTGAGTAATTTAAAAAAAAGATATCTTTAAAAGGTAGACCTTTTTCAAGTTCTTTAAACAATGTTAAACAACTTGGGGTAGGAGCCTCACTTTAAATCCTCCTTTGCATTGAGACAGGATACATTTGTGATCAAGCGCATCAACCCCGAAGCCAGAATGTCTGCATATATATGACATTATATATCATGTAAAAGATTTATTATGGGGATTTGGCTCATGTGATTATGGGGGGTGAGAAGTTCCACCATCTGCAGGGGCCAAGCTAGAGATCCAGCAAAGCCCATACTGTAATTCTAGCCAAAACTGAAGACTTAAGAATGAGGGAAATTGGTGGAGTGAATCCCAGTTCAAGGACAGAAAATTATTATCCCTATACAAACAGGCAGGAGTGGAACAAATCCTCCCTTACTCTGATTTTTGTTCTGTCCAGGCCCCCCCACACTGAGGAGGGCCACTGACTTTACTGAGTGCATCAGTTCAAATGCTGATTTCATCCAGAAACACCCTCACAGACCCACATAGAAATGATGTTTAATCTGGGTACCCCATGGCCCAATGAACTGACACATAAAATTAACCATCATAAGTATCTTCCAGAATCTGCCAGCTATATAATTTCAAAGAACATGTTTTCAGATTCCATGATGGATTTAGTCCACTTATTAGTTCTTTGGTTTTTCTGTATCTGACATTGCTCAAGAGCAGTGACTTTAAACTCTGAAATGATCTTAAGGTAAAACTCCCTCAAGGTGTTCAAAGCAATGGCTCCTTGGGATATTAGCTAGTATCATGCGAAAAAGGAAAAGAAGAAAGACTTCCACAGTCAATTAGATTAAACACTTATTTACCCTAGGACTTTTGGAGACTTTATGTACTTGTTGCATTATGACTCCCCTGTAAGAGGTTTCCTAAGTTATTTTGAATATAAAACCATTTTTTCCCCAGATTGTCGCATGGAACCAATTCCGATGGGAACAGTTGTTGGGACATGGTGCCTTTGCTTATTCTCAGTTTTAGAGACTGTCGGTTTGTCTGGATGCCCCTAATACAGGATTATTTTCTTTTCAGTCTAACAAAATACTCTGTGAGAGGCAAAATGAATGGGAGGGTCTCTGCCTATCATGAACGACATTGTAGATGATACCAGATTGGGACTGCAAATAATTACTTTCAAGAAAACATTTAAAAATACAGAGTTTGGCCTACGATCACACCATTTGGACTTAAAATGCTATGAAAAGTCTTAACATTCTCTTTTTGTGTCCGTGTATGTTTTGTGCAGGCACTTATGTGTTTGTGTTGACTGTCACAGACTTTATACATTTTTAATTTATTGATCGATAGTTTACGCATTAAATAATTTATTATTATATATAACATACATAATTTTTACAGAACTGTGCAAATGTGATCCTGGAATATACGTGGGTTTCTACTTTTATTGCAGCCTCCCGTACCACACATTTTTGCCTGGCTACCTGCATTCATTTACATATTTTGATGACTAATTATTTACTTAATATATCTTTATTTGATTTTGATATCAAAACATAAACTACATTGGAAACATTTTCATACATTTCAAAGGCCCAAATTAGTTTGCTAAAGTTAGCATTGCCTTGTTTTGTTTTGTTTTGTTTTGTTTTAAGTTAGGTAGAACTCAGCTGAGTGTATCTGTTCCTGGTACCTTTTTCAATAGTGCCTCCTTTTTCCTATGTTAACTTGTTTAGGTTTCTCATTTCTGTATTAATTTTGATGATGAAAGTTATTCATTTATGTATGTGTATTTATTATGAGAAGATATGTATATGTGAGAAGTTCTTGCTCTGTCTGCCTTCTCTCAGCACCTCAGCCATGGCTGTAGTTAGATTCATGTGTCTGGTTTGTAAGGAATCCTAATGGGAAAGTGTTTGCTTTGCCACTATGTTGAGTAAGTCATTTCTAAAACCACATGATTGCTTGTGGAAATAAGCAGACTTCAGGGGAGAAATTTAATGAAGAAGCTCAGGGAGGCTTACTAATGCTAAGAAAGCCAGGTGGATTAATGAGATACTCATTGGAGAATTATAGTTGGAGACAAGGGACTCATTGTAAGAAATGTGAACTAGTTCTGAGAAGTTAGAATAAGTTTGCCACAAAGTGGGGGTATAATATATTGTTATCATAGTTTAGAAAAAAAGACATGACTCTGAAATCTCTTAGATTTTGTGTTCCTTGCTGACAATCATGATAAGTAGCATATATTGACTGCTGACTGCATACCAGGATGTGTTCCACATATTTTCCATGGGTTAATGCCATTAGGCCTCAAGACAACCTGTGAGACAGAGATTAATACTATCCACAACATGAAATGGAGAGACTGGCACAGAGAGGTCTGTAACTTGCCTAAGTTAACACAGCTGGAACAAGGCAGGGGGGCTGTGAACCCAGATCCCACACCCTTCCTGGTAAGGATTACAGCTTGTTAATCTTTATAAGGGAGTGACTATCCAAGAAAGGATTTGGGGGTATAAATGGCTAAGTGATTGAGCAAATAACGGAGATAATTGGCTATAATTCTAAGCAGAAAGGGAAAAGTACTCTAATAGGGCTAAAAATGGAGAGTTGTAGGAACAATGACATCTTAACTATGGGACTGTCACTTAGAAGTGGTTTACATTTACACTTTTCAAGATGGCGTGAAGCCCAGTAATATGCCTTTTGCCCAAATTTCTAAGCCCCTATTACTGCTTTTCATTTAGTTCAGATTTCCCAGCATCTTTAATCTTTTCTTGCCTAATGGATAAAAAATGGTCTCAACTCCCCTTAGGGCCATTCGAATGAAATAGTAAAAATGAATATGAAGGTTTGGAAAAGTTGGCTGATAGGATTGTCCTGTTTTGGAGGATCAGTTATTGGTGGTTAATTGCATTTTCTATAGTTGGGTTTAGGCTGATCAGGAGGTGAGGTTTTTAAACTTATAAATAACCCCATCAGAAAGAGTAAATGATGGCACAGCAGAAGGGGAGGAGAAAGACTCCAAGTTCCATTGATTGACTTCTGATGCAGATGGTGTTAGATGTGTGTAGTGACCTTGTCCATCAGAAGAGGTCATTGTGTCTGTCCCACCTGCCACACAGGGTTGATAATGACAGAATTGGAAGGAGAAGAGGCTATTATTTATAAAACTAAAGACGTATAAATAATCTGTATCTTAATAGTTGCAGGGCAGTTAAACAAATTATAATACCATGTCATAGTGGGAACAATTTGCAACCTTATCCAATATGAAAAAATGCTTTAAAACAATGTTAAAAGACTAGAGGTGCAAAAAAAAAAGTTGGACATGAAGTGCAACCACAGGTCCGAAAAGCACATGAATCAAAGTTCTTCCAAGAATGAAATCTGAAAGAACAGCTCACCACAGTATGAATTGTGGTTTCCTTGATGTGGTGGGATATGCATGTGGAGGTGGCTCAGGGATGCATGGGATTCTTTTCCTTCAACTTTTCCATCTTTTCTAAAATTTCTGTAATAATTATGCAAAGTGAGATTCTAAAAAATGAAAGAGCAAATGTATTATGATGGGGGGAATGAATTTTATTTTTAAACCTGTTTCACAAAAGATTTGAAAGCAATAAACTTTTTTTTAAGCAAATAGCTGTGAAATAGCTTTGAAAGTTAAAAAGCTTCTGTTGAGGCAATAAGCAGAACCTTCTATTTGCTGGCATCACTTCAAGGAGTGGCAATTTGATTTTGTTTAACTGGCATATTGAAAAATCCCCAAGAGAAATCGTATTAGGAAGAATGTCCCAGGCACCAAACTTCAGAACTGTGGATTTGAGGTGAATGCTTCAAAATAGTAATGATGCTTAATTCATCTCTTTTGACCTTCTGGGAATCGAGGTCTCAGTGATTTAGAGCTGTGCTCAGTAATGTCTGCTGAAGCAGCACCAAAGAGAGATTCATCATCAGACTCACAGAGGCAATGGCCATGCGGGCTCCTGTCTGCTGGGGTCCCTTTAGGAGGATGCAGCCCACCCTGGACCTAGAGATGGGGGAGGAACTACTCCTTCCCACACGGAGCAGAGAGCCTTGGATCTGAAATAAGAGGGATTGAGTCATTCTCAGCTGTAGGGTAACTCTCAGTGTGACCTTGGCCAAGCATTTAACCTCCCTGGGCAATGGTTTGCTCACCTGTAAAATGGGGATGATGACATTTATCCTCTACTTCACAGGTCCTATGAGGAACAAGGTGGGATGAGGGAATGAAAAGATTCTATAAATTTTAAAGGATTCCACAGACGTGCGGAATTGTGGCAATATGTGATGTGCAAGGCATTTCTGAGTTTTGGCTAGCATCCGGGGCCTCTGAGGAAGCTTCTGAGTACATCTATACACCCTGGGCTGAACAAGTAATGACAACGGCAGCAATACCAATAATAGCTAGCATTTGGGGAGTACTGTATGCCAGGCATTCTTCTAAGGACTTTACACGTATCACCTCATTTTAACACTTAAAACAACTTCATGATAAAGTAGGTACCCTGACATAGGTACTATAATTGTCCCCATTTGACAAATGAGGAAGAGGCACAGTGAGGTTAAGTAGCTTGTCCAGGGTCACACAGCTCGCAAATGGAGAAGTAAGACTTGAATCCAAGCAGTCTGACTCTGGGGCCTAATAGAAAGCTGCAGATATTTTTCTCTGACATACAAAGAGGAGGGGTTTGGGATATTTACTAATGTTTATTAGTTGGTTGTCTTAGTTTCTTCTATTCAAGAGCTGCTGATGATCAGGTTTGCTTTTCTTTGAGTGTTGCAATTAAGAAAATGTGCTGGCAGGCAGTGACCAGGACAAAGTGGATGGTTTCATGACCATGGTTGGAAATGGGTCATGCCTGTAGCTAGGCTGCTGGTGGGAAGGCTTCCTTCTCAGTGTCTCTAGCAGTCAAAGGAAGGAAGTGCTGAATGGAAAAAGACTGATTATGATTACATTACAGGAGTAGTTTCAGGGCCACATTGGGAGGGCCTTTAAATTTGACAGGAGAATATTTCTTTATATATAATGTATTAATTATAATATATTTATATATATAAAATATATAATTTATATGTAAAGAATACACACACACACACACACACACACACACATATATATATAAAGTTTATTTCTTTATCTTGAGAGCAAGAGAGAATGTGCAGGAGGGCCAGAGAGAGGGAGAGAGAGAGAATCCCAAGCAGGCTTTTCACAGTCAGCACAGAGCCTGAAGCTGGGCTCCATCCCAGTGTGAGATGGTGACCTGAGCTGAAACCAAGAACACTTAACCAACTGAGCCACCCAGGTGCCCCTGTGCCAATTATTATTAAGTCTGATATTCTTACAGGAGTGAGTGCTTTCCAGTAGCTTTGAAAACCATGCTATTATCTAAACCTGGCACAAACCAGCCTAGTTTAAAATATGTGTCAATTGTTTGTGGAATGGGGTTCATGTCTCCTTGAGAAGGGAAGAAATGACTCATTTTAACTTTTCATTATTTTGAGGATCTTCAGCTTGCTTGCTTTCACTTAGTTCCAACATAAATCCATCTCTGCTCCCCATCTATCTTCACGCAGAGCCTCCTTAAGTCTCTTACCATTTAAACTACTTCCCTTTAAATTTCTTTAGGTTACTAGTTCCTTGGTGGCATACACTATCAAAGAGAAGGTAATTGTTGGCTTGTCCCTAGAATGAGTGATATGTGTGTGTGTGTGTGGGGGGGGTTATGTGGTTTTTTGGGGGGTATTTTTGGTTTTGCATTTTTGTGTTGCTTTAGAATGAGTGATATTTGGGGGTGTCTGGATGGCTTAGTCTGTTGAGTGTCTGATTTTGGCTCAGATCATGATTTCACAGTTTGTGGGTTCAAGCCCTGTGTTGGGCTCTGGGCTGACAGTTCAGAGCCTGGAACCTGCTTTGAATTCTGTGTCTCCCTCTCTCTCTTCTCCTCCCCCACTCATGCTCTGTCTCTCTCGAAAATAAAAATACTCATTAAAAAAATGAAAAAAGGAGAATGAGTGATACTTGTAATATTCACAAATGATACCTCTTCAGGTATCCTTGTGCAGAGAAACACCATTGCCTTTCATCTCCCCCTCTAGTATGTAGGATGTATGATAGCTTTTTGTGCTTTTTTTTTTTTTGAAGATCATTACTGTATTTGTCAGCAAAGAATAGTTCATATCATTCTAAGTAGAATAAAGTTAACAGTTTTGGATTGGAGACAGGGGTGGATTGAAGAGTCAGTAGGATTTCATTGAGAAAAAAAGAATGCAGCAATTTGAATGGAATGTGCATTCTTTTTTTTCCTTGAAAAATGGGATTTAAACAGAAGGGTTCAACCTATTTCATAGCAACATTCCACTGTGTTTGCTGCTATTTGCTGCTGTGGCTTTGCTTCCACTCTTGCAAAGCCCAATGTTCTCTTCAAATAACTTCCTCTGAGTCCCAGGTACTATGTTCAGATTTTTATTTCACAGCTTCTCTGTGAAATTCCAAACAAACATACTGGCTTGAGCTTCTTTTTTACTGTCTTGGTGGTAACTTCTCACCATCGTTTCTGCTATTCTTTAGTCGTGGTACCTCATGCTCCATCTCTGCTTATACACCCATTACACATTCCCTTTCTCTCTACCTCTATTAGTTTTTTTATTGCTGTGTAATAAATACCAAACTTCCTGGCTCAGAACAACATGCATTTATTATTTCCCAGCTTCGATGGGCACAGCTTCTTTGGATCCTCTGCACAGGTCTTAGAAGGCCGCCATTGTGGTATCAGCTGGGCTGTGTTCTCTTCTGGAGGCTTGGCTAGAGAACAGTCTACTTCCAAGTTCACTCAGGTTGCTGGCAGAATTTATTTCCTTGTGGCTTCCATCTGGAAGGCCCTGGATTTTTGTTGGCTGTCAGTGGGAGACCATCCTCAGCTCCGAAGGTTAGCTCATGGTTCCTGGAGACTGCCTGCAGTTCTGGAAGCTACGCACAATCTTTTGCCACGTGGGTTTTCCCAGTATGATCTCTTAATTCATCAGGCCATTAAGGACAGCAAGTCTACCAGCAAGATGGAGTCTTAGATTATATAAACACAGTGGATATCCCATCACCTTTGCCATATTATATTGCTTAGAAGCAACTCACAGGCTCTGTTCATACTCAAGATGAGTCACACAAAGGCATGGCCACCAAGAGATAAGGATTATGGAAATACTGTGGAGTGTGTCCCCCACACTCTCATATATAACTTCTATACCAAACTTCTGTTTCACTGCCTTTTTTAAAAAAGTGTTTTAGACTTTCTGTAATTTGGTTTTGCCCTACTTCTCCTAATTTACTTTTCCCTTCTTAATAAATCTACCTCTCATTTCCCTCTCAAAATTTTTTCTTCCCTTTCCATCCCTTCCATGATACAGCATTAATTAAAATAGATACATTTTATTTATTAGCATAGACATAATTTTAAAATCTTGTGTATAAAGCAAAAGTAATTTCCATTGAAATAAAGAGTTATTAACTGTGTTTTGGCTTCTGAATTCTTTTGAGAAGCTAATTAAAGCTATAGAAATTCACTTCCCAGGAATGAGGGACACAATCTTGTATTGTTTCAGTTATTATTGCTGCACAGCAAACCGCCCATAGCTTCATGTTGTAAAATAACAACCATTTTGTGGTTTTGGGAATCCAGACAGAGCACAGTGAGGATGTCTTGTTTCATGATTCCTGGGGACTCAGTAGGGAAGACTGAAACAGCTAGGGCGACTCAAGTGGTTAGGGACTAGAATTATCTGGAGGCCTCTTCATTCACATGTCTGGTGCCTGGGCAGGGATGACTGGGAAGCTTGACTCAGCTGAGACTGTTGACTGGAGTACTTACACGTGGCCCCTCCACGTGGCTTGGGCTGTTCACAGAGTGGTGGCTGGTTCCAAGAGGGAGAGTGAGGGAGCATATGGAAAGCAAGCCTTCCAAGTGGCCAAGTGAAAGCTGCCTGGCCTTTTGTGATGGTAGCCTAGGAAGGCACATGGCAATGCTTCTGCCCTACTCTATGGCTTGAACGGTCTCAAGCCCACTCAGCTTCAGGAGGTGGGGACATAGACCTCACCTCTCAATGGGAGGCATATAGGAGAATTTGCAGCCATTTAAAAAACACATACAGGGGCATCTGAGTGGCTGAGTCAGTAAAGCGTCTGACTTTGGCTCTGGTTATGATCTCATGGTTTGTGGGTTTGAGACCCACATTGGGCTCTGTCCTGGCAGCTTGGAGCCTGGAATCTGCTTTGGATTCAGTGTCTCCCTCCCTCTCTGCACCTCCCCAATTCATGCTCTGTCTCTCTGTCAAGAATAAATAAACAATTATGCTGAGCGAAATAAGTCAGGCAGAGAAGGACAAATACCACGTGTTTGCACGTATAGGAGGATTAGGAGGAACTTAATGGAGGACAAGGGGGAGAAGAAGGGGGGAAATAGTGGCGGAGAGGGAGAGAGGCAAACCATGAGAGACTCTTGAATGCTGAGAACAAACTGAGGACTGATGGGTGTGGGGGGGAGGGGTGGATGGGCATGGAGGAGGGCACTTGTGGGGATGAGCACTGGGTGTTATATGGAAACCAACTTGACAATAAACTATTTGTAAAAAAAATAAATAAATGAACACTAAAAACTAAAAAGGGCAAATGCTTTAAAAAAAAACCCCACATATATATACAAACACAAACATCCTTAAAGGACTATATTATCCTGAACTCTGAGAACTGAAAGGGATCATAAAAAATGATCTATTTCAGTCATCCACCATGGCTCAACTCATTTTTACAACTGTCTAGTCATCCCATGCCTAGACCACTTCAGGGTTTTCTTCTGGTCTCTGTTGTCATCCATTCACACCCCTTTCCAGTCTGTTCTGTTCTTCACTCCGTAGCCACAATACTTGTTCTGAAACACAGATTTGCTCCTGTACATCACCCACCCTCACCTCACCACCTCACTCCGCTCCACTTCAAACCAGATTTTCTAACTTCAGCTCCCTTGGGCTTCTTTGTTTCTGTCAGATAGTTCTAACATTTTTAGACAGTAATGGAGAAAACTCTAGAAGTACCCGTTCTTTCTTTTTTATTTTTACCTTAAAATATGACTTAAGGGTACATAGCCATCTCTGGGGTCATCAGCATCATCAGCACTGTAGAACCATGGAAAGGGGAACCAGAGAATCATCAAGCAGGATATTGTTTCTCTTCCTGAGCATGAAATTTCTAGCTTTCTGATCAGTTATGTTCTTGTCTCTTTTCCTGTGGAGCTTGACATCTTGTGCCCTCTCCCCTTGCCTTTCTGCCTGCAGCTTCATACAGGAAATGTGGGTGTGAATAGTCTCCTTTCTCTGTAGATGCTTGTAGTGACACTGGCTCTTGTGAGGTGTCTCTAGTCCTAGGTTGGGTGTGAGTAGTTTTACTTTCAGAAAGAAAGATACCACTGGTGTCGTCTTTCCAAACACAAGCAACCTTATTCTTCTGTTGGAGATGACTTAGGGTCCTAAGAACATATTTGCATCAAGATTCACAGTCCTTTCATTTTGCCTTTTGAGTTCTTGGATGAGGTTTATGTTGGTGTCATTGGCCATGGCAGGTAGTAACATTCATCTTTGATTTTGTATTTTGAGTTTCACAGTCCAGCCCTCGTTGGTGGTACAGAAAAAAAAAAAAAAAGATTTAAGGTACACAGATGTCTTTGGCATCTTTGCTTAGATATAATTTCATCAGAGACTATGGCTCCCAGCCCCACCCTGTAGGTTAGCTATAGTGTTTACGTATCTGTAATTACTTAACCTCATTGTCTAAATATGTTTAATGAATCTTCTGTGCTGGGGTGGGAGCTCTGTGAGGTCCCAGTGATGCCTGTCTTGCCCATTCCTTCTCTCCAGGACCTACCACAGCAGGCACTGGATGATCATCCAGTGCCTGACTGTGTGGTATTTTGTTTGACAGGAACAGACAATCTACAGATAACAGTCAGCCCAACCCCGGAGTCATTTCCTCATGGGAAATTGTTACCGATTTCACCAACATGGCCTTTCTCAGAAGTCCCGTCTTCCGCAGCAGTGGCCAGAATCAAGAATGTGCTGGGACCCTCCCCTGACAACACTAGCGTGCTGCAGTTTGCCCGAACATCTCCACCCAAAACACACCGCAGAGCCCGGGCTCATGGGGACTTCTCTTCTTCCCCTTACCAAGGAAGTGGACACAGCACCTCCCTTGAGCCTTCCAAGGATTCCACCGAGTCTCTGGTCCAACCAAGACCTCAAGGGGGAAAGGATGCATCCTTTGTGTCAGGTTTGCCTCACACCAGCATGCTCCCCTCATTGTCCACTATCCCATTTCAGCCAGTCTGGGTAGGGACTCCTTCCATTTCAATACAACATTCCCCCAGATCAAACATTGTTGCATTTCTCCCTCCACATCCATCCTCTTCATTGGCTTCTGACTCACCTCATTCCATCACCTTTTCCAAGCCACCTGAACAACCCACCAAAGTGCCTTTGTTCCCCCAAATAGCTCCAATTGGCTCCTCTTCAAGTCAGAGCATAGCTAATCCCCCACGCCCATTTGCTGGGGAAATGAACCACACTCTGTCCAAAAATGCCCAGGATTTTATAGGTATCCCTCGTCTAGGTCTTTTTGGATACTCAACAGTGGAGCATCCTGAGCTGGCCCCCACAGAGGATCCTCACTCAGCAGGCTCCCCCACACCTGAGTTTTTGAGCTCTGTGGCAGAACTGTCCCATCTGTCTCTCCCACCCCCAGTGCCTGGAAGTCTACTTCTGCTTCCAGATGGAACTCCCTCATGGTCAGTGTTGGAAGTGGCTTCAAGACATACATCCACACAGCCAGTTGAAGCTGAGGTGGCTGGAGGAGTGCACAGTGGGGTGACTTTGCCACTTTCTAAGAGTGTGGCGGCCACAGCAGTGACCCAGGAGGCTGTGTCTTCACTTTTCCAGACTGCAGAATCAGTGGCAGTGGAAACAACCAGCAGAAAGCTAGCCCTTGGTACTGCAAATGACGTCACTAACCCACTGCATTTGTCAGGAGCTCCAGAGAATTCTGAAGGGCTCCTCCCTTCAGTGGAACACACATCTTCCTCTTTGGCACCTTCTACTCTGTCTCTCACTACAGCCCACAGAGGGCAAGCCATCCTTTCTGGGGCATCCGACAGCACATCAGCAGACTTTCCCTCTGCTCTCACCTTCCTCCAGCTGGCACAGAACCATGCCTCTATTTCCACTGTGCCCAAGATGCCAACTCCTCAAAAAGGGGGCAGTGGTGGAACCCCTCCGACTGCAGCTACAGACTTCCTCTTCTCCAACAAATTTCCCAATCTTCTTTCCACGACCTGGGCATTTCCTCTGCAGAAAGAAGATAGTGTGACAGATGGTTTAAAGAAAAACGAAAAGGCAGATTTGACAGTTGATCTCCAGACCCTTCCAACTAAAGAGATTCCAGGTCTTCACACTGTAAATGGGTTCAACTCTGCTTCTAGCACGGATCATATTTCATCTTTCTTCATCACAACACTAAAAACAAACCTCCTTCCTTCAGAGTTACCTCTACCTTCCAGCCCCTCTGTACAAAGCACCCAGACTACGTTCCCATCCCCTAGCTTGTCTGACATCAAGCCAGAGACTTATGCAGCTGTGATAGACCATTCTCAGTTGCCAGTTTCAACTTCCCAACAGGTGACAGCATTTCCCTCATCCACTGAGGTCTATGATTTCTCAACAATGAGACATGTGAAAAAGCCAGCAACCACAGATGTTTTCTGGAGTTCTCTTTCAGCAGAAACTGGATTTCTCTCCACAGAGCCAATGATATCTGGCTTGCAGCAGCAAACAAATTATGATTTAAATGAGCACACAATTAACTCCACCAGTTGGGAAACTCATTCAGCTTCAACTCCTCCTCCCAATGGCTCAACTTCAGCTGCCAGTACAATAAAATCTTTGGATTTCAGAGATACTACTGGGCATTCAGTGACTGCAGAAGGCTCTAACATTCAGCATCCAGTCCTTGGTACAAGCACCAACCAGCCTATTCAACAGTCAGAGATTACCATGGTTGGAAACCATACAGACTTCTTGTCAACAACCATTAAAAACTATTCCAGAGAGTTCCAAACAGCTGAGATTGAAGATTACCCATCCACAAGCCAACATGCTGTGTCTCATCCTCATCTTCAACTGCCTGCACATTCAACACATGCTCTTTCACCAGCCTCTCCAAGTCTGACTTCCACAGCTAGCTTGCAGGAAATGCTTTCAGATGGAACAGATACAATTCTCCGAATTTCCAGTGACATCCATCCATCTCCTGTGATAAGTGCTTCCACATCATTCCAGAGTATCTTGAAATATCACTCTACTGCTGAATCTCCTCCTCTATCGACCAGGGCCCCATCCAAAGGGCTGCTGGCTTCTCAGCACCCTGAGAAATGGACAGGTGCAGCCACTCATGCAGGTAGTTTGTTTCCCCGTACCCCCCAAATTAGTATGACTGCTTCTGTGGACAAGCATCTTCAAGCTCAACACAGATATCCAGTTTTGCTTAGAAGGAGCAGACACACACTTTTGGGATAATGAATGAGTTAGCCGCCCCAGATAGTCATGCCCTTGATCCTCTGCTAACTTGATTGTTTTGAAAGTACAGTCTCCAACTTACAATGATTTGACTTACGATTTTTCAACTTTATAATGGTGCAAAAGCAATATGCATTCAGTAGGAATCATACTTTGAACTTTGAATTTGGACCTTTCCCCAGGCTAGCAAGAAGTGGTACACTCCTCTCTGATGAAGTTGGGTGGGGCAGTGAGTCAGAGCTCCCAGTGAGCCACGAGATCACGGTGAACAATGTTACAATTATAACCGTCCTGCACCCGTACAACTATTCTGTCTTTCAGCACCGTATTCAATAAATTACCCAAGAGAGTCAACACTTGAATATAAAACAGGCTTGTGTTAGATGTTTTTCCTCAACTGTAGGGTAATGTAAGTGATATGAGCACTGTTAAAGTGGGCTGGGCTAAGCTAGGATGTTTGGGAGGTTAAGTGTATTATGTGCATTTTTGGTTTCTGATATTTTCAACTTATGATGGGTTTATTGACACATAACCCCATCGTAAGGCGAGGAAGATCTGTATTCAGAACTTAAATGTCCTTATTACCAACCATAAATTTCTTTCCACCCCAAACCCCATCACAGGTTTCT
This sequence comes from Crocuta crocuta, assembly GCF_008692635.1. Lineage (NCBI taxonomy): Eukaryota > Metazoa > Chordata > Mammalia > Carnivora > Hyaenidae > Crocuta > Crocuta crocuta. Next base: position 1,246,231 of record NW_027531873.1, on the reverse strand, counting down.
GCCAGTGGCATTCTCATTATGGGTAATTGACTTAATGAACCTAGAGCTGTTTTCCCTAAATCCCCGAGCAGAGACTTTTCACCCCAGCAAACTCATAAGTTACATCCATTCATCACAACAAATGACATGTGTACTGTAGGCCAATGACTTTGCTTTTTCCCTTTGCAGTGGATCCCTCAGTGTCGTCCAAGGCAGAACCAACAGCAGCATCCGCTGCCACGTTGTTCCTGGGGAAATCAAGTCCACCGGCGCTGTCTGCAGCCCTGATTGCCAAAGGCACTGGCAGCAGTGCTTCGGCCATGGCCTCAGCATTAGTCAAGAGCAGTTGGACCACTGCCCTAGCTAAAAACGTCACAAACAACACAGTACCTGGCCCAAGGACGACACCAGGGGCACTGCATCCGGCCTTCTCACTCGCACCAACCTACATGTTTTCAAGAACAGCACACACCGTGAGTGCTCATACAGCCATGCAAGGGAACACGGGCACCGCCTCTGGCCTGTTGTCCACAACACACCTCCCCAGGAAACCACAAGCCATGCACACAGGCCTCCCAAACCCCACCAGCCCGGACATGCCGAGGACATCCACCACACGCCCACTGACAATCACAGCAGCCTTGACATCCGTTACTGCCCCAGTAAGGGCCACCCGGTTGCCACCTTTGCTGGCAGAGAATACAGATACTGCGTTGACTGCTGTGGTCACAACTGGCAAAATGGCATCCAACCTGGAGTGTCAGATGTCCAGTAAGCTCCTGGTGAAGACAGGTAAGAGTCCACTGTCCTGATTTTACTTGAAAGCGGCCAACACATCTTGGTCTCAGAGATGTGGCAGAATTATTTGAGTTCTTTGAGATTGGTGGTTCTCAACCAGGGACAGTTTGACTCTTTCTCTCCCAGAAGACATTTGGCCATGTCTGGAGACGGTTTTGGGTGTTTACAACATGGAGGGTAAGGAGGGTGCTGCAGGCATGAATGAGACAGAGACCAGAATGCTGCTAAAAACCCTACAGGGCACTGGGTAGTCCTACAGCAGAGAATAATCCAGCCCAAAATGTCCCAGTGATGAGGTTGAGAACCCCTGATCCTTAAAAAGCAGCAGAGAAGAGGAGGGAGCTTTACATGATATGGATTCTAGGCCCGGGATCAGTCCCGATATCAGAGGCTCTAGGGAAACCTATTCTGCCAGTAAGTCTGAGAAAACAAACATGTAGCAAGTCTTGCCTATAGAGCAAATCAGTGATGTCTCACATGAATAAATGAAATGATTAGTAAAATACCAAATCTTAGAAACTCTACAGAATTCAGAGAGGCGTTTGTGATGTATTTTCTCGGTCAGCAGATAGTAGAAGTACAGCCACACGATGTGGGTGCCCAGGATTTCTTTTGATGTTGAAAAAGAGGCCTTGAAAAATTGGGTGGGATATGCTATCTCTTTAGCCCCCACCTCCCAGTTGCAGCAAAGCAGGCCAGGAAGGCACAGGGTGCTTTTAATAGTGTGGTAGTGTTTGCTATAAAAAGCATTTGACACAGTATTTGAAAGAGCATGCCAGTGCTGAAGGCTCGTGTCCCGCCTTCCTCTTCACCCCACAAAGGATTAAATGAAATTATATCTGGAGACATACCCTCTTTGCAAGTGGGAAATTGTGAAACTAGGCATAGCACAAAGTATAGTATCTCTTTCTATTTCTCAAGATATTATACCATCTGGTTTCCCACTCTCCCCCCGTTGAGAGGCAGGCAACCCTAACCACCTAGATGCAAAGTCTGGAACATTCTCCCCCCTCCTTCATCATCACCCCCTTCACCCCATACCTGGTCAACCACTGGTGCCCTTCCATCCTACCTCCTGGACTATCCCTTCTGTCTTCCCCAGTGGCCACTTCCCTAGTTGACACTGTCATCATCACTCAATTTCTACAACAACAACCAAATTTATCTCTCTGCCTCAGACTATCCCCCCCTCCAATCTGTTCTTCGTTTGCAGCCAATGGAACTTTCTAAAATGTATGCCTTTGCTGAAAACCCTTCACTTCCCATCACCCTCAGGACCAAGCCTAAACAGGTATCCTGAGGCTTCACTTCTCACCCCTGTGTCTTTTCACTTGGTCTTCTCTCTGCTGGGAGTGGGGAGGGAGGTGGTGCCTTTCCCCTTGACCTAGCATACTCCCCTTGTCCTTCAGGACTCAGTGTAAGCATCAAGAAACCTTCCCTGATCCCCACCCCATTGCCCAAGTCCGAGCTGGATCCTCCTCCTGGGGCCTCCAGTGGCATTGTAGGCTTCCCTTAAAATAACACCTGTCATATTCGATCACAGGTGCCTACCTTCCACCGCAGCTCTCTAGCCCAGTCTCTGGCCCACTTGTGGGGTGGGGACTGCATCTTCCTGATTCAGGGGTGTTTTAGGCTGCAGGAGCCAGCTCAGGGCCTGCCCTTAAGCAGGCTGTCAGGGAATGCTGTTACAGGAGTTTTCTTGCATGCAGCAGGCACTGCTGAACCCCGTTTTCAAAGTCAGAGTAAGCATTGATCAGACATGAAGTGTAGCCAGCATATTAGCTCTCCCCACTAGGGTCATGCAAATACTAGGTTCTTCCTTCTTTGGACTTGAGTGGGACCAACACGGCTACTACCCCAGCCCACTGCTCTCATTGGTTGGACCTGTGCTCACTAGCTTTCCTCAGAACTTGTAGGGGGTGGATGGCGGAGAGGAGAGGAAGGATCATTACTTACCCTGATTACTGTGCTTTTGTTTGGCCCCACAGTTCTCTTTCTGACCCAGAGGAGAGTGCAGATCAGTGAAACCTTGAAGTTCAATGTAGCCAGAGGGCTCACGCAGGCATTGCGGAAGGCTTTCCACCAGAATGACGTCTCAGCTCACGTAAGCCTCTTGCTTTTGTGATTAGACTAAGCCGCCCACATCTTCCTCTTGGTCCCAGAGGATGCTAGATTATTTTCCTCCTCCCTGAGTACCATAACCATACTTGTCAGAAGTAGAATCTTTTTTTCATTTTGGCAAATAGCTAATGTGTGGTGACCGGAGAAAAAGGTCAGATTTTGGGATGGAAAATTGAGGTTAATTGCCTTATGTCTAATCTTTTTTGTTTTCAAGCCTGGATATACTGTTTTGAATGTCCTGTTATCCCATTGTTTAGGGAAATTTAATATTGTGAGTGTAATTTTCAAGAAACCATCCATTGCTTTTCCCTTTATCTCCCTCAGCATTGTAAATAGTGATTTATTTCTGGACATTTAAAAATTATTGTAAATTGAGTCCAGCTTTGCTTAAATAGCCAGCAGCAGACAGGGAAATGAACATTTTTTCCCCTCCAAACACTTTAATGTGAAGTACTATTTAAAAACTTCAAGCTGATTGTGATGGCGTATCCAAGTGATGGAAGCCTTGCTTTACAGTCTTTTGGACTGACTCCAAGTTTCAAAGTCTAAATATGATTGGCAGTTGGTAGACAACGCTTCTCACTACTTAAAAATATTGCTCTGGCGTTTTCCTTTGATGTTTTGTTCTACAGCTGCATTCGGTTTTGTGGTCTCCAAGACCACACCAAGGACTAGGAATGAGGTTTGGTACATAGTTTATCGGTCACTGTCAATCTCTTGTATCTAATTCTGAGGGGGTGGGGGGGAAGAAAGAAAGAAATGCATTTCATGAGAGGCATCTGTGGTTTCTTCACCAGAAACTTTATTTGAAAGTTGAAAATGTGAGTATTTCTATTTGGTCACCTGACATGTAATTTTCACTAAACTTTAGTCATTTGTAAACTACTCAGTTTTTTGCCTTTTCTGTATACCATCCCAGACCACTATGACAATTAGTTATGAATTCAGTTTTTTTAGATTTTATTTATTTACTTTGAGAGAGAGAGAGAGTGAGAGCGAGCGAGCATGCAAGCATGGGTGGGGGAGGGGCAGAGGGAGGGGGAGAGAGAATCCAAAGCAGGCTCTGCGCTGTCAGTACAGAGCCCAACATGGGGCTCCATCTCATGAACTGTGGGATCATGACCTGAGCCAAAGTCAGACATGTAACCAACTGAGCCACCCAGGTACCCCATGAATTTGGTTTTTGAAAGTTGGCTCCATTAAGTTCCTCCTAATCCACCTATATGTGCAAACATATGGTATCTGTCCTTCTCTGGCTGACTTATTTCACTCAGCATTTGGGGAGAGGGAGGGAGGCAAACCATGAAAGACTCTTGAATGCTGAGAACAAACTGAGGGCTGATGGGGGTGGGGGAGAGGGGAGGGGGGTGATGGACATGGAGGAGGGCACTTGTGGGGATGAGCACTGGGTGTTATATGGAAACCAACTTGACAATAAACTAAAAAACAACAACAACAACAAAAAGTCGGCTCATTTTTAAAAACGTAAATACATTTCTTTTGAAAGGATGTTTGATGATGCTCAGCATCCCTCCTCATCAGGGAAATACAAATCAAAACGACACTGAGATACCACCTCACGCCAGTCAGAGTGGCTAAAATGAGCACATCAGAGAACGCGAGATGCTGGCCAGGATGTGGAGAAATGGGACCCTCCTACAGTGTTGGTGGGAATGTAAACTGGTGCAGCCCCTCTGGAAAACAGTGTGGAGGTTCCTAAAAAATTAACAGTAGAACTCCCCTATGACCCAGCAATAGCACTGCTAGGAATTTACCCAAGAGATACAGAAATGCTGATGCATAGGAGCACATGTACCCCAATGTTCATAGCAGCACTCTCCACAATAGCTAAAACATGGAAAGAGCCTAAGTGTCCATCAACAGACGAATGGATCAAGAAGATGTGGTTTATCTATACCATGGAATACTACATGGCAATGAGAAACAATGAAATCTGGCCACGTGTAGCAACATGGATGGACCTTGAGGGTGTTATGCTGAGTGAAATAAGTCAGGCAGAGAAAGACAAATATCATATGTTTGCACGTATAGGAGGATTAGGAGGAACTTGACGGAGGAACAAGGGGGAGAAGAAGGGCGGAAATGGTGGGGGAGAGGCAAACCATGAGAGACTCTTGAATGCTGGCAAAAACTGAGGACTGATGGATATAGGGGTGGAGGGGGGATGGGCATGGAGGAGGACACTTGTGGGGATGAGCACTGAGTGTTATGTGGAAACTAATTTGACAATAAACTATTTAAAAAAAAAATGAAAAGAAAAAAAAGAAAGGATGTTTGATATTACTGACATAAGTAGAAATCAGGATCATCTGCCACAAAAGATAATCCTAAAAATGAGAATAACGGTAACAGCTCATTAAATTCAAACTAGACATTGTTGCTTACAGAAGGCTCTAAGGCTGATGATGTCCCTTGTGTTCCTTTGTTTAAAAATATGATTAGCAAGCATTAGAGCGGTGTTAACAATAAGTAATCCCCAAACTAAGACTTCCTTGGAGCAATTGGGATTGGAGTCACTTTCTCACTGGGTGGTCTGGTGGTGTTTAATGCTGTGTCCAGGTTACATCCAGAAGTATCTCTTGTTTCACCTATAGTCATCTTGAACACTGCCTTTAGGTCCCAGAGTGGCAGCGAGCACACAGTGTGGAGGAGGCAAAGCACACCCAGGCTGTTGCAGAATCAGTTTCCTTGGTTTCTTTCACAGAAACACTTGACATTACTAATGGAAATGCAAGCGTCAGAGTGTGTGGGGAGAGGGAAACATGTGTTTACAACATGCCAGGGAGGTGTCTGGGTGACTTAGTCAGTTAAGCGCCCAACTCTTGGTTTCGGCTCAGGTCATGATCTCACGGTTCGTGATTTTGAGCCCCACATCCAGCTCTCTGCTGACAGGACAGAGCCAGCTTGGGAGTCTCTGTCTCCCTCTCTCTTTGTCCCTCCCCTGCTTGTGCTCTCTCTCCCTCTCTCAAAAATAAATAAATATTTTTAGGAGCACCTGGATGGCTCAGTCAGTTGGGCATCTGACTTCGGCTCGGGTCATGATCTCACGGTTCATGGGTTTGAGCCCTGCTTGGGGCTGTGTGCTGACAGCTCAGAGCCTGGAGCCTGTTTCAGATTCTGTGCCTCCCTATTTCTCTGACCCTCCCCTGCTCATGCTGTTTCTCTCTCTCTCTCTCAGAAAAAAAAGAATCAAAAAAATAATAAATACTTTAAAAAATCCCCAAACCCAGAAAAACCACCCTGTTATAAAACACTAAGAAAGCAAAAGAAAACAAGAATAAAATCTATAGCCTCAAAATCTTCCAGTTGGGTCATAAAGAGTTCAGCACATCAGTGTCCCTTAGGACTCAGTGTTAAGAGAGACTCTATATAGCTCATCCCCATCCCCACCTTGGCCTTGAACCAACCTACAAGCCAGCTTTTAGAGAGAGGAATTCACCTCATTTATTACCTGATCCCCTGTCCTGAAGGAGCCCCCACTTTGTCTATCAGTTCTGCCTTTTAATTTTCATAAATGATACGAAGTATAATAAAGCTGTTCTTCCCAGCATTTCATCTCTGAAAATCTCTTTTGCCAGCTTTCTCCTGTTTGCCTTCTTGAGTGACCATTGGTACTCAAAAGATTATACTGAAGTAATTTAAGGAATCAAGAAAACCTGGGGCACCTGAGTGGCTCAGTCAGTTGAGTGTCCGGCTTTGGCTCAGGTCATGATCTCATGGTCCGTGAGTTCGAACCCCACTCAGAGCCTGCTTCAGATCCTCTGTCCCCACCTCTCTCTCTGCCCCTTCCCTGCTACTCTCTCAAAAATAAACAAACATTTTTTAAAAACCCAGAGATTTAATTCTGTTCCATGTAGGTGTGATATAAATTGTATTTTTGTATTGTTTTGCATTCTGATATTTTGAGACTTGCCAATCCATGTGTGTTTATTATTTTTTAATTTTTAAAATGTTTTTTATTTATTTCTGAGAGAGAGAGAGAGACAGCATGAGTAGGGGAGGGTCGGAGAGAGAGGGAGACACAGAATCCAAAAAAGGCTCCAGGTTCTGAGCTAGCTGTCAGCACAGAGCCCGACGTGGGGCTTGAACCCACCAACCACAAGATCATGACCTGAGCCGATGTCAGATGCTTAACTGACTGAGTCACCCAGGGGCCCCACCAATCCATGTGTGTTTATAGAGCTATTAGAATATTTGTTGAATGAGAACATCTTATTCCCCAGCCTTGGTAAATAACAGTTGTGGTTCTCATACCAAGAAGAACTTAAAGCACTGTGGAAATAAACACTGAGTTCTTTGGGCCTGTTGTTTTGTAGGTGGACATTCTGGAACATTCTCATAACGTCACAGTTGGTTATTATGCTACCAAAGGGAGACTGGTGTACTTGCCTGCCGTCGTGATAGAAATGCTGGGTGTTTATGGGGTCAGCAATGTCACGGCGGATCTGAAGCAACATACCCCAAACTTGCAGTCAGTGGCAGTTCTTGCCTCCCCATGGAATCCCCAACCTGCAGGCTACTTCCAGCTGAGAACAGGCAAGTACCTATCCATTCTGGGGCCAGGGGCAGTACCAAGAGGACACCTGTTTAAAAAGATCAGTGCCAGCTGCTCCATCATCTCTTAAAGTCCTTGTGTACTTTCCTCAAAGGGCCCTGTTAATCAACTGTCCAATTCCCTGCACATGAGCCTAACCTTCCCAACCCTGGATTTATTAGAATTGGTCCTTCACTGGGGCTTTCCTTCCCAATTTATATAGTTAGTACTTTGTGAGCAACAAGTACTGTGTTTTTTATTTTTTCCCCCATATTACCAGTGGATCCTGGCAAGAGCTAAGCATCCATAAAATCTATGCTTTGGAGCAACACATTCTAGATGCCACTGAATCAGAATCTCCGAGTTTAGGCATTGGAGTCTTTCTCTCAAGTTCCCTTGTGATTCTGACCATCTTGTGGTTGGTGAACCACAAGGATGGAGAAGCCATCGAAATTCAAAGACCCCATCAACTTTTTAAAAATAATTCTTGGAGCAGATGTCTGCATAGACCAACCAAATGGTCACTAAGCCCTTTGCATCAGAAGGAACCTCAGGTTTGATCATGCTTTTAACTCTTCTCTATTATAAATCATTTTAAGAACCCCTTCTGGCACTACAACCAACCCTTGTCAGTCTTTATGTGCCTGATTTCTCTGATGTCAAATCATGCTGTTTAATGTGGTGACTGCTGTTAAGTCCAAGGAACTAAGACACACAACTTTAATGAGCACGGATTGATTACTCCCATTCTAGTGCTGCAGTTTGTGAGCCAGTCTGACAACATCCAGTCCTGCAAGTTTGCTCAGACGATGGAACAAAGACTGCAGAAGGCCTTTCAGGATGCAGAGAGGAAAGTCCTGAATACCAAGAGCAACCTGACAATTCAGGTAAGGAGGAGGGCACTTCTGCAATGTAGTTGACAGAAGCCAACCATGATGCAAATGCTGGCAAGGCAACTGGCTTCCCTATTCCAAAGCTGCCTGGTGTAAATGTAACTTTGTACTTTGGGCGTGTGATGTAGACAGGAAGAGGTGCCACTCTGGGGCTGCGGAGTCGAGTCGGTCCTGGCATTGATGAGGATGCTGGAGTATGGGCATGATAGCAGGGAGGCTGTTTTGCTACCTACCTGCTATGGTTTGAGATTTTATATTTATTTTCCCATGTGAAGCTTCCTTGGGCCTTCCCAATACATTTGCTATTTTAAAAATGAAACTAGATATGCTGTAAAAGATATAGTCTCATAAAATGAAGAAAATGTCTTATAAAATGAATCCATTCTAAATAGCTGACTCATCAAGTTTTGCCTATCCTGTGATTTGCATTGCATTATTTTCTTTTTTTAAGTTTATTTATTTATTGAGAGAGAGAGAGATCACACAAGCAGGAGGGGCAGAGAGAGAGAGAGAGAGAGAATCCCAAGTAGGCTCTGCACTCAGGGCTCAAACTCACAAACCTTGAGATCATGATCTGAGCCGAAATCAAAAGTTAGATGCTTAACCAACTGAGCCACTGAGGTGCCCCTGCATTGAGTTATTTTCTAGACATCCACATGCACAATCACCCTAGTTTAAACAAACACACAGACACACATACTTGGGGCTTACCATATGCCAGGACTGTGCTAGGTGTTTTAGAAATATTTTGCTGCATAATACTCAAGACATCCTCCTGAAGTATTATTATCATCATTTCACAGAAAAGGGAACCAAGAGAAAGGCTAAGAAACTTCCAGAAAGTCACATGGTTGGTAAAGAATGGAACAAAGATTTGAGTAAAAGCCCATAATCTTAAGGGAGACTGGATGGCTCAGTCAGTTAAGCACCTGACGTTGGCTTAGGTCATGATCTCAAGGTTCGTGGGTTTGAGCCCTGCATTGGACTCTGTGCTGACAGCTCAGAGCCTGGAGCCTGCTTCATATGCTGTGTCTCCCTCTCTCTCTCCCTTCCCCCACTCATGCTATGTCTCTGTTTCTCAAAACTGAATTAACATTAAAAAAAGCTTTTAAAGGCCCATAATCTTATTCACTGTGCTATACTCTGAAACTTTTGGGAAACACATGAATTCTTTCCCAGGAAAATATTACTCCTAGTATACTGTATTTCAGTTTACTGGATTTACAGTAGACATGCTACTAGAAGCTTTTCTGAGACCCACTTTTTGCAATTATATAGCTAACATCCCTCTAAAGACAGATGCTTTTTAATGATATTCATACAGCCCCCAAATTTCTCTGATTAACTGTACAACTCAGTGTCTCTGATTTTACTGAACTAAATCCTTTGCAATTAAACCCAGTGGTTTTGAAATTGACATTTAGCATAAGTGAATTATCAGCAAAGCCAATATGATGTAGAAAGCATATAATTTAATTTGAACAAGTAGCTTTCCTTTTCTAGATTTATCCAAATTGTATATGGAAGTATCTCACTATGATTTGGTTCATATTAGATTAAGATCTAAAAACATGTCACAAACACAAGATTTATGTAAGAAGTATGACTCAGCTCCCTTGTGGGAGGTTTTTTTCTTTCTGATTGGATTTGTGATCCTCACAGGTGCATGATTCTAGTTATTCTAGTTAGGACTCAGCAGTAGGGCATATACTCTGATTGTATTCAGGAAGCACAGACCCATTGCATGCCTGCTATTTATCAGGCACTGGGAGAGACATCAAGATAAATAAGCTGACTTTGGTCTTAAGAAGCCTCTCTTGTGCTGTTGTATGATAGTAATGGGCCATGAACTTAGTAAAGCAAGTAGCAAACTTCCCTTAGAAAAGACTATAACAGACAATTTGAAAACTGCATTTACATTTTTTTTATTTTATTATTTTTAGAGAGAGAGAGAACATGTGAGTGGGGGGCATGGAGAAGGGTAGAAGGAAAGAGAGAGAGAATCTTAAGTAGGCTCCATACCCAATGTGGGTCTCAGTCTCATGACCCTGTGATCATGACCTGAGCCAAAATCAAGAGTCAGATGTTTAACCAACTGAGCCAACCAGGCGCCTCTGCATCTACATACATTTTAGATGCTCTTGAACATTTCAGCAGCTCTTGAAATGAATGAATAATTGGGTGAATTGTTTTATTAACCCTATTTCACTTTTTGCCATGGCTGACAGGAATTCCAGAACCAATTTGTTGCCTGGATTCTGGAACCCTATATGCAAAGGCCCCTATATCATGCATATATTAACTACATGCTAACCATCCCTCTGGGGGTGTCTTTAATCCCCCTGGGCTTGTTCCCTGGGCTGGTTTTATAATTAATAACTTTCCATTTTATGATATTAAATATAATTTAGAGGGCAGCTTGGATTCTTTCTGGAATAAGACCACATAAATATTTAATTAATTTGTTCACAGTGTCATTGAAAAGTGACTTTTTTTTTTTTTTTTTTTTTACTTGTGTAGCATTGGTATTAGGGACTAGATTACAGTAGATTTGATGAGGACCTTTTTGGTTGTGAATTGAAGCATATAAGACTTAAACAAAAAGAAGTGATTGGCTCATATAGCTGAAAAGTTCACAACATATTGCCTTCAGGCCCAATTTGAGTCAGGTGCTTATATGATTTCTTCATGAAGTTCTCTCTTTTATCTTGGCCTTGCCTGGATTCCATCATCTTCAGGCCCTTGGCCTCTGAAAATGGCCAAACCTCCAGGTTTGCCTCATCCTTATTGCTCACAGTCTTATAGAACCAAAGTGCCTTTTTTTGTGGCATTCCAGTAAAAATCCTGGGATTAGCTCTCATTGGACCCACCTGGACTATGTGCCCATTTCTGGAGCAGTAACTGTGGCCAAGGAGAGAAAATGTTCCAATCAACTAGGCCTGGCTATGCCCACTCCTAGAGCTTGAGCACATGAACCCAATTGGAGAGGTGTTTGCCAGAGGAAATTATGGTGCTGCCGTAGAAGAAGGGAAGATGGATTCTGAGTAAGCAAAACAACAGCATTCCATTCCGCTAGCATTTTTTAGGTCTGATTAGCTAAATGGATTGTGTCATGAGTGAGTGGGAAGTAAGAGATAAGGTCAGAAGCCACAGGAATCTAAGAGTAAAGAGATAATGGGAAAGTGCCCCCTATAGAGGCTGCTTGTACTGGGGTCAGGATATGATTTTCAGGGAACATTGACATGACCTTAGTTCAGGCCTGTGAACCTCTTCTTATTTATGAAACTAATTTTAAGCAGCCACCAAGAATGGTCACACTTTTCTTAACTATAAAAATGAGACTTAATAGACCAAAAAGGAAAAAAAAAGGACAATCTGTGCTTATGAATTGGAAGACTTGATATTGTTAAGATGTCAGTACTGCTCAGAACGATCTACAGATTCCATACAATCCCTATTAAAATCCCAGTGATTTTTTTTGTTGTTGTTGCAGAAATAGAAAAACCCATCCTAGAATTCATATGATTCATATGGAATCTCAAGGGACCATGAATGGCCAACACAATCTTGAAAAAGAAAAACATAGTTGGAGTTCTCGTGCTTTCTGATTTCAAAACTTACTACAGAGCTACAATAATCAGAACAGTGTGATACTGGCATAAAGACAGACATATAGACAAATGGAACTCAAGCAAAATTGCAAAAATAAATCTTTGCATATGTGGTCAAATGATTTTTGACAAAGGTGCCAAAACCATTCAGTGGAGAAAGGACAATCTTTTCAACCAATCGTATTGGGAGAACTGGACATCCACAAACAAAAGAATGAAGTTGGACCCTTATCTAACATCATATACAAAAATTAACTTAAGTGGATCAAAGATCTAAACATGAGAGCCAAAACTATAGGACTCATAGAAGAAAACAGAGGAGAAAACTTCATCTTACTGAATTTGGCAATGATTTCCTGGATATGGCACCAAAAGTATAGGCAACAAAAGAAAAAGTAGTTAAATTGGACTTCAGAATTAAACACTTTTGGGGTGCCCAGGTGGCTCAGTCAGTTAAGCTTCTAACATCAGCTCAGGTCATGATCTCATGGTTTATGGGTTTGAGCCTCATGTTGGGCTCTGTGCTGACAGCTCAGAGCCTGGAGCCTGCTTCAGATTCTGTGTCTCCTCTCTTTGCCCCTTCCCCACTTACTCTCTGTCTCTGTCTTTCAAAAATAAATAAATGTTTAAAATTTTTTAAAAAATTAAACACTTTTGTAGATCAAAGGACACAATTGATCAAAAGACAACCCACAGAATGGAAGAAAATATTTGCAAATCATATATTGGACAGGGAATAAATATCTAGAATATATAAGAACTTCTACAGCTAAAAACATAAAAACAATCTGATAAAGAAGTGGGTAAACAGCTTGAATAAACATTTCTCCAAATAAGATATATAGATGATCAATAAGCACATGAAAAAATGTTCTACATGACTGATCATTAGGGAAATGAAAATCAAAACCACAATATACCACTTCACACCTATCAGGATGACTATTATAAAAAAGAAAAGGGATACTTGGATAGCTCACTTAGGTTTAGGTTAAGAGTCGGACTTCAGCTCAGGTCATGATCTTGTGGTTCATGAGTTTAGGCTCAATTTTGGGCTCTGTGCTGACAACTCAGAACCTGGAGCCTCCTTCAAATTCTGTGTCTCCCTCTCTCTGCCTCTCTCTCTCTCTTTCTTTCTCTCTCTCTCTCTCAAAAATAAATAAACATTTAAAATTTTTGAAAAGATAAAAAATAAGTGTTGGTAAAAATATGGAGGAATTGGAACCCTTGTGCACTGCTGGTGAGCTTCTCAAATGGCATAGCTCTGTGGCAAATGGTATGGTGGTTCCTTAAAAAATTAAACATAGAATTACCATATGAGCCAGCAATTCTACTTCTGGGTATATACCCAAAAGAAGGTAGGGACTTGAACAGATATATGTATACCCATGTTCACAGCAGCATTATTCACAACATCCAAAAGGCAGAAACAACCCTGGTGTCAGTGCACAGAAGGGTGGACAAGAAATGTGGTATATACATCCAATGGAATGCTATTCATCTTTAAAAAGGAAGGAAATGCTGACATATGCTACCACATGGACGGACCTTGAGGACATTATGCTAAGTGAAATAAGCTAGTCACAAAAGGACAAATACTATATGATTCCACTTATAAAAGGTGTTTAAATCTGTCAAATGAATAGAGACACAAAGTAGAATGGTGTTTTCAGGGGCTGGGTAGAGGAAGAAATGCAGAGTTGTTTAATAGGTACAAAGTTTCAGTTTGGGAAGACGAAAAATTTCTGGAGATGGATGGTGATGTCCACACAACAGTGTGAATGTGCTTAAGGCTACCGAACTGTATACTTATAAGGGTTAACATTATAAATTTATGTATATTTTTGCCACAGTTTTTTTTTAGAAGTTATAACTTACCAGATCCAATGTAGTTTCTATAGAAGTATTCACACTGCAAGTTCTATAGACATCTTTGAGATCCACTGAGATTTAGTTTTGTTGAAAAACAAAAAATAGAATGTTCACACTAGAGATAATGGTCAAAAAGTTATTTTAGTTATTATTTTTTAAGGTGACAGTATGGTGAGGTCTTTTGAATTGTTCAGAAAGAAGCACCTTTATTTTTGGTACACTGAGAAAGAGGCATGAATACCTGTGGCTCAACCGCATTCCAAAAATATTTTCAGAAAGGAAAGAGTTGACCAGAAACATTGACTAAGTGTATCATTAATCATGGGACTATAGATTCTGTGTTAGAAAATTGCATAGCAACTTCCAGGGGTGCCTGGGTGGCTCAGTCGGTTGAGCATCTGACTTCAGCTTGGGTCATGGTCTCATGGTTTGTGAGTTGGGGCCCTGCGCTGGGTTCTGTGCTGATGGCTCAGAGCCTGGATCCTGCTTTGGATTTTCTCTCTCTCTCTGTCTCTCTCTGCCCCTGCCCCAACTCTCAGTCTATTTCTCTCTCAAAAATAAAAAACATTTAAAAACTTTTTTTAAAAAAGAAAATTATATAGCAACTTCTACTTATGGGGAAAAGTGAGAAATAATGAGAAGAAGCTATTCTTGACAATCTTTTTAAAAATAATGTCTAAAAGGGAAGTCGCAGGGATATTTATGTCTGAACACACAAAGGTCTTGGAAAGACAGGATATCAGTCAGCTCCTTGCAGGAAAAGAGGGCACACTCAGATACAGGTAATTTGAAGAAAGTCTAATAAAAGGGACCCTTTGCAGAAGCATGGGCAGGCTCTCGGAAGACCACAGGTGAGTGTAGTAGCCAAGGCTGTAAGTGTTAGGGCCTTATAGGGCAAGGGGAAAGAGCAGTTATGGGAAGCAGAGGCCAGAGCTGCTCCCATAAGCACCATGCTGTGGGAAGGGAGTCCCTGACACACCAGTTCTCTGACCCCACTCTCCTTCCAGTCTCTCACATCCTCCTGAGCTGCTTTTAGCTGAAACCAGAGGGAAGGGAGCCCAATAAGTAGTCCACAAGTGTCTGCCTTTGGGGGCTCCGAGCAAAACCAGGGCAGGAGTGGGTGGCAAGTGAATCTGGAAGGGGAGAAGACACAGAACAGACCCCAGCACAGAACCCCATGCTGTCTCACCAAATTAAATAGCTTCCTACTGCATTTGTTTTTCAAATCTCATCTGTGGGATATTTTTGTCCATACATTGACCCAGAAAACCACATTTTCCAGTAACGAGAAAACCGACTTAAACAAAATTCAAGAAGAAAACCACACGATCTCCTAGTAATATTTACATATTCTATATTGAATTTAATAGGTCACAAGGAAATGTAATCATTCTCTAAAGAGGCTATTTTATATTTCTGAATTCCTTTTGTAATCAGGTTTAATCAGTCTGTTCACTAGTGTGGTGATCAGCTGCATAGAAACCTCAGCGTTCCCCCCAAATTTAACACAGGCTTTCTCTGAGCAGTTGAGCCCTCTTAGATTTAACATTTCTATGCTCTATTTTGTATTTTCAGAACCATAAATGTAACCTGAGACAGTTTAGCCCCTGGAATAGATAGACATACCTGGTTAAAACCTGAAGTCAGACTGTCTGGGTTCAAATCCTAGCTACAAAACTTATCTATTATCTATGTGATCATGGGCAAGTCTCTTGATCATTCCAGGCCTCAGTTTGCTCCTCTATAAAATGGAGCCATAACTAGATACACTTCATAGGGTTGTGGTGAGGATTGAATGAGATCATGTGTCCTCCGCACGATGCCTGGCACTCAGCCAGCAATCCATAAATGACGAATATTGTTATTCTTGTCTTTTCCTTGCTTTTCTTAACCTCCCTCTCATTCCTGCCCTCAGCTTCTGCTTAAACTTCTCCTCCCATGGCTTCCATGAAACAGACCCTCATCTTATTTGGCATGTCTCCCTCCCCTTTCCTCCTGTGTCGATTCAGATTGTGAGCACATCCAACGCCTCCCAGACAGTCACCTTGGTGTACGTGGTGGGCAATCGGAGCTCCTTCCTCAATGGCACAGTCGCCAGCAGCCTCCTCCGCCAGCTCTCGGCTGAGCTGGTTGGGTTCTACCTCACCTACCCGCCGCTCACCATTGCCGAACGTGAGTATGTTCATACCACACAGGGATGCTGCCTTTTCCCCCTTCTCTTGGGCCCCCTCTCCATTTGACAAACATGTTTTGTGCCAGGTACATACAAACTCTTTTATCATGAAACAACTGAAGTTGGTGATAAAACGGGGATTGACTTGATAACAAGCGTATTGTGCACTGAACAAAATCATTTGCTAGGTGCCTTTACTGTTCCCATTTCTTACATCATCGAATCCTCACGAAGCACCCTATAAGTAGTACAGAATGAGCCCCACTTTGTAAAGGAAAAAACTGAAGTCCCAAGAAGTATAACAAGATGCTCACTGTCACAGCTAATGAGACATGGAACCTAGGGTTTGAATCCAAACAGTCTGCCTTTGAGCTTACAGTAACTGCCCTGCAGGGCTTCTGTCCTTGTGGCATTCTGGGTTGCTATGGTTTCCACCCACTTGTGCCATCAGCAAATCCCAGGCCTTCAGCCCTTGCCCTGGTTATAGATACCATAATGCAACTCATTTGCAATCAGCATCGTGACTTTACTAGATGAAGTCCCCATAGCAGTCTTGTGGCCTCCTCTTTCTCTGATGTTTCAGTTATATAATCCTCATTACCATGCAGCAGGCATAGACTCCAAAGACAGTGCAGCCTACATTTTGTACCCAGACACTTACTTGGTAGCCAAAGGAAGTCAAGATTTGTGCTCTTAAATGTAATTGTTAATACATTTCTCAAGGTCACTGGTCAAGTTTTTTTCTTAAACCCACAGTAGCAAAATTGTTTCTATTTCCTTCTGTGGTGCGTTTGATACTGTGAATAAAGTTATGTGTGTGGATACTTAGCACACAGTAGCCACTAAGAATTTTTCTGACTGTTTAATGACAAGATTTTGCGAATTTCCACATAGTAAGGAAAGATGACTCTGGATTTTGTGGAAAGAACGATGTCATGAAAAATGGCATTATGCCACACGGCGGCATGTGAAGAATTTATTTTATTTTCTCTTGATATTCTGATAATAACAACAATTAAGATTTATTGAGCACTTACTATATGCCAGGCACCGTGCTAAACCCTTTACATGAATTAGCGCTTATGGCCACCATACCTATGAAAAAATCGGGACTGTGTGTCACAAATATTTGGCTAATAATAAACCTAGTCCTTGACCCTGGCAAAATCCATTTGAGAGAGGATCGTTCCTAAAAGTATTAGTGATGGTTGGATAGTTTTTACAAAGAATGCTATAGTTAAGACATGTTCTAGCTGTGAGTTTTGATAATGAAGATGTTCCACTTAGGAAGGTTTTGATGAAAAATCAGAAAGAGCAGAAATTTACAAACCCTAGAAAACTCTTCATCTGAAAGTCAGCCCTTTACTAAGTATTTTACTTTTCAGAACAGCAAAATAGTTTTGGCCTGTATATCCTGGAGATCCCAAGAATTATAAAGCTGAATTTAACTTTTTGATATTTTGTTACATGTGTCCCTTTTCCTTAATAATATTTACATATAAAATCTATGAAAGTAACTTGCTGTGTTTCTTATTTGTTTTAGCGCTGGAATATCCCAACCTTGATATATCAGAAACAACCAGAGACTATTGGGTAATAACAGGTAATGTCTTATTTTACTTCCTTTCCTGCCTCTCAGGTCGG